>NC_000072.6:15620000-15952500 GCF_000001635.26 Mus musculus | reverse complement strand
GTACAAGCTAGAATAGGGCAAATGGTACAATTAGAGGCAAGTTCCTTGGTGCATAACAATAGAAGCCTTAGTGACACTGTAAGATTAAGAAAAGGCTAAAACATCTTTAAAACTACTCATTACCACCAGTCAAGATGTGCATATTTGACCTTTATGGTAATCAGAAGCATCACTGCTTATGCAGTAGGTGGCTAAATAATCGTCACTTTTGACACAGTTTTCCTTGAAGTGACCGAAGGTTAACATGCTTGATCCTGAAGCTGACACAGACATTGAATCAACTCATCAGCGGTCACAGTGAAAGGCCACTATCTTCATCACCTAGGTTACAGTGACAGACTAGAATGTTGTAGGTTTTCTTCTCAGCAAAAGACAGAGGGATGTAAGTGCTGACTGCTCTGTGCATCTCAAAGGTTACAAAATTACTGAGAAACCTTTCCCTGGGGTGCATATCCACTCGGTGTTGTGATAATCATGGAACTTGCATCAAAAATAATTGCTTTGTTTATTACCTTGTTGTCTTCCAGTATTAAAGCCTCATCCTAGATTCAGAAAATTCCCCATGCTGATCTCTCTCCCTTTCCCTGGGATTACCATTAACCTCAGTCTTTTTAATTTGAATATATGAGCAGTTGCAATGAGGAATCTCAAAACTAAATCAGTATTTCAAGTAATATAAAATCAACACTATAATGAGAGCTAACATCACAATTCTAGCACTTGAAAAAATATTTTTAATCATGTGAAGTAAATGTAACGGTTTCTGCAGAAACCGTGCCTCCAGTGTTTCAGTTGAAGATGCACAAATCCATGAGATAACTATTGTTATTCTTTAACATCAAATGAAACTAATTTTTTTGTTGGAGAGTTTATTATTCTCCTGTTTCCATAGTAAAACATCCTAACAGGTAATCATAAACAATTATGCTATGTATGCTATGCCCATATGATTTTTGGAGCATGATAATGTATCATATATAGACAGAAGAGTTTACCTGTCATAAAAATTATGGCAAAGGGATAAAAAATTTTTTTGCAGGTAGCCAAGGTAAAAATGGTTTAAGGCACAAAGCCAAAATTTCCCAAATATCTGTGACTATGATGTTACGTAAAAGTGTCCATTAATAATTGCCTTTACGAATCACAACATTAACCAGTATGCACCTAGAAAAGCAGGTAACTTTCTGTGTTTCAGTCATTGCTTTTGCTGTGAAAGCTGGAGAGTGCTTCAGGATTCATTATGATGCATGGACTATATAAGCAATAAGGCATGACAGGAAGTGTGGTTATCGTAAGATAATCACACCCCTGGGTCATTACAAAGCAAAAGCAAGGATGGTGTCCCTTTCATTCCCCCTGGGGTGTGATTACTGAACAACAAATCCTACTCCATGCCATTGCCTTAGAGCTTTATAGAAAGTCTTTGTAGGGAAGAAAAACTGTATGCTTTTATTGCTTAAAGAAGACAAAGTTGGCAGTTTATAGCATCAATGTTTGCTCATTTAAGTCAGTCAGTTTGCCAATACTAATCTGTTCCTTTACAGTGAATACCTGCCAAGACCAATCATAATCCAGGACCATAAAAACAGGACCCACTCTTTATTTGTGTATCCACAAATAATGCTGTTTCCCCCCAATGCCTAATATCCAAAAATAACATGTGCAAGAAATAATCTCCTTCAAATATTATTACTACTTTTCAAAGTCATGAACTCAGATTTACAGACTGGATTGAGGAGAGCAATGTAAAGCAGCTTACTGATCAAGCATGAGTCAACAGTGAACAAAATTCACACAGTTCAGGAAGCTCCTGAAATTTAAAGGATTTACAGTCTCCTTTCCAAAATTATAAAAGCAGGGACAGCTGCTAAGGAGAGCTGTTTGCAAACCATGAAGTTGTTCAGGGGCTTGAAGGATTCCTCTTTCATGAGACAGCACTATGATGGGGTAAGCCTTTTGGTGATGTAACTGTATTTAAGTATACACCCTATAGATAATTCCTGCCCTCTGCTCCTTTAAGCTATCGCACTGAACTGAATGGCTCACTAAGATAGACTTAGGCAAACTTTTTCCTTAGTCTGTTATTGGTGCCCTATCTAAAGTGAACAGGCCATGAGTCACACCTCTACAATTCAAAGCACACAACAGGAAACTACTTGATCAGACTTCTTGGCATAAATATCTGCAATACTAAATAGTAGCATAACATCTTTAAAATGAAACTGATCAGTATACCAAGCTAAGTACGATGGGATGTATTTCAAAACAAAATTTAAAAGGAATTTTCTTTCAGATAAAGGCAGATTTTAAAATATTCAGTGAATCAAAAGAATGTAAACATACACACACACATGGGGAGCCATCAGGAAGAGAAAGAGAAAATATATGTGTGTGTGTGTGTGAGTGTGTGTGTGTGTATGTGTGTATATATATATATATATATATATATATATATATATATATATATATGCATATGAATTCATGTTGTTAAAAAGAGGTTTTGTATCTATAACAATTTTTCATTTATCTGGTATTGATGATTAGAACAGAATTTTTAGTGATAAATTATATGATAGGTGCATATTACTTTTCTTTCAAACAGGTTCATTACCTTCAAAGTGTCTATAGCATTTAATATTGCAACTAGGACCATGCGAGTCATTAAGTTTCCCTATACTTCTACTGACATTGAAATACATAGTAATATCTTATTATTGTCTTGATTTGTAGTTCCATAGTAGTTAATGGTGTGACTTGTCATGTCCAGTGTGCTTAGTTTTCATATATGTATGTACTTCAGTGAAAGGTCTGCCATGTATTTTGCTTCTATGCCATGTTTAACTTTAATTTTAGAGTTTAAAATATTCTCAATACACTTCACGTATTAGTCCTTAATTGCTTTGAAGATATTTTGATCAGAACTCACGAACCTCTTCTCTCATCAGGGACAATCATTGTGCAAAGGCATTAGATTTGAATGCAGTCCACGTTACCTGCTTCGTATTGTGGATTGGCCTTCCAGTGTCCAGGAATCTTAGCCCAAATGCCAACAATGTCTTCTTAGAAGTATATGGCTTTACATTTTCCTTAAAAATCTGGGGTAAAATGTGAGTTTAATTTTATGAAAATTGTGATCTTTATATTGAGGATAATTTATTAATTAACATCTTACAAGGCACAATTTTCCCAGCACCGTTTTTTTTTTTTTTTGATAAGTCCATGGTTTTATATTATATTGATTTTGTGCTTCTGTCAAAAAGGTGTCAAAACTTGTTTGGGGTTCTTCTTGGAGGTATCCATTTTCACTGATTTGTATGTCTGATCCCGTGGCAATACCCAGAATATATATCATTATATACCAATATAAGGAACCTAAATAATTCAAAGTTCCTGTGTAGGATATGTAAAAGATACATAAGACATAAAAAACCAGGAATCTGCAAACCATGAATTTGGGTAAAATGCACCCCGGGGGGGCCTTGCTTTTCCTTCTGCATTATATAATCTAGCTCATTTTCCACTTGAAGTTTGGAATTATATCTTGCCTGTATTTTGGTGAATTATTTTAAATCTGTGTATCAGTTTGGGGGAGAGATATTTTAATACTCACTTTACACATTGACAATTCAAATGATATCAACTATCTAGTTTCCCTTCCAAAAACTCACCATCCCATCTCCCCTCCCCTCTGCCTTTATAAGGGTGCTCCTCCACCCACTCACACACTCCAGCCTCACCTCTCTAGCATCCTCCTATGCTGGGGTATCAAACCTCCACAAACCCTCCCATTGATGCCAGATAATACCATCCTCTGCTACATATGTAGCTGGAGCCATGGATCCCTCCATGTATATTCTTTGGTTGGTTGTTTAGTCCCTGGGAGCTTTGGCTGCTTCCAGTTAGTTGATATTGTTCTTCTGACAGAATTGTAATCCCCTTTAGCTCCTTCAGTCCTTCCCCTTGCTCTTCCATTGGGGTCCCTGGGCTCAGTCTGATGGTTGGCTGTGAGTTTCTGCACCTGTATTAGTCAGGTGCTGGTAGAGCTTCTCAGAGGTCAGCCATACCAGGCTCCTGTCAGCAAGCACCTCTTGGAAAAAGCAATAGTGTCTGGGTTGGGTGTCTGCAGATGAGATGGATCCCAAGATGGGGGTGTCTCTGGATGGCCTTTCCTTCAATCTCTGGTTTTGTTTTGTTTTGTTTTGTTTTTTGTCCCTGTCTTTCCTTTGGACAGGAACAATTCTGGGCTAAAATTTTTGAGATGGGTGGTAGCCCCATCCCTCAAATGGGGGCTATGCCTTTCTACTGAAGGTGGTCACTATAGGTTCTATCTCCCCCTTTGTTGGGAATTTCGGCTAAAATTATCCAGGTTGGGTCCTGGGAGCTTCTTGTTTCCATGACACCTGGGGCTTTCTAGTGGCTATGCCTAGTTTGTGGAGGGTGGAGATTTTTCAAAGTCTGCTTCTGTGTAGCATGATGAACCATCTTGTGGTGCTTCAGGTCCATCTTGGGAGATGGCAGGACCATCGTGGGAGTCTGAATCACACTAGTCATTGATTTGTTTTTAATCACACATTAAACTCAAAACATAACTGAAGCAGTGAGGCTTGCATCTGAAAAGCAAACAGGAACTGTATAATTTAGGATTGTTCTAAGAGCTGAGAGTGAGGGAGGTTATTGTAGAAGCCTTCGATATAACTCCTTTTCAGCTGGGGGTCTAGAGTCAACTAAACAGGAAGCCATTGAAGGAAGTCCTTAAAACTTGTGATAAAAAAAAAATACTGAAGTGTAACTTTTCAGCGTTGTTGGCTTCTGGCAGGGTTTGGGAAAGGACTCACCTTTCATGGGCTGACCATTGGGAGTTTGACTTTGCTACACTAAGAATACAGGCAACACAAACTGTACTTGGTATATTTTTCATTATTTTTTTTCTTATGGAGGACGGGGCCAACAAGGATAGGAGGGTGCACCTGGGACTGATGGGAAGCAATCATGATGTGGTGCACTGTGAAATTCCCAAATAATCAATTTTAAAATGCTGGAAAAAAAAAACAATCTGTAAGAATATTTCAAATGTTTGATATAGAAAAACTTAACTAGTTAAAAGTTCAACCAACCCCTCAAGTTCTATTGCTATTTCTTCCTTTCAGAACCATGCCAAGTTGCTTTCTGCTTCTGAATTTAATGTTTGCCACTCACTGAAAATCTCTACTACCTTAGCATGATGGATAAGGTATTAGCTGGCTCTTGCATCCATGTATCAATTCAAGTGACACTTCCTCTTTGAGGTCTTCCATGATTTCCAATCTATTACCCCACCAGCCTCCATGGGGTCCTTCCCTGATATTACTGAATACTATCATTTTTTAAATTTATTAGCAGTAGGTCTATAGTTCATGTAAGTGATTTATTCTGACCTTCCCTCTTTGAAATGTGAGACCTTGCCGGGTGGTGGCGCACACCTTTAATCCTAGCACTAGGGAGGCAAAGGAAGGCGGATTTCTGAGTTCGAGCCTGGTCTACAAAGTGAGTTCCAGGACAGCCAGGGCTACACAGAGAAACCCTGTCTCAAAAACCAAAAAAAAAAAAAAAAAAGAAAAGAAAGAAAGAAATGTGAGACCATGTTGTTTTGTCTAATCCTTTGGTTCTACTGTCTAATCCAAATGCTGACACACAGTAGAAGGTACTTTATGATCAATATCTTCTTGGTGCAATGTGTAAATGAATATATTTACTTAAGGCAAAGGAGACTGAAAGCAATTTGAAGAGACTATGGCTTAATCAACGCTTGGGAGAAAAAAAAAATAACGCTTCGGTAAGCAAGCGGGATGAGAAGGAAGAGTTCAAAATGGGAACATGATGCTTGACAGCGGAGGGCTTTGACCCTCTGGAGTGGGTGATTTTACTTTTGCCTGGGGGTAATGGGAATGCTTCTAACAAGGCTGACATAATAACATACTATTTTAAGAAAGCTAAGTGGGAATAACACACCAGATTAGGGTGGGAGTTGGTGAGCTCAGATAGAAGCAGGTACCAGTTCGGAATAATATCACTGATAGCTTTGCTGTGATAGCAAGGGACCTTTGAGGTGTTAGTCTCATTGGAAAGTAGACTTAGCTTGGAAACACCATGAGAAGATTCGTCTTCTGTAGCAGGGCCCATTCAGCTGTCTGATCTGATCAAAGAATAGCAGCATTGAACTAGAGGTATAATTTTATATCTCTTGAATGACATTTTCTGTCATTATTATTTGCATATTCCTTCTTTCTGTATTGAGAATTTTTTTCCAGGAAAAAAAGTCATTGCAGGTGACTTCATAGAAGCCTGGTTTATCCCTAGCTTATGTTTGAAGCCATTTACCTATTAGTAAATAATTCCCTGCTTTATAACTGAGGAGGTTGCTGGCGCAATTGACCTGGAAAGGCTTAATATTGATTAGAATAAGAATCAATCTGCATGAACTTGATTTTCTTATAGGAACGTATGGGTATTCAGACATCATCCTACTTTAGTGTGTCATTAAATTTAGAATAGGGAACAATAGTCCTGAGACTGTTGATCTTTTATCCCACATTTTCGTGGTTCACTATTTGTTGTGCTCAATTTGTGCTCTGAGAGTTGCCTCTGGGAGGCTTCCAAACTGGAGTCAGCCCAGGATGGCACCCCAAGACTTCCCTTATGAGGGTTAGCCCTAGCTCATCTTTCATTTGTTTTTCTCAGTCCCTGGACAAAAATTCCAGAACCATCCACTTGACACCAAACTTTCTAGGCTGGTTTTTTTTTTTTTTTTTTTTTTTTTTTAACTGTCAATCGCTGCTATGATTTTCAAGGACTGTTCTATATTCTTTCTGTTCAGGCGGTTCATAATCCTGGCAGGACACAGCTCTCTGAAGCTGAGAACTTTGAAGCAGTTTCAGTAGGAAAACCAAATAGTCCTGACATTTCTACTTACTAGACTTCACTTACAGTTCATTTCAGAGGGTGACAATTAGAAGAAACAAGGAAGGGCTTTGTTTTGTTTTGCCAGACTCATTTCAAGGAACACTACACACAGCCTGCCTACTTGCTTGTTTGGTTATAGAAAATGTTTCCACTGCTCTTACGGCTGCATAGTTATGGAAAATCGCTTTGGGTGCCAAACCCACCAGCAACATTCACAACACCAAAGGCCTCTGCACTTGACTTAGTGTGAATTTCTCCTTACTTGAATAGATCAGCCAAGAGTTAAAAAGTGTCACTGGCCCTTGGAAATGGGACAGGATCAGTCAACCTCAATCTGAGCCCCCACTCACTGTTGATAAGCAAAGAGAAGTTTCCTGGATTGCAAGGTAATAGTTTCTCATGGGAATGCAACCATGTAATCGTTGCAGAATTTAGTCCACTGGCCTCCACATTGCTCCTTTGCTTGGAAGCTTACTCTGCCAAGGATTTGTGATGGTTATTAAAGATGACTTGGAAAGTTAAAAAAGGCCAAGGAAGTCGTTGTGGCTTCTATCACTGTTTTGACATCGCTTACTACAATTTTCTATGAGGTAGGATCAGAGATATTATTACTGGTGCATAGTATTGTTAGCTAAATTACAGTATGCCTCTCATTCAATTTCACACTAGGAAAAATTGAAAACTTCTAACAGACAAGGAAATTATTATGTAAGAACTTGCATGGTACAAAGAAATCCAAGAAATAAATGATTCATCTTGAGTATTCTGAAAGACACCTTATTATTAGTCTAATACATAAATAACTGGGATGAATTATCCCATATCTATAAGTAGCTTTATCTGGATAAATCAGCCACTGGGATCATATTTATGAATTCATGGACATAATGTAATTATGAAATATTCATTACAGTTTCCTTATATGAAAGTGTGGAAATTCACTCCACACTCAAAGTTTAAGGAAAAAAGAAAAAAAAAAAACCCAGTTCAATGAAAGGTTTGGCTTTTCCTTTTATAGGGATTTACAGTACTTATCAACGGGTATAGTTCACATTAGCATCCGGTGACATTGCTTTGTCTGTATATATTTCTAGCTGTCAACAGAATGTCCTGAGGCAATTGCATCTCGATTCTATAGCTATCTTCTATTCTTTTAGAATACACAAGGGTCTAATTTTCCATTGGCAAAGCATGAAATCATGTAAGAATGCCACGTAGACAGCATGTGCAAACAAGTATCTGTTTTTCAACACATCAAAATGCTTGGTAATCTCACTGAAGTAAAGAACTGGGAAACCAAGACTTGTTATAAGAAATTAAGGTTTTCTTCAAAGAACTAGCAATATCCTGAAACTCAAGCAAATTTGTTCACTACTTTACATGTTAATATGTGTAGCTATATCATTCTTCTTTGATTTAGAGTAAAATTGCTTTATATCAGAAGTATCTTGTGGTTATAGATCACGTGCACTTTAACTTCATCACGCATGGTGCTTGGCAATCATCAAATTAACACTGCACTGAATAGGCTATGACTTGCATCTGACTACGTTAACTTTAAGAACCATTCAGTACAGTGTACTGAAAGGATGTATAAACTAAGTGTTCATTTATTCATTGTTTGGGTGCAGTGGGATAGGCAGTCAAAGTAAACATGAATTCTCTAAAAAAAAAAAAAAGACATTATAAAATATACTAAATGATGCATTCAAGATTCCCTTACCCTCTCTGGAACATGTCTGAGTTTGACAAACTGTTTGAAATTATCAATTCAATGATGCCCTTAACAGGGGTTAGCTTTAGTGTATATTTAAAATACATTCAAGACACAAGTCTTTTCTGCTACAAGAACTACAGGAAGCTCCATTTAACATCAGCAAGATGACTGAAGTGGCTTAAATTATTCTCCATATGCACCTCACATTTCCACAACTTCAGGGTATTTTTAAACATTCTTGCTACATGATGTACAATTTGCTTAGTACGTGGCATTCATAGGTCTAGCCATACAATAACTTGTTGTAATTTAAGCAAACATGTTTTAAATAAAAGGTAGCTAAAGTCTGTAATCTCTGATGTATCACATGTAGTGAAAGCTTCCATAAAAATGGATTTCCCAGGCAGCCAAAGATCATAGTTTCCCCTTAAGAAATATCATAATTTATGTTTTCCCCTCATGTATTTTAGTATATCTTTACTGACTAGTTTCACCAATGATGTGATATCCTTGAAAAATTAGACTAAAAATAGAGAGAAAGAAGGAAAAAAACTTACTTTCTTCCTATATTTTTAATTTCCAAATATTAGCAATTAATGTAATGGCCAGGACTTGCATAGTCAATTAAAGAAAAATAAATTTTGTAAGTTGATTGATATGCAGTTTATTGTGTATGTTTAAGGGGAAACTTTTGATAAGTTTAGATGAAAAGTGAGTAGTAAAACTATCATCAAAAACAAGAAAATGAAAATATTACCATTCCAAATTTTTCCTTGCACTACTTGCAAATTAATCTCTACCAGTTCTCCGCATAGTAAATGTTCTCTCCTTACGTGTAAAAATGGAGGAAAACATGATCCACAAAGGTTTGTATTAAGAAATGCAAATAACCTGCCCTGAGAGAGTACTGGCTTTCCTCCCATATATCTAGAATTGTACATAAATGCAATCATGGAGCTCACAGACTTCTTTTTATCCATCTCCTTTATTCTCATGCAGTTACTGTGAAAGTCACACCAATATTTCACTCTGTCATGTGATACTTCATTTTATCCAGTATTCTATATTTTGTTTACCTATCACCTGCTGATGCACATTTGAGTTGCTAAATCAGGTGGCAGTGAACATTTCTGTGTGAGTCGTTATAAAACCCTCACTGTTATTACCTTTGGGTAATTGCCCAAACATGGAATAACTACATTATGCAGTAAGGTCATATTTTATTTGTTGAAGTGGATACCAACATATTTTCTAAAATAATTGATCTTTACATTTTACAACCACTCTGGAAACCTGAGAGGGATTCAGTTCGTTTGTATCCTCACCTGAGCTTAGTGTTATCAGCCTCTTAGTTTAATAGGTGTATGATATACAGATATTTTACTGTATTTTAATTGGCACTTTGTTACTGATAAATTAGGTTTAGCAAATTTCATCTATGATCCCTTATTAATAATATGGTCTGAGACAATTTTTCCATGTTTATTGTAGTAAAAGCCATTTGTAATAATGCGGATTTTCTACCCTTTTCTATCCATCCATTTTGTTCCCAAAAATAATGACTCTAAGATTTCTTATTTTATTTTTTAAAATTTTAATGGTTATTTTATTAATTTTACTTCAAATGTTTTCCCCCTTCCAAGTTTCCCATCCAAAAACCCCTATCCCCTCTCCCCTCCCCCTATCTCTATGAGGGTGCTCCCCTACCCACCCACTCCTGCCTCACCGCCTTAGCATTCCCCTATGTTGGGACATCAAGCCTTCACAGAACCAAGGGCCGCTCCTCCCACTGATGCCAGATAAGGCCATCTTCTGCTACATATACACCTGGAGCCATGGGTCCCTCCATGTGAATTCTTTGTTTGGTGGTTTAGTACCTGGTAGCTCTGGGGGATCTGGTTGGTTGATATTATTGTTCTTCCTATGGAGTTGAAAAGTCCTTCAGCTCCTTCAGTCCTTCCTCTAATGCTTCAGTTGGGGTTTTCTTGCTCAGTCCAATGATTGACTGCAAGCATCCTCATCTGTATCTATAAGGCTCTAGGAGAGGGATAGATTCCCCAGATGGGGCAGTCTCTGGATGGCCTTTCCTTCAGATTCTGCTCCACTCTTTTTCCGTGTATTTCCTTTCAACAGAAACAATTCTGGGTTAAAATTGTGAAGAGTGGGTGGCCCCATCCCTCAACTGGGGGCTGTGCCTAACCTCTGGATATGGTCTCTACAGGTTCCCTCTCCCCTTTGTTGGATATTTCAGCTAATGTCATCCCTGTTGAGTCCTGGGAGCCTCTTGCTTTCCTGGCATCTGGGACTTTCTGTTGGCTATCCCCAGTTCCCCATCCCCCACTGTTATACACCTCTATTCAATTTCCTGACCCTCTGTACATCTCCCCAATCTCCTCCCATACCTGATCCTTCCCCCTTTTTCCTCTCCCCCTCCCTTATTCCTCCCAAACCCCTCTCACCCTCTACCTCCCATGATTATTTTGTTCCCCCTTCTGAATAGGTCTAGCATCCACACTTTGGTCTTCCTTCTCTTTGACCTTCATATGGTCTGTAAGTTGTATTATGGGCATTCCAAGCTTTTTTCCTCATATCCACTTATCAGAAAGAACATACCATGTATGTTCTTCTGTGACTGTGTTACCTCACTCAAGCTGATATTTTCTAGTTCCATCCATTTGCCTGTGAAATTCATGAAGTCATTGTTTTTCATGGCTGAGTCGAATGCCTAAGCCAATAATTTTGGCGTTGTTTCCCAACTAACTCATATCTTAATTACACATTTATTTTATTCTAATTCATGCCACATGGCTGGTTACATGGTCCTTAGTTCCATAAAACCATCTTCTTCCGTGTCTGGAATGAATCTCGTGCTCCTGACTATTTTCCCAGAATTCCTCTATCAGATGTCACACCTTCTAATCTTGCATCAGCTCATTGACCAATCAGCCTTTGACTGGTTATGCTTCCATTTTGTACACGAATTTATCTCTACATTTACCCTTCTTAGTCCAATAAAAGTCTCTTTCTCTTACAATAATAAACTATACGTAATAATAACAGTTTTGAAAACAATCACATTATCCAGTTCATTTGTGTTTGGCAACTTAGAAGAAAGAACTCTCTGTTTTATCATGGTGATTTCAGTGTTTTGTACCCAAACCAATCTTTATTATAACTTTCATAGAACACAAAGCATTTTCCTAAATCCTAAACAGTTTAAGCTTAATTGTGAGATTATAGCTACCTAGTCGTCAACTCCATCAGATACCTTAGAAGAAATAAATATTGTGTGAGTATATACAAAATGCAGCTTCCAAAATTACAGAAATGACAGAATTGCTGGCTAACTGGACAGTCACCCAAGGTTTCTCTGTATCGTAAGAGCATCCATCTTTTACCTTATGGCCCAGAGTATCTAACAGACCTTTTTGTGAAGCAGGAAATATGAAAGACTTCTTACTGTATCTTGGCAAAGCTCAGCAGTCAATTTCCCTGCATCTTGTTCATTCAGTTTAGACAATTTAGACAAGTTCAATTAGCTATTGCATTTCTTAGTCATCTCACACAGTTTTTAATAGCAACTTTTTAAGAGTAGAACTTAACATTGCATTTTAAGAATTATGTAATTACAACATGTTAAAAAGAGTTTATAGATAGTATGTTGTAACCAAAGATAACCCCAATTTTATATCACTACACACAACTCTATACCAATGTAAGATCTTTTGCTTATTAATGTTGTTGGGTCTAAACGTAAATTAAATAATCTATACCTTTTTGTCCTGTTATTCCTATAACCTCCTGTTTTCTTTTCATATATTCCCCGCTCTCTTCCCGCAACAGTAGATAGGAGAGAATAAAGGATAGATGAGAGAAAAGATCCATGAGTTGAATCTAACCTCCTATACTTTGTTTCTTCCCTTAACAACTTGTAATCACTCTGCTAAAATTATGATGAACATCCATCATCCATTGAACAACCAAAAACCATCCCTCCCACCTCTTGTGAATGGAGGCATAGCTCTCTTAAAATGTCTTCCTACTGATTTGGGGCATCATTTTCCTTTCGAGAGCTCCTTTAAATTTTTGAAGTATTGGTGAGTCTTAAGAAAGCTACCTGTAGTATTTGCTGTCCAGTCTCTGTGTGCTGAGAAAGTTCAGGGCTTAACTGAAATCCTGACTAGAACAGTCTATTATGTTAGACCAATTGGGATGAGCAGCTCTCCTTGAAGCTGTCCTGGAAGCAGGTTTTAATGCAACAACTATTAAGGCAGTCCAAAGTGGGTGGAAGCAGGGGGCTGGAATCAATATGCCTGTCTCAGCTTCTCAGCATTCTCAACGTGAAGCTTGTCAGTGCTGATTCTTTAATTGTTTTCTCGTGTGAAAATCTCAACTTTATTATAACATTATAGTATTATAAGATTCATTATACAGTTCTTCATTAATATGTGTATGGAGTGAGCAGTGTGCACAATTCCCTCTGACTGAGTAAGGCATCTGTCATACATGTGTGTGTGTGTGTATTTGTGAATATACATACAAGTTTGAACTATGTAATAAAACTGTACTTTAATTTTTTTTCCATGCATTCCATTTAAAAGGATTGCCCAACTCCTGAGGATTCCATAGCCAACAAGATCCGTTGACCATCCTTAGCTGAAGTTCTGGCTGGAGAGATTTTGACGTCTCAGTAAGCTACCTGTTTTGCTTTTCCTTGCTTTCTTTCTTCCTGTCTGTATGCTGGATCTTCAGGAGATTTTTCCCCTCTCAAATCTGGGTTTTACCAATTTGGAAGGAATCCACAGCTTTTCTTCTTCTGTTGAAATAAAATCAAAAGCCCCTCCTCAGTGCAACATATTTCCTGCCACCCATTCTGAAGTTAGGGAATCCTTAATGTAAACAGGATGATTTAGTTTAGCAGATTTTTTTCCCAATAATCAAATGTATTTTAGTAGTTATGCTTCCTGTTTCATTGACTCTTAAAAAAATTAAAGTCAATAAAGCATTATTTAATCTATCATTGGGAGATCCTATATTCTCCTTCTGTTTGATAAGCATTTCCTTTAAAGTCCTGTTAGATCTCTTTTTAACTCTTCAACTTGTATGATTGCAAGATATACTTGTAACATTTTCTATACCCTTATGTCTAAAGAAAATGTTGTATTCGAATGGCTACATCAGCCTTAATAAGTAAAGGCATCTCCAAGATCGCTATCACCTCTAATAAATGTGCAATCTCCGAATCAGCTTTTTCAGAATTCAAAGCAAAATCTCATGGATATTCTGAATATACATCAACTGTTTGATGCACCGACAGGTGTACATATCTTAATCCTCCAAACTTTACAAAATGAAACATATCATTATTCTAAGGTAGCATCAACAAGTAGAATTCTTAATTCAATATACTGTATCTCTATGGTTGCCATTCTAATTTAATCAAGCTTTTGTGGACTTTTTCAACTATAACTACCTTTTCTGCTGGTGTTATAGACTCCAGATCCTCTAATCTCTGTCCTGTAGCTTCTAACCTAGCATACCATCCTTCGACCCTCTCCTCATCTAAGTCTGCCTTTAATTTTTATTTTTTTTGTATATGTATGTCTTCATTCCTCTTATCCGATACATTTTTTGTAACATGTGCCCATCAATACAGATTTATAAATGATGTTTTATGCAATTGCATTTCAGTTCAGATAGAATATCAAACATTGTAGATGAAAGATATATTTACTCTATAATTTATATTTAGTTGTCATTACTGGTATTCTTTTTTTTTAATTGGATATGTTATTTATTTACATTTCAAATGTTATCCCCTTTCCTGGTTTCCCCTCTGCAAACCCCCAATCCCCCTCCCCCTTACCCTGCTTCTATGAGGATGCTCCCCCACCTGCCTACAAACTCCTGCCTTGGTGCCCTAGCATTCCCCCACACTGGGGCATCAAGCCTTTACAGGACCAAGAGCCTCCTCTCCCACTGATGCCAGATAATGCCCCTTCAGCTCCTTCCGTCCTCCCCATAATTCCTCCACTGGGGTCCTTGTGCTCAGTCTGATGGTTGGCTTCGAGCATCCGCATCTGTATATTTTGTTCTATCTTAAAAAAAGATATGCAATCATTATTGAAATAATATAATATTGGAATTGCTCCACATCAATAGCCCTTCTAACTTATTCGCTCTTCTAACTTATTGGCTCTAGCAAGGACTTATCAAAGATTCAGCGATTGAAATGGAACATCCTCTCCCTATTTTTTCACAGTGTGCATTGCAAAAATCAGTCACCACAACTTCCAAATTTTTCCTCTAGGCAATGGTAAATGATTTCATTCCAGCTAGGTGGATGAACGCAGAGACCCAAAGACAACTTTACTAATATTGTCACTAAAGAAAAGGCAGATTCCCTCGGAAATTGAAACACACTTGAGAGAGTAAAACAGTACAAACACTTATGTATTCTGAAAGCCAGAACAGGGCTTATCTATGTCAAGGGAATAGCCAGATAATTCTCTATGAAAAAAAAAGTGATATAATTTACTCTATAGTGTCTCTGATCACTTGAATCAGGTGAGTCCAACTGTGGGTCTGGGCACCTGTCATCAGAAATTTCACATTCATTTATGCTCAGTTCATGAGTAAATAAAACTATAGTTTCAGTCATGTAAATAGAAATGTGGTCTCTGAACAATCAGAAACCCTGACGTGCACTTTATTCGTGCATCTAACCACATTGATTATAGGCCTCGAATACTCACTTGGCCCCATGTAGACTAAGCAACAGGAAGAAGACAGAGATATGGGACTCGAGTGTGTCTTGGTGAGTTAACAGCCTCCTGAGGGAAAGATTTTGCCTGGAAATCCTGTAGTGTAAAACTTAGTGTCTCTTGGCATATTCCATCCCTCTCTTCCAAATTGAAAGATGGAACTTCCATTTCTCAGATATATAAAGCCTGCTTCTTCTAACTAGCAATGAGAAATTTCAAGATAGCATCAAATGACAACAATGCAGCTGTCATTGTGATCTTGTTATTTGGTAACAGAACAAACTCTTGGTGTGTTTGTGATTATTATTTTTGCATCCACACAGGGTAATAAGGTCTAGTATCAGTACTTTTCAGAAGTCACGATCTTAAGTATGGAAAAAATTCATTACTGCAAAGATCAGCTGTGTTACATTCGAGTCCACTGACATATTTCTACATACTGGCTGCTCCTATCCCTCCAGGTAGGATGTCACCAGCAAAGGAGAACAACTGCTCTTTCCATAACTCCAATACCAGAAACTCAGAACTTCCCCTAGGACCTTCGCTCATTTAAACATAGACAACAAGCGCACAGCTTCCGTCAGTTTCGCATGCTTCAGTTAGCCCTTCTTCCTTCTTTCCTCAGGGATTTCAAACAGACAATCACTCGCTCTCATTTATTTTGTGCTTACAAACAATATTTATTATGACTGTATAGACATACTTATATGTGCTGTGTCCCCATGCCAAATCCAATGAAAATTAACAATTAACATGATGCTAGATGATTGGAACTCAAGCATACTCCCTTACCATTTAAGCATAAAATTTCAATTTTAAAGAGGCAGACTTGTGGAGTTTTATTTGGGAGGTAGATACTTAAAATAATAAGAAATGAGAATGCAGCATATCAAATGTCCAAGTAAATTTTATTAGTAGTAGAAGCCATTCTGAACTTCTCATGTTGTGTGTGTGTGTGACTGTGTGTGTGTGTGACTGTGTGTGTGTGTGTGTGTGTGTGTGTGTGTGTGTGTGTGTGTGTGTGTGTGTTGTATGCTTTTATATAATGGGAATTTAAAATTCTTCATTTTGCCTTAGAGTTTCTTGGAGAATATTGCAACATGTTTTTCCTGTCTGATAAACTAACCAAAAATCAAAATAACCAGAGTTTATGGGTTTTCTCTGAAAATAAATGATACAACTTAAAATATAGCCTTTCAAATTATCTGGAGTGAAGGAATCCTGGTGAGAGAGTCTTGCCTTTGCTCTATGAATCTGTACAAGCCATTCCAACGCAAAACTGTGTCCTCGGATTGCTACCTTTCACAGATGCTTTAATGATCATCCTGCAAAGTTGATTGTTATCGTTATTCCCAAGGAGGAGGATGACATTTTATCAATATCACAGCATTTTCAAGGAGCATAGGAAATAACAGTATGCCAGTTCTGAGGGGGTTTATGAAGCAAAGAATTAAACTGGCAATTAACCCATCGGCGGCACAAGCAGATGTACATATTAGAAGTGGATCCAGTCAAACTGTCCTGATTATTAGCTGTGGTACGTGAGCTGGTGCACACATATTTCCATAATTCACCATTTCAAGACTATACCTTTTTTCTTCAGACTTTCTAAAAAAAATCTTAAAGCAGAATTTTTATTATATGCAAATAAACAGCATTTGATTAGGTCCTGAGGCAGCTTCACCTGGATGTTCAGAGGAATGGCAATTGGAAGGGAGTGTACTTCATCACTGAAGTGTTTTTGCCCTTGGGGGATACCACCATTTGATTTTGACATTTATTTGTCCTATTTTATAAAGGACAAAACTACAATTACACTTTTCTTATATGCTACGTTGGGCATTGTGTCAGGGGAAAAAAAATCAAATCAAAGATAGTGTTTGTACACAAGCAAGCTCAAAAGCAAGTCTATTAGACAAACTCCTGGTTTGAGTCATGGTGCACTAAGAAATATTATTTTACTAGTACAAGATATTGAGATTATAAGGAAAACTCAATGAGAAATCAACCTGAAGAAACGGGATCTCATCTCTATTCCTTCATAATGTCCTCTTGACTTTCTGTAACAAACAAAATAAAATAAAAAGTGGGTTCAGCATTTGATTAATTACTAAGTTCCTGTTTGTCATTTAATTTTTAGGGTCCTGAAATAAAGGTGTTGCTTGATAATTAATTTGGTTACTATAACAATGAATAAATATTTGCCAAATAAATTTCAACGTGTTTTAAATGTTTTTGCAATCTATTTTAAAATTGAAATGATCACTTTCTCAGTCAAGAAATAATCCCCAACCCTGTGAATAGTTGCCCTTACCTTTTTGTAATTAAGCTTGATTATATTAAATGCAATTGCAAAACATATTTCATTTTTCTATTTATCAAAATACAAGCTTTGCAAATGATTGTCTTAAGCAAGAAATATATGGCAGGAGACTGAGACTAGCCAATGACAGCTATAATTTTTCATAAAAATGGAGAAACCTTTTATTGACTAATTGTTCTTGTGCTAGCAATTATAAACAGTTCATTGAACTCAACAAATTGAAACTAACCCAGAACTATTCTAAAATTTATTTCTTCTCAAACACAAGACTTCCTTTAAAGCATCTATTTTCGAGAAGAGCCTGGGGTATTAGAAGCACATGCTGATACTAGTAGCACAAAGGAGGCTGATGCAGGAGGTTAGCTGAAGCTCTGTCAGAAACAGGGAGAGGGTGGAGGGATGGAGGGAAAAAGGAAGGGAAAGAAAAAAAGAAAAGAAGGAGGGAAGACGATAGAAAGGAGAGGAGGGGAGGGATGGTTACAAAGTATCATGTATCTTAGTAAGATATTTAGTAAGAAATACATGTACATGATATTTACTAAGAAAATAAAATTTAACTTGGAGCTTGGTAAATTGGCTCTTTGGTTAGGGCTCTTGCTACTTTTCTAGAGGATTGGAGTTCATTTCCCATCCCTTATACCAGAAGCCTTAACAGTTTGTAAGCCAATTCCATGTGTCCCTGGTTTGTAATCTCAGCACTCAGGAGGTAGATTCCAGGGAATCTCTTTGAGCTCCAGGGCAGGCAGAGATGCATAATAAGCAACTGTCTCAGACAAACAGATAAATAAATAAATACAAAGAGTCAACGATTCCTTTATTTCCCTTAATATCTTCCTACTTCATAGGAGTGAGTTCTATGCCTTCAGCTCTGATGCTTAAATTCAAGGGAAGAATCAGTTGATCTGCCAGCGGTTTATATATCAACACACAAATAGATGGCCAGGCTTTTTATGATCTCACTTCTCTGAACTGCCTATCCAGAGTCAAGTAAGTCCCTCTGCTCTAAGAAAACATTGTTGTGGGTTTTTGTTGTTGTTTTTGTTGTTGTTGTTTTTGCTGTTGTTGGCAGCTATAGCTGTTGCTGTTATTAGGATGGCCTGGTTCACTTTATTCTAAGGAGACATAACTAATTTGGTAGATGAGGATGAGAAGAGAAGATGAAATATGGATTATGGGAGACCATGATTCCTCCCAGCTTTGTGAATGGAAAAGGTTGTATAGATGCCAGCTGCTGTTTGGGGTTGTATTGTAATACTAAGATATCTAAAAGATGTCAGAGAAAGGTTCGATATCAAGAGGCAACCTGATCTGTGCTATATAGTCAGCGAATATATTTAACTTGAGCTTTACCTCCCTGTAAAGCTGAACAAGTCTTTGGAGGAGAGAAAAATCTTCCAGCCCCTGCAGAGATCGGGAGCATGGTTCTCAGTCACAACCAGCCCATGGCCTAGGGATGCTACAGCACTGCTCAGGGTGCCATGCTCAGGAGATACTTAATACAACCTTAAAGTACAAGTAATACAAGTAATCGTCCTTAAAATTTATAGTGGCATTATGAATAGAATCCTGTGTTTTATCCTTGGAGACAGTAAGAAACACTGAGGTATAGAGAAATCCTAAGAAAGCCGCGGGATGAGCAATAGGGAACGGAAGCATTACTAGCACAGGGGGGCATGATGTGAACCTTTCTCTGTGTTGCCTTTCTTGATGGGCCATTTCACCATTAATAAAGCTCACATCAGTTAGCATAGGAAACACTCACTAAATTGTGACTCTTGAAACAGACCAAGCACAGAGAAGACCACTTTGCCTGCCCAATTTCTATTTAATATGTTTGCATAACCATCAGGACATGTCCCTAAAGAAAGGCTGCACATTTCAGATGAATCCTGGTTGTAGCCCATGTTAGACCTGGATGGCTGGATCCAGCCTTGAAGAGGAAAAGGCCACTGCACTGTGGCCTTAGGGAAACACAAAATAAATGTCACCATCACAGTTCAGCCATGGAAGCAGGTTGCAGTCAAGGCTATGTGATGGATGTTATCCCTACTGACAATCCTGGGCAACACATATTCCAACTACACACCCAACTGAAGGTTCCACCAAAGAATCGGAGTGCATTTCATTCCAAGGGCACAGTCCACAGAGAAGCGCATAAATTGTCTTAATTGAAACACTTCATAGAACAAAACATACAAAAGTTAATTTACTAGTTAAGAAAATAATCATTTTGAGACTTGGCAAATAGATTCTTACTTTCATGAATTTAATTCACTAGCTTTGCTGCATAACAAGAAAAGAAAATCTGTCCATTATGTGTGTGTGTGTGTGTATACACAAATATCTGTGTGTGCGTTTCCATGTGTGTATGTATATGACACTTATACATACTATATGTATAATACATAATATTATATATTACAAATAGTATGTGTGGGTAATTCTGGTGATTTAAACTTTAGTAATAAGAGAATATTTTCTCTACCCGTTAAGCATCCAGCAAAGAAACACCACTTTTTTCTTATTATTTTTATAGTTACATTATGTAATGTAAGCATGTACAGAAAAAATGAAGAGATTTGGTTAATGAAGTTTAAAACATTAAACATGAACGACTCTCTCCTCTTTATGTCTTTAATAATAAAAACAGACCAAAGCTATCAATTCTTGGTAGCTCTGAAAAGCAGTATTATTAAAAGATTGAACGGATGTTAGGTACCACAAATGAGGAATTTGTAAAATAGAGGAGAAAATTTATGTAGGGTGATTAAATATTTGTGAAGCTCAATAATATGGTGAGCATTGTGGAACATTTAAAAGTGGCTTCTGTTCTTGATTTCTTTTTTTTCTCCCTACTTTCAGCTTTTTGTTAACAGATCTGCCCAGCTCCTGAAGCTTTGAAAAGGAATTTAATGCATTTTACAAATCCTAAGCAGGAAGCCTATATTAGTTCTTCAAAGCATATTGATATTTTCTAACTGTGGATTTTGGCTTTCATGTGATAAAACTTTAGTGATTTCCTTACCATGTCTTGTTAAGGCTTAAATTCCTCATTTACATATTTGATGTCTCTCAGGAGACAGACAAGCTTCAAGTTAATTATCTATGTAGCTGTAAGAACTCTTGTTTCCTGGTTAAGAACTCTTCACAAGTAAACTAATAGTTATTAAATGTTACATCAAGTCACCAAAAGTAATCAGGGTACACAATGAGAGGCACTAAACAGCCACTTAAATTTAATAAAAAAAATCCTCAACTTTCTACAAGATAAATGAATAAATCAATTAAATCTCTCACATTAATTTTCAAGGAAAACACACAGCAGAAACTAAACAGCTGAAAATCTCTGCTCTAGAAAGTGATTAGGCACTGCTGGAGATTTGTAGAAATTATAAAATTTGGAAAATACACTCAGTGATCTCAGACCCATCATGGAAGAAAATAAACTGTCCTTTTCTCTAATAAATATGAGTTATTGTGTAGGATATACATATATATATACAAGCCCGCAGGTGTGTGTATGCATATGTAATATATAATAGAATGTGAAGTATGTGCATCCTACACTGGCATTCGATGAGTAAATGTTTTATTTCCTGTAAAGGTAAGTTAATATATATAAGCAGAAATTATAATCTTTGAATGCAAATGTCTATTAAAGTTCTATTTCATAGAAAGATAGGAAAGGTTGGAAAGAGAGACACCATAAGATAGACTTGACTTGCAGTTGGGAAATTGGAACCACAGCTATCAGGTGAGTTAATTAATCTGGGTATCGTGCAGTAAATGAAAGTGTGCCATCTATTTCACAAGGGTCCATTGTGTCTTGCATGTGAAACAAATTTACCCTGTTTGATTAAGGATTACTGATTGCCTCCAATTTATTATATGTATCCTATAATTAAGTCACAATGAGTTCGAATGAAATGGGGATGGTCTTCTCCACAAAGAAGACAACAAGCTCATTCTAGGAAGACCTTGGGGGTCATTGAAGAAGCAATTAAATGTTCTCTAGGGTGCATTGAAAGGGAAAGTGCTTGGTGGGCCGAATGGCCTCTCCTTATATTCATGCTTCTCAATATTCTGCTCTTAGAGAGACAAATGAAACCATGTCATAAAATAACTCACGGCACAATCAGCATGGAAAACAATGGTGTCTTTTCTACTATACTAAGGAAAATGTTGTTTTCTACTATACTAAGGAAAATAATCTATAATTCCCAGAAAATAATGAGCAACATCTGCCAAACTGCAAAGCTTTGCCAGGATCTGTTTAAGGGAATATAAACAAATCAACATTCTGTGGACTGGATGCAAGATCTTTAACTATTTATGTTCTCCAGTTTGCAAATGACGAACCTCGGAAATTATTTTTAGCAAGCGTGATGAAAAGAACCAAAAGTGTCTGTATTGTGCTGTGTGCTTTTATTTATGCTTTTATAAGTGAGCAGTATAAATACAAAATTCTACCAGAATCCCGCTAAACCTGGCATAGAGGAAGTTATTCAATATTATGGCAACAAGGAAATAAGACTGAACTCAATTACACTGAGTTTTTAAGTGCTAGGAAAATACTTAGAGGCCTTTAGAGAAAACATTTGCACATCTGAAGACACCATCATGTGTTTGCTGTTTGGTCTTTATGAAAGCTAGGTTTCACTTAACCAACAGAGACTAAAAGATTGGTGATAATTGGATTAATAGAGAAGACTTCCAGTTCAATGGCACGGAGAAAACATGTATAATTACAGGTGTTTTCTGAAGTGGGTGTTGTAAGGAAATCATGAGTTATAAACAGAAATAAGTCGGTTAATATTCAGTCAAGTTTTAGGCTGTTAGCTCCCTGATCAGATAGTAATTTGGCTTCACACAGAAATGGGGACAGCCTGGGAGTGGAAAGCTGGCTCAAAGGTTAGGAACATTTGTTGTTCTTGTAACAGACCCAGGTTCAGATTCCAGAACTCACATGGTGGCTCACAGACATCCTTATTTCAACTTCTAAGTGATCTGATGCCCCCTTCTGAACCTCACATTCATGGTATACATATATACATGTAGGCAAAACACACCCAAACATAAAATAAAAATGAATAAATCTGAGAAAGGAAGGAAATAAGGAAGGAAGGATGGAGAGAGAGAGAGAGAGAGAGAGAGAGAGAGAGAGAGAGAGAGAGAGAACCAACCCTTGGTAATTGTCCTTCTTATTTTTATGGCAGTTCTTTGGAAAGTGCATAGCAATCCCATGCCAATCTGAAAATTTGAGTGATTAAAGGTGAACTTTGTACATAGTACTTTTTTATATATCTTTTGCCTGCATATATGCATGTGTACCATGTGTGTGTCGAGTGCCTTGGAGGAAAGAAAGAAGAGGGCATTGGATCCCCTTACCAAATAACATATGACCCAAATAATACTTACAAAGACGTCTTCAATAAAGACCTGGAATGACCACATTTAGACAAAGAATACACAGACGATGTATATTTTTAAAATCAATAAATACAAAAAAAACCTCATTTTTATAGGGTTATTTGGTTTTCTGGAGTCTAACTTCTTGAGTTCTTTATATATATATATTGGATATTAGTCCCCTATCTGATTTAGGATTCGGAAAGATCCTTTCCCAATCAGTTGGTTGCCTTTTTGTCTTATTGTCAGTGTCCTTTGCCTTATAGAAGCTTTGCAAATTTATGAGGTCCCATGTGTCAATACTTGATCTTACAGCACAAGCCATTGCTGTTCTGTCCAGGAACTTTTCCCCTGTGCCCATATCTTTGAGGCTTTTCCCCACTTTCTCCTCTATATGTTTCAGGGTCTCTGGCTTTATGTGGAGTTCCTTGATCCATTTAGACTTGAGTTTGTACAAGGAGATAAGAATGGATCAATTCACATGATAACCACCAGTTGAGCCAGCACCATTTGTTGAAAATGCTGTCTTCTTTCCACTGGTTGGTTTTAGCTCCTTTGTCAAAGATCAAGTGAGTATAGATGTGTGGGTTCATTTATGGGTCTTCAATTCTATTCCATTGATCTACCTGTCTGTCGCTGTACCAGTACCATGCAGTTTTTAATCAAAATTGCTCTGTAGTACAGCTTACGGTCGGGGATGGTGATTCCACCAGAGATTCTGTTATTGTTGAGAATAGTTTTTGCTATCCTTAGGGTTTTTTATTTGTTTGTTTGTTTGTTTGTTTGTTTTTGTTTTTGTTATTCCAGATGAATGTGCAAATTGTCCTTTCTAACTTAGTGAAGAATTGAGTTGGAATTTTTGATGAGGATTGCATTGAATCTGTAGATTGCTTTCGGCAAGATAGTCATTTTTACTATACTAATCCTACCAATCCATGAGTATGAGAGATCTTTCCATCTTCTGAGATCTCCTTTGATTTATTTCTTCAGAAACTTGAAGTTCTTATAATACAAATCTTTCACTTCCTTAGTTAGAGTCAAACCAAGGTATTTTATATTATTTGTGACTATTTTGAAGGGTGTTGTTTCCCTAATCTCTTTTTCAGCCTGCTTATCCTTTGTGTAGAGAAAGGCCACTGATTTGTTTGAGTTAATTTTGTATCCAGCTACTTCACTGAAGTTGTTTATCAGGCTTACATGTTTTCTGGTGGAATTTTTGGGGTTACTTATATATACTATCATATCATCTGAAAATAGTGATTTTTGACTTCTTCCTTTCCAATTTGTATTCCTTTGATCTTCTTTTGTTGTCTAATTGCTCTTGCTAGGTCTTCAAGTACTATACTGAATAGGTAGGGAGAGACTGAGCTAAACAAATAATTCTCAACTGAGGAATAACAAATGGCTGAGAAGCACCTAAAAGAATGTTCAACATCCTTAATCATCAGGGAAATGCAAATTAAAACAACCCTGAGATTCCACCTTATACCAGTCAGAATGGCTAAGATCAAAAACTCAGGTGACAGCAGATGCTGGTGAGGATGTGGAGAAAGAGGAACACTCCTCCATTGCTGGTGGGTCTGCAAGCTAGTACAACCTGATTTCCATTATGGAAATCAGGTTGGCGGTTCCTCAGAAAATTGGACATAGTATTACCTGAGGACCCAGCTATAACACTCCTGGGCATATACCCAGAAGATGCTCCAAAATGTATAAGGACACATGTTCCACTATGTTCATAGCAGCCTTATTTATAATAGCCAGAAGCTGGAAAGAACCAAGGTGTCCCTCAACAGAGGAATGGATACAGAAAATGTGGTACATTTACACAATGGAGTACTATTCACCTATTAAAAACAATGAATTCATGAAATTCTTAGACAAATGGATGGATCTGGAAGATATCATCCTGAGTGAGGTAACCGAATCACAAAAGAACACACATGATATGCACTCACTGATAAGTGGATATTAGCCCAGAATATCAGAATACCCAAGATACAATTTGCAAAACACATGAAAGTCAAGAAGGAAGACTAAAAGTCTGGACACTTTTATCCTTCTTAGAAGTGGAAACAAAATACCCATAGAAGGAGTTACAGACAAAGTTAGGAGCAGAGACTGAAGGCATGACCATCCAGAGACTGTCCAACCTGGGGATCCATCTCATAGACAACCACCAAACCCAGACACTATTCCTTATGCCAACAAGAGCTTGCTAACAGGAGACTAATAATAGCTTTCTCCTGAGAAGCTCTGCCAGTGCCTAAATAATACAGAAGTGAATGCTCACAGTCATCTAGAGGGAGCACAGGGTCCCGAAGGAGCTAGAGAAAGTACTCAAGGAGCTGAAGGGCTTTGCAGCCCCCTAGGAGGAACAACAATATGAACTAAGCAGTATCCCCAGAGCTCCCTGGGATTAAACCATTGATCAAAGAATTCACAGGGAGAGACTCATGGCTCTAGCTGCATATGTAGTTGAGAATGGCCTAGTAGGTGGGAGGAGAGGCCCTTGGTCCTGTGAAGGTCATATGTCTCAGTATAGGGGAATGCCTTATGCAGGAAGGAAGTGTGGGTGGGTTGTGGAGCAGGGGGAGGGGAGAGTGGGTAGGGGATTTTTGGAGGGAAAGTAGGAAACAGGATAACATTTGAAATATAAATAAATAAAATATCTAATTTAAAAATTTTTAAAAACTGTTTAAAAAGAGAAAATATATATATATAAAACCTCTAAAGAGCCTAGCCAAATCTGAGCTATATAAATCATTGATCTTTAGTTTTATGGATAGCATTCACTGACTATCAGCTTTACCTCCTCATTTGGAACAACAATAAGACATAAAATATGCAGTCAAAGCAGCTACCAGAATGAACACAGTGATGAGACCAGAGTGGACCTCTGTGCTTTACTTAGTTTGTTTTTTATTTTTCTATAAAACATAAAATCAATCAGAGGCTGCTGCTTAATTTTAAGAAAATCACTCTATTGGAGTGGTGTTCAAGTAGAAGGGCAACTTTTCTGCTGGAGCCAAAAAAGAGAGCCTTGTCCCTACCATTAAATTTTCAGGGAAAGAAAAACAAGAACATTCTTTTTTCTGTAATGACAAGGGAAAAGTTCTCTTTTAAAATGAGAATGTGATAGGAATGATGGCAGAAGTCGGGGATTTATGAGGGAGAGAAAAGCCAAACAAGGGTCCTAGACAGAATGCCAAGCGGGGCCAACGTGGAGCTGAAGCTAGTATCCAAGCACTCATGGTGGTAACACTTCACGCCATTGTATCATGGGTGTAGTTCCAAACTTCTGTGACTTGATCTAAGACTGAAGAAATTGCATAGCTTTATTGATCTGAATTAGGGTGCTACTTGGTGGTTGACACAGAAGGACTGCACCTTTAGATTTCCGAGGATGTGATGCCCTGTGGTTGAAGTACTAGATGACAGCAATCCAGTGGGGTCAGGGAAAATCGGAATTTCAGGTTTATACACATACGTGAGAAGAAGCAGAACAGAAAAGAGAAAGTGAAGGTCGAAGAAAGCCAAGGTCAATGTGAGTGTGGAGTTTGGTAATTTGAAAAAAGATCAGAAAAAAAAGAACAGAATAGAATATTTCATAATATTAAAGAAGAAATTATTGCAAGTGATTGCAATGTCCAAGGTAAACACACAGAGGCTCCTGAAACAAACTATACACCAAAGTCACTAGGAGGAAAGTAAGAAGAAATGTGCTAAAGTATTTTATTAAACCAGTAAAGAAAGCATCTAAGTCACCCTGAGTGCCTCTAGAAGTTGGGTTTGAAGGGAAAAATGTCTGACCACTGGGGGTCCACTAATTGGTAAAAGCAAACAGAAAACTTCAAAAGACAAAAGCATTGTGATCTTTCCCAGGGAAGGCAATCTACATGGCACAGGAAGTGAAGACAGTGCAGCAACTACCCACAGGCATTTGCAGTGGTAGAGAAAACAGTAGCTATGTGAATTCTACTCGAAGGAACTGGTCAGTTTCTAGGAACACGAGGGAAGGAAGCCTTTGTTGGGAGCCGCGCCCACATTCGCCGTTACAAGATGGCGCTGACAGCTGTGTTCTAAGTGGTAAACAAATAATCTGCGCATATGCCGAGGGTGGTTCTCCACTCCATGTGCTCTGCCTTCCCCGTGACGTCAACTCGGCCGATGGGCTGCAGCCAATCAGGGAGTGACACGTCCTAGGCGAAATATAACTCTCCTAAAAAAGGGACGGGGTTTCGTTTTCTCGCTCTCTTGCTTCTTGCACTCTGGCTCCTGAAGATGTAAGCAATAAAGTTTTGCCGCAGAAGATTCTGGTCTGTGGTGTTCTTCCTGGCCGGGCGTGAGAACGCGTCTAATAACAAGCCTTTCATGAGTAGTTGAAGTGGTCAGTAAAGTGTTCAGGAGAGAAGTGTGGTGGATAGAGATGGCAAACAAGATGAAGCTAAGGGTGGCCATGGGGACACCAGAGACAGAGAAAGGGGACTCAGTCCAGGAGTACCCACTGATAGTAGGGATGCAGCGTGAGGGGTTCTCTGTTTCCCCAAAGCTCCAGATGAAATCTGCAGGAATAGCTAGACAGTGGACACATGACTGTCATTCATATCATTCCCACCGCAAAGCAAAGTAGAAGTAGCAAAGAGAAGCAAATAGAGAAATAAATCAGACTAAAAAAAATGAAGTAGAATCAAAACCAGATTGTATGAGTTTACAGTTTTGTTTAGGAAGGTCTCCGGTTGTCATCTGGGCATAGCGTTTGTTAGTTCTTTTGAGGTTCAAACAATAAACAGAATGGGTCTCTTTGACTCATGTGTATTTTTAGAAATCAGACATTTCATATGCTAGATTTAAAGTAGATGACAGGCACAGTCCACTTATTTGGCCTTGTCACACAGGGCTTGTCATAGCATCCTCTCACTATGGCAACCTAAGACTACCACACTCATTTTAGTAGCCTGAGTCGTCTGTTCTTTGTTTCCAGAACATATTATTCAATTTTCTGTCTCTATTTTGATCCCTCCCTCCCTCCATACCTCCATCCCTCCCTTCTCTTCTCTCTCTCTCTCTCTCTCTCTCTCTTTCTGCATGATATTTATTGAAACTTGGTCACTTTATGTTCCCTGGGATAATCAAGCTGTAGAGTTCCTGGTTTGCAGATGTTTGTTGCCATGCCAAGGTAGGGTGTTCCTTAATATCTCATGTTCCCCAAGGCCTGTGGTCCCTCAAGATCACACTCTAGTGTTCAATTATCCATAAACACTCCTCAAGGATCAGTCCTTGGAGATTTTTTTCTCACATTCTATAAATGTAACGACTTACAAAAATGTCTCAGACATAAACGTGACGACGTGTGTAGATGCTCCGGTATGCTGTTATTATACTGTCCACATAGGTATTCTGGCTTTTCCAACAAACTGCACACCCTTGAGGAGAAGGAACCTCATCCTGTCATCAGAAGCTTTAGTTCACCGCAGGGTTCTCTTAGAGCAGGGTTGTAATAAAATGATTGTCTTGTAAGATGATTTGTACACATGAAGTGGACTGGAAAGAATGTGTTAACAAAAGGAACGCCTCCCCAGGAAGAATTTTAGGTTTCATAACAAGCTAGTGAAATATTTATGAACAAAATGGCCTTTCTACACCCTCCAATTATACAAGCTACTTATGGCATCAGACACGGCAGGGCAGTTTGATAAAATATATATTTAAAGATAACAAATGTTATAAGATTGAAAACATAGTTTTAAAAGAATGCTGCTAACTGCAAACTTAATGAAAAAAAAAATCCAAGGAAATATCAGAAATCCTTTTTGAGTGACATGGTTATTTACTAACTTAATTAAACCTAAAGAATCAAAATGTTTAAGAGTTGCTTTTCATCCTGGTATGTCCTTTGAACACAATTCTCACGTATGATTATGCATCTGTGTTTATAAGAGATAAATAAGTAAGTGAATGAACGAACAAGATGCAGAGTAAAGAGGCCACCTGCCTGAGCCAGTCTGGATGCCGACCACACTGTGCTAATGAACAGGTGCCGAGGTGCTTCCTCACAGCTGGAAAGTGACTGCAGATTAGTGGTCATCTCACAGCTGGCTTAGCAGGTTACTAAGACAGTATTCCTATTGCTCTCCCTGACTCTGTGAAGAATGGCAGGTGAATAAAGGAATCACTCTCCAGTAGCCAGTGGTCAGACCAATGACAAACATTTTCCATACATGTATCCATCCTCTGTATTTGTCTTCAGAACACAGGATAACACTTTTTTCAGGCCTCCCATCCAAGGTGAGTTGTAGGATCAAAAGATAGATAAAATACCAGATTAAAACCCATGAAACTTAGTGGTGAATTAATATCTAAATTTGGGAAATAGGCTGTTTCCTCTGGGACTGTATCCTCGGAGTTTTTTGACACAAATTTGATGCAATAGAAAATAAATGAAGCCTAATAGAGCTCAACTTACAAATTAGGTTAATTTAAGATCCAAAGGAGACAACAAATGTACCAAAAAAAAAAAAAAAAGTAGAGTTTCCGTGAAGTCACAAAGTCAACATTAAAACAGCAGCTCTGTAGTTCTTTAGGAAGTATGCAGTAAAAGAAGGGTTGGAAGGAATGGAAAATGTTCAAAACAAAGCGCTATTCACACCATAGTGAAGCCACTTAAATTCCTGCTATTGTGTGAGATTTATAACATCCCCACAAATACAATCATTCACCACCCTGCCCAGAGCCTGTTTATTGGGGTACATTAGGTGGCATCTTCTGCCTCCTGGCTCTTGATACAAAAACAGACCAAGAATGATAAATGCACAGTATTCTTTTAGTTTAACGGGTGTACTGATATTTAAGTGCCTCTCAAACATACACAGTGTTGAGCCCAAGTCAAAAATCTAGCTAAACCTGAAAATCTGGAGAATTCCCATAGCCTACTTTTTGGCCGAATTTTTAACTTGATTTACCATCTCATGCATGCTTTTCAACCACCTACTCTGGGGATTCCAATAAAAACTTCATATGAAAATTTAATAGAAAAAAATGGAAACTAATATAAGCAAATGTAGGTGGCAATGTTTCTGACTCTGGAGTGCATAAAGATTCATGAGTCAAGACCCAAAACACGCAGTAAAGAAAAGGCTAAATCAGAGTTGCATAGATGTTCTTCATTGTTAACAAAGACTAATAGACTCACAGTCAAGAAAGATGTTACAGTTATTAAAACAAAAACAGTGAATTAGGGACTAATTTCTATAATCAGAAAAAAACCCTTTAACACTCCAAACAAAAAAAAACCAAAACTCACTAAAAACACAAAAAGGAGTGAAAGACAGGGAGAAGAACTTACACAAGGGAACACAGACAACTGAGTGTTTGAAGAGACATTAGATCTGAATTATTACTAGACAAATGCAAATTAAAATTAAAATATTACTTCTCATCCATGACATTTTCAAGAATAAGGAAGTTGATTAATTTCAACAGTTTGTCAACATGTGTAAATAAGTTATTGTAGTGATTGTAGAGAGTAACAAGGCAGGTATGGTCAAAGTTTGAGTGGTATAACCATTGACTAGACAGTCACTATTTAGAGCATGTCACCAGAGTATCTCCATATTCTTGTTTAAGGGGTCATTAGGAAAAGACAATAAATAAGTATTTACAAACTATGCCTTGATTAGACAGTGAGGAAGAAATCTGAATTATCTTGTTGGATATATATACATACACATATATAGAACTAGAATTACCGATGATAGTGAGGTGACATGAAGGTAAACCTGTATCCCCTGCAAGAGCAGCCAATGTACTGATAGGTCATCTTTCTATCCCCAAGGGTAGGATTTTATAGATCCCACATTTCTCAATTCTACTGAAAAAAAAAAAAAAAAAAAAAAAAAAAAAAAGCTTTGACTGATTTGTGTGTCAGGAACAGAGTTGGATAGAAGCTTTCATGCCAGGGCCCTGACAAAATTAATAATTCTGACAATGTTTCCCTGACAAAATTAATAATTCTGACAATGTTTAGATAAACAATAAAGTGTATTGGATATTCATTGGATATTCATCATGGACTCTCTAGAGACATGCAATATTATCAAAAAGACTTTACATGAGTGCCAGGGAAATAGCTCGGCGTGTAAAGTGATAGCCTTACAAGCACAAGGACAGGAGTTCAACCCATAAAACCAACTTTAAAAAGCTGGCTGTGGTTTGGTGTGTACTTGTAATCCAAGCACTGGGGGGCCTGAGACAGGAAAATCATGGGCCTTTCTACAGTCAGTCTAGCCTATTTGCCCAGTCCTTGACCAGTGGAAAACCTTGTCTCAATAGAAGGTAAATGGCACATGAAGAACAGTGTCTTAATTAGGGTTTCCATTGCTGTGAAGAGACACCATGACCAAGGCAACTTTTATAAAGTACAACACTTACTTGGGGCTGGCTTACAAGTTTAGAGGTTCTGTCCACTGTCCAGGCATAGTGCTGGAGAAGGAGCTGAGAGTACTACATCTTGATCCAAGGAAGCCAACAGAAGAGACTGTCTTCTAAGCATCTAGGAGGAGGGTCTTAAAGCCCACTCCCACAGTGACATACTTCCTTCAACAAAGCTACACCTAATACAACAAGGCCACATCTCCTAATAATGCCATTTCCTAGGCCAAGAATATTCAAACCACCACATTCCACTTCCTGACCCTCATAGGCTAGTTCAAACACATGAGCCTAAGGAAGAAATACCTAGCCATAGCATAATGTAAAATATGTTTAGTCCAACTTTAAAAGTCCTTATAATCTATAAGTCTCTCCAATGTTAGAAGTCTACAGTTCAAAGGTCCTTCCAAGATTCATCCAAACACTTGTCATCCTCTATAAAATCAAAATCAAAGAGCAGAGTACATACCTCCAATATCATACAATATACATTACCATCAAAAACCTCATAGTGACGGAATTCTGGACCAAACCAAGAATGAAAGCCATCTGGGCAAATTCCAAACTTGCATCTCCATGTCTGATGTGAAAGCACCATTCAGATCACCAACTCCTTCCTGTTTTGTTAACTGTAGCACAATTCACATTGGTTGGTTCTATGCTCCATTAGCCCTTTGCTAAACAGGTATCCCATGGCTCTGGTATCTCAAACATCTTGTCTACTCAAAGGCAACTGCAATGGTACAGGTTCATGGGCCAAGGTCAGGGTTCTACACGTGATCATCTGGGCTCCTCCACAGGGCTTGGTTGGATAACATCTCCAACTCTGTACTCTGTACCACTCCAGTGTTAGGTTGATTCTACTCCATTGCTGCTGCTGTTCTTGGTGGTCATCCCATGGTACTGGTATCTCCAACATGCTGGGGTGTCTCACTGCAATTAGATTTTAACCATCACTGTCTAATAGGCTCCCAAGCCTCAACTTCTTTACATGATGCCTTCAGTCCTAGACCATCTGAGGTGAAGCAACTGAAGCTTCACCTTCACCAGTGACCTTCCCTGACCTCTCACAGTGCCAAGCCTCAGCTACTCTTCATTACCTCTATATACCTTCAAAATCAGTACCACCTGGGTAATTCTTACACATTATCAAGTCCAGCTGCAGCATGAGGCACAACCTTGGCTATCTCTGGGACACAGCTTCTTTGTACTCTTAAAAAACACTTCCCAGAAGATTTCAACTCAGTGATGCTAGGCTCTTCTTAGTCACCACTAATTTGTTAGCTCCAGATAACTAGCATTAATTTTCCCTGTAGTCCCTTCTATTCTTGACTTTAAAGCCAGAGCTACATGGCCAAAGCTGTTGAGTTCTGCTATTCACTGGAACATGGGCCACTTGTTCTATTACATTATCACCAGCTTTCTGTTTTCCAACTCATAAACTACCTAAGATTAGCCATCCTGGAACTTGCTCTGTAGACTAATAATGAACTCAGAAATCTGCATGGCTCTGTCTCCTGAATGCTGGGATTAATGGTGTAGATCACCATGCCTTGAAACAAGCTTTTCTCTTCTTGGATCTTGTTCTGTACAAACATGGTCTTGAACTCAGATCTGCTTGCCTCTGTCTCATGGGATTAAAGGTGTGTACTACCATGCCTGGGCTTAACCAATTTATGGTCACTATTCATCAAGATTCAGATTAAAAACCTCTGCCCTCTGTTTCTAGATTGAAATTCTTTTCAGATTAAAACTCCAAAATAAAATAATAACCAAGTAATAATAACATCTAACATAACATAACTATTCTTTGTTCAATGGCAATGCTTAAACAACCAGGTGAGATTTTGTCCCCAAAGTCACCACTCTCTTAATCTGTTTTTATCCTCTAACACAGGATTAAGCTCCATTGCACTTCTTGGTAACCTTTTATTACGTGTACCATACACTTTGTAGCTTTCCTTTCTAAGCTTGCTACCCTTTATCGAAACACTTTATGAGAGTAAACCAAAGGACAAAGTCTATCCTGGGCTTTTCTGAGACTTCCTTTCTCAACGCAATTAATCAAAATCTCTTTACCAGGCAGACTTTTCTGATAAGAGTAAAAAGCAGCCACATTCTTCACAAAAACATTGTAAGAATGATCTCTAGGTAACATACTACAATTCCTCTTCTCTGAGACTTCTAGAAGCAGGTTTCCACAATTCAAATCACCCTCAGCAACAAAATCGTCTGTATTCCTATTAGGATAACCAGTTAATCTCCATTTAACAAGTTCTACTACTTTGCAAATCCAAAGTCCCAAAAGCCACATTCTTTTAAACAAAAGCATTGTCAGGCCTAGCACAGCAATGCCCCACTCCTGGCACCAACTTCTTTCTTAGTTACAATTTCAATTGCTGTGAAGAGACACCATGACCAAGGCAACTCTTATAAAGGACAACACTTAACTGGTGTAGTTTATAGGTTCAGAGGTTCATTCCATTATCTTCAAGGCACCACCACAAGTGACATTTAACATTGACCTATGATCTCTACCTGCATGTGCACATACAAATACTCATGATAGCAAAATTTTATATCCTATAGCTAATATTTTAATTAATCTTTCTTAATATCTTACTTTTAAAAGCCAATGATTCTAAATAATAAATAAATGTTGTACAGTAGAAGGCTGAAATGAAATAAAGGAAACTAAGTAGAATAGGAGATGAGAGAACCTTGACAGAGAAAGCATTTAAATAATCTGTGTAGTCATGAAGCACATACAGGAGTGGGAATAATGTAAGGAAATGTCTGAGAAGCAATCAGCTGTATAGAAGTCAGCTGCATTTGTGAGCATACCTTACATTTTGTACATAAAGTTTTTAAGGAAGCAGTCATCTGGAGATAGAAGTCTGAAGAAAAATTAAAATACTTTCATATAAAGTTAGGAAAAGTTTATATATACATTTGGAAATTTGCAAGTACAGTAAAATTTAATAAAAAATTTCCTTTGAATATTGGAACTTAAGGTAAATTAAATTAAAATTTTAATTATAAGATGAAGACAGAAGATGTCATTATGTGTTCTGAAGAGGATTCAAGATATTATAAGAGTTGATGTCTTTGCTTCCTTATATATTCCAATTGTATGACAAAAGTGAAATTTTACCTTATTTAATGAAACCATATCATTAACTCTATTCTTGGCTTTAGTTGAGTTACCTAAGAGCATATGGAATTCCCACCTTGTAAAATGAACTTAAAAGCGATATAGTTGTCTATGACAATATCCACTGAAAATCCAAGGGAAAAACTGGAGAGAAAGAAATTGCTTAATAATGTCATATCGTTGAAAGTTTTAGAAAGCCTACCCTGGGTCAAGTCAAGAAAGACCCTAACTTAATCTCTACTTCCCATCCTTCTTAATGAGTAACTGACTATATTAGTCAGGGTTCTCTAGAGTCACAGAACATATGGAATGTCTTTCTATATTGAGGGAATTTATTATGATGAGTTACAGTCCAACTTCCCCAACAATGATCAGCTGTGAATGGGAAGTCCAAGAATCTAGTAGTTGCTCAGTCCCATGAGGCTAATTGTTTCAGCTGGTCAACAGATGTGCTAGCAAGTAAATGCAAACATCAAAGAAGAGCTTTTTTTTTTTTTTTTTTTTTTTTTTGATGTAGGTCTCCAGTAGAAGGCGTGGACCAGATTAAAGATGTGTACCACCTCACCTGAATCTGGGTCTTGTTTTAATCCTGGCTGACCTTGAATTCAAAGATTTCCTTGCCTTAGTCTCCTGGGATTAAAGGTACGTACTACCTTTCCTGTGCCTAAGCTTTTCATAGTCACTATGACTCAAGATCTTCACGCCAAGATCCAGGTAAGAAACTTGTGTTCTCTAGATCTGGATCACATGTGAGCCCTCCAATTCTGAATTATAGTTCTTTACAGATATAGTAAAATTGACAGCCAAGAATAGCCATTACATTGACCTTAAATTATTTGACACCCAGTGACTGATCCTGACCTCAGGCTACAGCATATCAAATCTATACCACTGTGGCCTCACTTCCTTTTGCTTGTCTGTAGCTGAAATGAACCTTCACCTCTTCCACTGTGAGCATGAACAGTCTTCATGTGTTATAGCATTGCCTTCTGACAATGGATTAATTAGTGAATTCATTCCTTCTACCCAATCATTCCATTCCAAAAGTTTATTTCTGATGGATGACTGGTACAGTTGGTTGAAATAAATTTTTAACTTCCAAAGATTCTTCCATGTCTGGGATGGTCTTGATTCCAAGTAAATTCTGAGTGCAACCTATTCTTTATCAAAACAATGACTCAAAGCTCAGCAGTGTTTGGATTCAGTCTATATCAAATAATAAAGCTCTGTTGTTAATATATATATATATATATATATATGCAAAGTTGCATATGTTACCATGTTTAGACATGTCTATCAATTTATTGTAAATGCAAATCTTTCAAATATTTAATTAGTCTGAATCTCACATTTTGTTAATTTGACATTCTCTATTCATTTGTTTTCTTGTTCTCATGGAAAACTATAGTCATTAAGAGCTTCTTTTGCTTTAACTATTTATTCTCTGGTACAGAAGGAAGAAGCATACTAGCATGGGTTAGATCACTTATGGCACACTGCATACTGGTCAATAAGCATTGACTCTGCACAGCAAGAGAAACTGTGCATGTAACATACTGGGACCTAACTGTCTTAAATAACTATCTGAATCAGCCTGTATAAATCTCAGTTTTCTTTTCTACAAAATGGGAGACATAAACCATGAAGGTGTAAGACACCTGAAAACAAGCCTTGGTAGTTTGTGATGTTTGCCACTAGACCAAATGCCTGACCTGAAGCAAAGATAACTTAACCATGGATCTTGGTAGAGGTAGAAACAATGGAAGAACCCAAAATTACGTTGATTCCTGATAATTTACAGAATAGGTCATTCACTAAATTGATTTTTAGCAAGTTAGATTAAGGAAATTGGTCATTCACCAAATTGGCTTTCAGCAAAAGAGCTGTCTGCTAATTGGCTTTCTGTGCATTATTTTATGTAAATCTTTCTGCTTCCTTTCTAACATAATGTTTGAAATTAGGGGACATTTGTTCTCACTCTAGAAATCATCACTGGCCTCAAGAAGGTTGAGATTTTTTCCAGAATATTGGATGTGAATAGAAGTAGCTCTCAAGGTTTTCAGAGATAGACTTGCTTTCTTGGATTCAATACCCGATTTTCTTGATTGATCTTACTTGAAACCGTGTACCTAGAAACCCCTGATTTCTAAATAACTGCATGAAAGTATGTGCCTCAGAACTTACTCTAGCATACAAAGTGTTATACCAAGCACAAGTTATTCACTGTGCTTTAGCTCTCTTCAATCCTAACAAATCCTATGCATCACCATACTGCATGAAGAATCTATAGAGATGGTCAAATTTTTGTAGTGGTTTGAATATACTTGGCCTGAGTAGCGACATTATTACGTGGTATGGCTTTGCCATTTCAATAGACATGAATACAACCAAAGTGATTCTGACATGTTATTTGAATGTATAAATATTCTCCCTTAATGGGGAGCCCTTCAAAATTATCCATCGTCAAAAGGACTAACGGCACCTTCTCTCTATGAGAAGACAGCATGGACTAAAGGATAAACTAAAGGTCTGATTCAAAGAAAGGTCTCAAGAGAGACAGGTTGTTCAACCAGTCACTCACAGAACATGGAAGTCTTTAGTAGGAAACAAGAAGATGATCCATCTATTTGCCTACAAATTTCATGAACTCATTGTTTTTAATAGCTGAGTAGTACTCCATTGTGTAAATGTATCACATTTTCTGTATCCATTCCTCTGTTGAGGGGCATCTGGGTTCTTTCCAGCTTCTGGCTATTATAAATAAGGCTGCTATGAACATAGTGGAGCATGTGTCCTTATTACAAGTTGGAACATATTCTGGGTATATGTCCAGGAGAGGTATTGCTGGATTTTCTGGTAATACTATCCTGAGTGAGGTAACCCAATCACAAAAGAACACACATGGTATGCACTCACTGATACGTAGATATTAACCCAGAAACTTAGACTACTCAAGATACAATTTGCAAGACACATGAAACTCAAGAAGAAGGAAGACCAAAGTGTAGATACTTCATTTCTTCTTAGAATGGGGAACAAAATACCCATGGAAGGAGTTACAGAGACAAAGCTCAGTGCTGAGACAGAAGATAGGACCATCCAAAGACTGCGCCACCCGGGGATCCAATGCACGAACAACCACCAAACCCAGACACTATTGCATACAACAACAAGATTTACCTGACAGGACCCTGATATAGCTGTGTCTCAAGAGGCTATGCCAGTGCCTGGCAAATACAGAAGTGGATGCTCACAGTCATCTATGGATGGAATGGGCCCCTAATGAAGGAGCTAGAGAAAGTACCCAAGGAGCTAAAGGGGTAGGCAACTCTATAAAAGGATCAACAATATGAACTAACCAGTACCCCCCAGAACCGTGTCTCTAGTTGTATATGTAGCAGAGGATGACCTAGTCAGCCATCAAAGGGAGAAGAGGCCCTTGGTCTTGTGATGATCATATGCCCCAGTACAGGGGAATTCCAGGGCCAGGAATCGGGAGTGGGTGGGATAGGGAGCAGGGTGGGGGCTGGTATAGGGGACTTTGGGGATAGTATTTGAATTGTTAATAAGAAAATAATCTAATTTTAAAAAAAGAAGATGCACTGTGTTTCTACCTCTAGCTCTGTCTACTGACAGAGAGTTCTGCTTGTTCAAAGGGTGTTACTGTAGTGCAGTAGTAAATATCTTTTGTTATTTATGGACAAGCATGTGGGAACCTCCCCCCAAAAGAAGATAGTTACACCAGAGTAAATAGCAAGCTAAAATTATGTCATATCACCTCAGCCAAATTGACTCCTTAATGCTGCTTTTGTTTTCCTTGAATGAAGAAGTCCCATCTGAATACCTGATTTCAGTGGCATTACAGATTTTGCAGGAAAGGACTATAGTTGAGTTAAATGGGTATTCAAAGCACCATGGCTCATGCCTTGCTAAAACCTTCAGTCCATAGTGACATTTAATACAGTAAGGTTAAAGAAGAGAAAATTGCTAAAAAGATATGAAATTCACCCATTTCTGTTAAACAAAGAATTCAATATCCTTAACAGCATTTTTTTACAGTTGGGTTTTATTCTTTTATACAAAGGAACATGTCAAACTATCAATTTTTGAGCACAATATTATGCAAGTTTTCAACTAGAGATAACTTTTAAACAGGATCCTGGATCCAGTATAATGATTTCTAGTTAATTTGGACACAACTCTACTTTTGTTACCTTATGAACTAGTAAAGAAAATAATGGCTAAATTTTGTTCAAAACATAATTATTTTGAATACTGTAAAATAACAAATAAAAAGCTTTTTAATGAGTTCATCATGTTTGGAGGAATGTTAAGTGTTATTTTTCAATTATATGATTAGAATTCAAAAAAAATCAAGTCTTCATGCAGTTACTTCATTACTATAAACAAGCCATTGGCTTTGGCTACTTTCTCTTCAAAAAATAACCTCCTAATGCATTATAAATTACTATAAATTCTACTATAATTAATATAGGAGGATGCAAATTTATATGTATTCATACATGAGCAAATTATGGCATATTTTATATAAATTACACTTTCTGTTATTGTTTTTGAAAGGCAAGAAAAAACAGCTAAAGCCTTGCTACACTGAGCTTTTAACTGTTCCTGCTATACAAAAAAAGCACAGATTCTTTAAAAAAAAAAAATGAAATGAAAACAAAATGAGTATTTTCTGGTCTAATGAGCTATTTCCATCAAAATAAATTCCCCAAATGGAAGTATTACATGGCTCATGCTAAGCATAACAAAAATGCTTTATGTATTTTCCAGAAGTGTTGTGATATCCCAGGAATATAGAACTTTGAAAGACAAACACAGGGCTGCAACGCTGTTTCAATAGCTGTATTCTTCATGTCTAATCAGAGAAGGAGTCAGGAGCCCTCAAAACAAGCAACATGAAGCCAGGCTTGAGGGAAAAGAGAAGTTCACGAACAGCTGAGCCTCCTACTGCGCGAAAGAACAGCCACGCACAGTGAGTTGACTTTTATCTGTTGTAGAATGTCTCAAGTTCAGTTATTTTGGTGAGATTGGAAAGTTTTTCAGCTGGTTTTTGTTTAGATTTTCCCCAAATAGCTTTTATAATTTGTGAAGCATCACTTAAAGATGGCATCAAATAAATAGGTGTGGTTTTCTTCATTAGCTACCCAGCTCTCATTAATTTCTTTTTTTTTTATTATTAGGTATTTTCCTCATTTACATTTTCAATGCTATCCCAAAGGTCCCCCATACCCACCCCCTCAATCCCCTACCCACCCACTCTCCCTTTTTGGCCCTGGGGTTCCCCTGTACTGGGGCATATAAAGCTTGCGTGTCCAATGGGCCTCTCTTTGCAGTGATGGCCGACTAGGCCATCTTTTGATGCATATGCAGCTAGAGACACGAGCTCCGGGGTACTGGTTAGTTCATTGATACAACATATACTCAAACTCTTAGTAACATCCCAGGTATGTTTGAAAATTAGGACCAGTTAGACCCCCAGAGTAGTGTTGGTAGATAACATCCCTGGAGAATCCTAAGACACCTGACATGCGCAATTTGGTTTTTGTTTTCTTTTTAATCCCAATATGATTCTAGAGGAAGTTTTGTTCCAAGCATCCAGGGAGGAGCAGAGGTTAGAGGAATAGCTCAATAGTGTAGTACTTGCCCAGCATGCATGGAGCCATACGATCTAGTTTCAGTAATTCAAAAAGAAGAAGCAAAAGCTGTGAGGTACAACAATTATGCACGTTACCTTTATTGTATTTTGTATTTTCAAAATCACAGTTCTTGACATCTTGAAGATTTTTTTTTTCTTATTCTTGCATCAGCCACAGGGGCTTGTTGAGAACTGTAAGGCAGCATGCAGCTTGAGCTGGCTTCCTTTGAATGCAGTAGAGAATGTCCCACTTGAAGGGTAACTTGTACTCAATTCTATTCTTTGTTATTCCGTTGCACTGTGGCTAGTGTAGTACCTGAGTTTGGAGAACTTACCCACATGTGGACTTTGCACTGTGAGAATTCATAGACAAGGTGACTAAGTCTTCTTGCTTTCATGTTCTCAGCACTGAGAAGCACCCAGTCAAGTGGGCAATGACAAAGAAGAGCTTGAGGTAACATTCCCACTGAGAAGTCATAGGGTCAGTGCATTTCCCAGAAGGGGGCTGCCTGGCACCTCTAGCAATTGGTCAGTCCACATACAGTAAATGCTAAATCTCTGAGCCTGGGGGTGCAGGCTCCCATTAAGGAGATGACACAGCAGGTGACACCAAAAGAAACCCTAGACTACTCACAAAGAACTGAATTTTTGTTTTTCTTCTGAATCTCAGGACAGTTAAAAACAGTATGTAAGCTATATTCTACAAATAAGTACTGTGCAGTATAATATCATTGTGGGATAATTTATGTGGCCTTGATAAGAATATAACTAAGGAAGGAGGGGAGGGAGGGAGGAAAAAGGAAAGGGGGAGGAAGGGGAGGAAAGGGTGGGGCAGAGAGGAAGGGAGAGAGAAAGGGAGGGATAGAGGAAAAAAAGACTAGAAAAGCTGACTAACCAATAATGTTCAGAGCTAGGTTGTTGTAATAGGTATTACTGGCATGTTAGGCAGTCACATAGGGAGACCTTTGATGGTAGTTTGCTTGAAGAAATTACCAAGCCAAATCTACCCACTCCATACCCTCCACATATTTCCTCCACCCACCCCTTCCCATCTGCCTTCACACAGTCTCACACAGCCTCACACACACCCTTACACACACCCACACCCTCATACATAACCTCACACACACCCTCACACACACATACACAGACACTTACACAATACATACACACACACAGCCTTACACACATGCATCCTCACACAGACTCACACACACACACCCACATACACAAGCACAGCCTTACATACACCCACAACACATGCTCACAAATACATATAGCCTCACACACACACAAACACACACACACGTTCACAACAACCTTCAGACACACCCTCACACACACACACACACACAGCCTCACACATACCCTCACACACCTTCAGACACACCCACACATAGCCTTACACACACCCACACATACATCCTAACACACACTCTCACACACAGCCTCACACACACCTTCACACACACACACCCTCACACCCACACAGTCTTACACACACACACACAGCCTCACACACACCCTCACACACACCTTCAGACACACCCTCATACACACACATAGTCTTACACACAGACAGCCTCACACACACCTTCAGACACTCTCACACACACACAGTCTTACACACACACACAGCCTCACACACACCCTCACACACACCTTCAGACATACCCTTACACACACACAGTCTTACACACAGCCTCACATACACCCCCCACACACATACACACATGCAGCCTTACACACACCCACAACACATCCTCACACATACTCTCACACACAGCCTCACACATCCTCACATATACAGCCTCACACATACCCTCATACACAGACACAGACACACATACACACATACACACAGACACACACACACACACACACACACACACACTGTGAACTCCTCTTAACAGAGAATTGTTTTCATCGTGGTTGCTGCCTAAGAGTTCCTCTCCCCTGGTTGTTTCCTCTAGGTCTTCTCAGGGCTGTGCTGGGCTGACACAAATAATTTTGGTTTAGATTGACTTTTTTTCCTTTTTACTTTCTCTGCCACCCCCCCCCCCCCAGAAACCAGTAACTTTGGTGATTTGTCTAAGGTGTGAGATTTTTCATATCAGAAATACCCTCCCTCCTTCGCATGATGCTTCCTTTATGGCAAATCTCTCAATTTTTCTTTCAGGTTTAACCAAAACAAATAAAGAATTTATTTTAATGTATGTATATTCTAAGCCATGGTAAATATCTCGTACAGAGTTCAACATGGAAGCAACTAGCAAAACTTTTTGATGCACTTTATATAATGAAAGAGTAGAAAATATTTCCTTTAGGTTCACTCAACAGTATTTCTTCCCAGCATGCCTTCCAGAGGATTTTTTAAGGGAAAGGTAGATGAAGCCCCTTCCTTTACAAAAACAAACAAACAAACAAACAACAAACATCAGCAACACAAAAAACAAAAAAAGGAAAATAAGGTATCAGAAGTGGGAAAGTATTGGTAATATTTGTCTAGAAAAGAGTCAAAATGGTCCAATATATGAAGTATCTATGATAGGATTCTGTTTGAAGAGCAAAGTAGAAAAAAAAAAACTAAACTGAAGGAAAGGTCACTAGAGAACACTGGCATTTGGAGTAAGGGCATTATCAGAAGAGACAGGATCTATGGAAATTGTGAGGAAATGATGGTTAGTGCTGAAGAGTCCCTAGGAGATGCTGAAACAGGGAAAGCCAGGGTTAACCACAAGATGTTCTGAGGATTGTGGGGGACAAGCAACAAATGATGGAGACCAGGCAGCCCAGGACACACAGCAGGCAGTGCTTGTGAGACAATCCTGGTTTAGGTCAGACTTTTGTATGTTGACTCTGTGCAACACCGTGCCAAAAGGGACTTGGTTCCACTATGTTATTACTGTCGTTTGAAATCTGTCATATATCTTAAATTGAGCTGAAAACTCTGGTTAAACATTTTCTATATAGTTGAGGTATTTTTGATGCCTCACTTGTTTAAAATCTTAGAAAATATTTGCTGGTGCAGTAACAACTGCCATAAGGCTTCATTTTGGGATGGATGCAGAATTAAATGCAGAGAGCATGACCATATGCAACGGGTATATGGGATACCATAACCAGGGTATTTAGTGTCTGATGCTACAAATATCAATACCTCTTTTTCTTGGATCCTTGTAAGTGAAGATGCATCATCTTAAGTGGGTATAGAATTAACAGAAATTCAGTAAAGCTCATTTGCGTGTGATTCTGGGAGAGATTAATCAAAGGTGAAAGGCCCATCCTGAGAATGTGTGACACCATCTAATGAATTGGGAGTTCAAGTGTCATAAAGATGGAGAAAAGAGAAGAAGAGAAAGTTAGCTACTGCCAGTCTCTCCTCTCTCTTTTTTCTTTCTGCTCTGATGAAAGCGCTTTGCCAGACCTTCCCCACCAGGAGAAGCTAAACCCCATTGAAATGTGAGCCCAAATAATTCCTCCCTCAAAGAAGCTATTTCTAATGCTCTATTCTAATTCAATTATTAGGTCATATTACCAGTCTTCATTTAGACATTAACCTACTTTTAAGTTCCTTACATTAAGATTTCTGAAATGGATGCTATTATTATTTACAGTGTCAGGAGAGAAAATTGACAGAAAGTTTAGATGACCCAACAAAGCCTGAAAAACCAGAAACTTTGTAAAGCATGTAATACTTGAATTTATCAATATTTCTATTATAGATTTCCATATCAGACCTTATTGTAAGTAAGTAAGGTTTATAATAGATGCATTGGTAAGCCAACAACCATTTTCTTTAAAAACCCTGAGCATTTCCTACTGTTACTGTGTCCTTATGATTGGTTTTGATAAAGATTCATGTCACTGCAATAACAGGACAGAATCAAGACAAGTCAGAATTCTAATAACGTTGTCTACCGCATGTGTAAATAGTCCCTTTTATCATAGATCTAAATGCCTTGTCCATTTTCTTCTGTCCTTTTCCTTCACGCATGGCTTTCTTATTGTCCTCACATTCTTTTGTGCTTCCTAGTCAGAAGTGAGCATTGGCTCTGTCTTCCTGCTTCTTTGCTTGGCATAATAATATACCTCCCTCACTTTGCGTCTCCTTGGGCACTCCTGTTTAGGTTTTTTTTTGTTTTTTTTTTTTTTTTTCTCCAACAAACCATGGTCTTTCCTTGCATTTCTCAAAGACAGTTCTGAATCTGGAATCTTTCATTCTGAATGAATATAGCAGTGAGAGTGGAGGTGGGGGGGTTTCCCACGAAATTATGAAAGAAAAACTAGAAAATGTTTTAATAAACATTTTATTCTTAGGGCTCTTATAGTTGCTATAAATAGCATTAGACTAGATAATGACAAAAACAACTACCTCTCAAAAGGAAGTGATGACTATAAAGGAGTTAATATTTAGCTGTCCGTGAGTCTTCATCAAGCCCACAATTCTATCCAAGAAATGGGCTGCTTGATGCAAAACATTATGCTGTGGGAACTGTGGTTTAAACGGATTCATTCCAGGGCTGTGATTAAAGCCAGGCTTTACATTTAAGCCATTGTCCTGATATTAACTCTGTCATTTACAAGCTGTGGAACCTGGGGCAAACAACTCATCTGTCTTCTCCATAGGTGAAAAGCTAGCCCTTAGCTTGAACTCAGATACTTGAGCCAATGTTTACATAGGAATAATTCAAATGAAGTTGTCCTCACTGGGAAATGCTTTCTATTTGTTTGACTGATGTAAGCAAAGACTCTTCTAATAGATGTGAATACATGTTAAAAAATACTATAAAAGATGGTTATCATCAAACATGTAAGTGAATGAGCAGCAGATGGAGTTATTAACCTTGGGGCACTAGATCCTGCTATTTAAATCATGTTTGTAACACATAGTGATAGAATGTAAAAGACACAAAATTGTTTGGACAATGTTTGTGTAATCAGGCATTTTATTTTAGAAGCATTCCTCAGATGATAAACCACTAGTTTATAAGCAGTATACTCTCAGAAAATGTTTCTATTTGCAACTTACTCCTTCACAATATATATTTACCAGATAATCAGGCTATCATCTTGGAATATTAATTTTTAAAGTAGGTATTATAAAGATTCTAAAAATAACCAGTGAAGCAGATAGAAACCATCCAGTACCTGTAATAACGGTCACACAAACATCTGCAGCACCAATCGGGCTGGTATTTTATATACGCTACAGGCAGTAACTGTTCTGTTTTATTGTGTAAACTCATTTCTAGGTACTCCTTATAAATCAGAGCTCTGATTCAATATATCATAACACTGTCCCGTAAAATCTTTTTGAGTCATGCTTTGTTGACCTTTCCATCATAGGTGTTTATCAAACACTCACAAAACCTGGATTGTACAATAAATATTTATGAACTGTTGTTGTCAAAATTTAACTAGCTGAGGTCAAAACATTTTAGAGATACCAAAATATTTCCTCACAGTGCGAGGTCACAAAGACATTGAATCCAATCTTTCACAAACACATGTATCCCCTGCCACATTCTTAAGTAATTTTTTTTTAAATCAGAAGAAAACTTTCTCCGCCACTCTAGTAAGGTAGTTGTTGTTAGGGAGACTAGAGAACTATGAACAAAGTGTTATGCTAGAGCAAGCCTTGAGTCCAACCATGTCCTTTAAATGGATGCTCTTTAAATATTTTCCCCTGCTTTCTCAAAGTGCAGTCCAGGATTTTCACAGGGAAATTTTCAGAAAAGGAAGGGTCCATCACTCTGGTTGGTTATGCACATTAGCATAGAACTAACATAGAATGTATAGGTTCCTCTTAGTCTAGGTAAGCTAATATATGCCTAACAATGCACATGCCAATCAGCAAAGCCATAAAGACACACCCACTGTACATAAGGAGCTATCATTTTATTTGTATCCTCTAGTCTACAGAAAAATACCTTTTCTTTTTCATGAATATACAAATACCATTTTGGTAGTTTAAATGAGAATGGCCCCCATAAGCGTGTATATTTGAATGCTTGATCCCTCGTTAGTAGAACTGCTTAAAGAAGGATTACAAGTTGTGGCTCTCTCTTCTATAGCTCTCAATTCCATATTTTATTTCTTTCCTGACAATGAAGATTTTAGCCTTTCTTTCTCCCATTGTTCCCTTGCTCAGGAAATCTAAAGCCTGGCTTCTGCATTCCTGTCTGACCATTGGCCTCTGACAAGTTTGTTTACCAACTAAAGTCAAGTGTAGACAGGGACTTGCAACATCTTACCTATAGATGTACAGATTCCCATATAATGTGAGAGCCCAATTAACATAATATAAACAGTAATAAAAAGAAAGAAACGCCTATAAGAGACAGTTCCCCAGCATACTGGTTTTAAAAGTTGATGAAAAAATTCCTTCAACATAGAATCTATGAAAAGTTTTTGGTGTATTTTCCCCCACTGAAGAAAAATAAAACATACACGGTAATCTCTTTCAATGTCTATCACTATGACCAATTTATAGGCTGCTGAATAGCTAGTCCTTATTAATTCATTTGACTACAAGAAAATGTTTTAGAATTAAAAATCACAAATAGCAATTGGGTCAGGCAATTGGTTGTATATAGTTTGGCCAAAATCAAGGAAGAGAATAACATGTTTCAATTTATTTGGTATTTTACAATACATAGATAGTAATAAAAGAAGGAAAGGAGGGAGGGAGGGAGGGAGGGAGGGAGGGAGGGAGGGAGGGAGGGAGGGAGAGAGGGAGGGAGGGAGGGGAGATCAGTTCATAAGACTGTCATTCCATGCATACAATTGAAGAATCTGTGAGAAATGTCTTCATTTTTTGAGATTTCTTGGTAATTTCCATTCAGTTTATCACTCTATGATGTTCAATTCCATGGTGTGTCCTTCATTTCACATATTTTACTAACTTGTGGAAAAGCACGCTCCCAGTCTCCAACATGATGCATAGAAAACAAACATTATGCTGTATTTTAATAAATATGCAACCACAAACTTTTAAGTGCCCTGAAGGCAAAGGATAAACAAACATGCAAAAGCTTTGAGAAAAACATGATATACACATTTCTGTTAGCTAAAAATGGGAATAAGTTAAATGTCCAGGAAAGAGCATTAATATGAAATAATTAAGTATATTCTAAGTAGCATTTGATGAAATAAATTATTATAATTTTTAAAAATAAAAAGCCTACTGTTTCTAAAGGTGTACAATAAAATGGTAATTTGAAAAATACTAGTTATTAAATGCTTACTAATTCATATTCTATGATAAGCATTGTATATACCTTACTTAAGTTAATTTTTATAACCCATAGGATACTTTCTTCATTTGGTAGTAATAATTTTCATTTTGTGTGTGCCTATGTACAAATGAAACTCAAGAAGCAGAATCATATTTGTGGAAAAACTGTATTGATTCATCAAGGAAAATATTTACCAAGCATCCACTGCATACCAGGTATTATTCATAACATTTGGGATTCATCTGTGAATAAAACAAAATTCTCTCATTTCATAGAGTTATAGCATTTGTGAACAGAAGTCAACAAAAAACAATAAGGCTATTAACATTCTGTAGTCTAGCTATGGCACAGACACATACTAATTTGTAAGGAGATAAAATAAGGCAGATTAAGTGAGGTGGAGAGATAGAAGTTTGTTTGATCTAGGATGTGTGATATATCGGTCTCTTAATGTCTTGCAAAATGAATGAAGAGATATTTTACCCAGGTGTCATGGAAAAAGTAACTTTTTTACACACATGTGGGTATTTTCCACCCCCCTACCTAGCTAATACTCTATCTAATATCTTTATTATACAACCTACATTTATGTTGTTGCAAATCATAAAAGTGCAAAAAAAATGCCATAAAAAATACTATGACTCAAATAATATACATTTTCCCTAGTTTTCAATGTGGAAAGTGTGAGGTCAGAGTAATCCTGTCCTGAGGTTTCTACTGTCAAATCAAGTGAATCTCCCTCCACAGGCCTCACTTCTAAACATCTTCAGAGATCAAGAATGCCTGTCAGTTACGAGTGAGAGGAGAACCGAGTTCAGTCCACAGCAGTCTGTGAGATTGAGACTCTCCTGATTTAAGCACCTTGGGAGAACTAGAAATAGTAATTATTATTATAATAATTATAATTACAATAATAATAGAAGTAAAAATTAACTAGAAATAAAGTGATGTTACTTAAAAATAGTTATAAAATCATAAATGATATTTATTGGGACACCAAAATCAAAATCAACAACCACTAAGACATCATACATTTTATTAAGAGTTTTAGATTCTTGATCAAATATTTTTTGTTCCGTTGGTTGGTTTTGGTTTTGTCTTTCGAGAAAACATTTCTGTTTAGCCCTAGCTGTCCTGGTACTCTCTCTGTCAAACAAGCTGTCATTGAACTCAGACTTCTACCTCCACCTGCCTCCTGAGTGCTAGGATTAAAAGCATGCCTCGCCATGCCTTGCTAGTCTATCAAACCTTAAAATCAATGAAAACTTTCTTTTGAGTATATTTTTATATTTATAATAAAAAACTAAAAACTATACTTAGTCAAATCCTATACTACAACTTTTAGGGCTGTGTCTAATGTGACCTAGGTCAAACACAGTGGCTTACATAAGCAATGGCAAGTGAGTTGTGACCCCATCAAATTGTGGCTTAAATAACTAGTCATTTCTCTGATTTAAAAACAGTCAAGTCAGACTGTTATCAGTTAAAACACGATTCCATTGGGTTCAATGTTCAATAAGAGCATTTGTTAAGTTTATTCTGTATATTCATAAACACTTGTTGATTTATTAGCTAGTAGGGATAAAATAAAAGCCAAGAAACCAAACTGAGACAATACTGCTTCTATTCACTAACTCGAACCAATATGTATTAGAAGAAGTTTTAGGCATTATTTTTGTTCTGGTCAGTCTCATCAATAGGTAGCTGATAATAGTCTTACTGCTATTTACATATTGGTACTACACTGGCATGGATTTGCATAATGTATTGAGGCTCTATGCTCTAGAGGGTTGCATTGTAACATATTGGTGCTTAATGAACTCTGAAAAAATTGATTTTCCACAGAGTAAATTAAGGAATGCATTATAGCTGTTAAAGCAATCTTAAGGGAAATCTGAAGCTTCCACTGCAGCTCCATGCTTAGTAAGTAATAAATTACATGTTATACTTATTTGCCTTAATTCATGCTAATTTTGTCCAATTAATGTATCACAGTAATTCAGAAGCCTGTCACAGGAGAGCTAATTATTTATTGGATTTTTGTGTTCAGCTCCCTAGGAGTCTACCAGCAAACAAACTTGAGACTGTCTTTCTCTTAGGTCCACAGTGACATTCTACGTCTTACTGTGGGGAAGTAAGATTCTTGTTTCTGTTTCAAGTTTTAAAATGGATTATGAGGAATCTTAGTTAGATTCTCTCTTGCCTGGTAAAACAGTTTGACAGCCTGCCATTCCATCAGGATAAGACTCAACTGTCTTTGTTATTAAACTATTTCACCTTTTAAGTGTGTATTTCAGAACTTCGAAGGAGAGATAAGGCAAACTATTTTTAAACATAAGAGTTTCTGTTTAGTTTGGTGTTTCTAGCTATACATCCAAAGCGAGTTGAGAAAGCCAAGCATTTGTCTCGAGAATTTGCAGCAGATATTCCCACTCTTTTGTTTTAATCCTCAGCATATTTCAGAAAATTCCAGAAATTCCCTAAATAATTATATTCCACACTTCATTCTGCCCAATCTTGATTCAAAACCATAAGCCCAGTGTTGTCCCAAAAGTAGCAATTGAAAAGGATTACAGTTAGCAATTGATGTTAGCTTAACAAAAACAGATTTTTAGTTTTCTATAGTACACTGCAAATTCACAACTCCCTAAATAAATTATTCATGAGATTAATGTACACATTAATTGGACCTATAAATAATGTGGCAGTTGGTAAATTATTTGCACACCTTGCTAAGAAGTGGACATCAGAGTTAAGGGGTCTCTGATGCATCATCTGCGGAATGCTTAAGGCTTTTTTGTTGGACTTCGGAGACCTGGAATCTTATGCGCGTTTGCGACCGGCCAGGAAAGACGCAACAAGCCAGAGACTTCTGCGGCAAAGCTTTATTGCTTACTCAGGAGCAAGAGAGGAAGAGCTGGACAGAGAGAGGCAAAGAGGAAGAGAGAGAGAGAGACGCAGAGAGAGAGGCAGAGAGAGGGGCAGAGAGAGAGAGAGGCAGAGAGCAGAGGAAGAGAGCAGAGGAAAAGAGAAAGAGAGAAGAGAGGGAGTGCCAGAACCCCGTCCCTTTTAAGGAGAATTATCCTCTGCCTAGGACGTGTCACTCCCTGATTGGCTGCAGCCCATCGGCCCAGTTGTCATCACGAGAAAGGCAGAGCACATGGCGGGAAAACTGCCCCTGCACATGTGCAGATTATTTACTACTTAGAACACAGCTGTCAGCGCCATCTTGTAATGGCAAATGTGAGTGCGGCTCCCCACACGGGAACATTTTCAGAGGCATTGATAAAAAGTAAGAAACATTTGATGTCCTAGTTTATTCCCTCCTAAAGTATCAAGAGAGCACCTGTCTGCTGCTTCTCATATTTCCTGCTGATAAAAATGTGGTAATATCTCTTTAAATCCATATAGTAGAGATATTTACCAAGAAGGGTTCTCATAGTGTTTCAGCTTAACTATGGATAAAGTATACTACTCTTTGTGTCCCACACATAAAAAAGAAGAGTAGATTTTCCCAATCCTATTTACTTTGGTGGGGAAATATACCATTTTTTTTTCATTCAGCTACTATTTCCATAGTTATTAGTGTATCTACTGATCAACAAATATCAAGTTATATACAATTTTATAACTCAGTATATTATTACTTCAAAAGAAAAATCTATCATCACTACCAGTCAATTCCATTCCTATTGGCCGTTTATATTACCTACTCAAAATTAGGAAACATTTTTTATTTACTCTCTTCTTCATACACCAGTACATCTTGGGTAATGTTTTCATCCTTTTGTTTTCATTTTTATCTATGCCTTTGAAGACTAAAATGCCCATGTCACTCCTTCCTGGTTTCCTTCCTTACAAGAGAGTAGACTCATGAGTAACATGAGTTCAAGGGACCATGAGTTTACAACCATAGTTTCAGCCTTCGTTAACATGGAAAAACTAAAATCAAGGGAAAGTAAAACAAATTATCTGGCTTACTACTGAATAAAAGATCTTTGAGGACTAAGTAAGTATGGGAAAATGTATATTACTGTATTTTATTATCCCTGCCAGTATGTCCATTCCCCAACTCACATGTCCCTGTTGCCCATAAGGAGCCTTGGCTGTTAAGTAAAAGGTTTAAACTCTTCCTTATACTTCCTCATTTTCAGTCTTATCCACTCACCACATAATACTCATGAGTCCTGACCACTAAATGACAAATGAAGCCCAAGTTCATGTGCTCAGTGCCTTTTAGGTTAGATTCACTCCATTTCTGGAAACTGAAAAAACTTAGGTCATTAGTGAGATAAAGTCAGACCAAAGAGTCTATATTTTGCTAATTCTAGAAACATCAACCCCAGCATGTGAGAGCTGGTCATTCCAGCCCTTCACTAACTAGTTCTCACTGGTGATGGTGGGCTCCTGCTCCTTTTCATGTGTTTTCTTCTGACATCTGAACTGCTAGGGAAAGAATGTTACTGAGGCCTTCAGTTCATCAAAGTCATAGTAGATCTGGCTGCTGAAGGATATCTCAGGCTTTAATCCATTTCACTTTTAAAACACAGACATTCAACACAAATGATCCCTGAGCCTTTATGAGCTATCTTGTTTCTTTTTTTCTTTTCCAAAATCATGGGTGATAGCATTACAATATAATAGCAGAACTCTTCCTACCTTGATGTAACTCATTCCAATAATGGATGGATAAAGTGTGTGTGTGTGTGTGTGTGTGTGTGTGTGTGTGTGTGTGTATGTATGTGTGTATGTCTTTCTGTGTGTGTGTATGTCTGTGTGTATGTGTGTGCGTGTACGTGTGTGTCTGTGTATGCCTGTGTGTGTGTTTGTGTGTTTATATGTGTGTGTATGTGTGTGTATGTGTTTGTGTATGTGTGTGTATGCCTGTGTATGTCTGTGTGTGTGTGTTTCTGTGTATACTTGCCAAGCATCTCTTTTAGTTGTTTTTCATCTTTTTGATGACAAGGTCACTAATTGGACTGGAGCTTATGATTCAGATAGATGTCCAGACAAGTGAAGCTTGAGAATCTGTCTCTGCCATCTTCCCAGTGAGCAGTGGTTTTCATGTTGCACAAAACTCGATGTTTAATGTGGGTCCAGGAGATATAAACTAAGATGCTCATGCTGGAGTAGAAAGTACCATATATTGAGCCATTTCACCAGACCTCTTCTTCCAACCTCTTAAAGTTACAGAGAAAATGTTCATTAGTTCAATTGGACAAACATAAAGAACTCTTGTTCTTCCACTGATCAAGTTTCTCACAGTGATAGGTTATCACTTTCTCTGGAATAGTAGCATGGAGTTTTATTATATTATAGTAGCATGGGGCTGTAGACCACAAACACCTTTGTAGCCTCCAACCAATGTTAACTATATACTTGTCATTCACATCAACTCACTACTTCTGACTTCTATAAACTTTCCTTTGAGAAAGCTTAGTAAACTGGGTCAGTCCCAATTAAGTAACTTTCAGGAAGAATCCTACAGAAAAAGACAGAAGGCTAAATTTTACAGTCAAACTCACAACCTTCTTCCCCCCAAAATCTACCAGAAGTCAAACTTAGCCAGCTTTATTTTTGAATGAAAGGCAACAGACATAATTGAAACTAAAACTAACACATCTAACTTTAGATGGGGCCATTTGATTTTTGTCCTTTTGCATGTGCACTCTATAATGAGTAGTCAGTATTTACTCTCATTGAATGTGCTATGACAACAGGACTTTAAGGGAAATGTCATCGTTTTCAGTTTTTACTCTTTATAAATAGTACTTTATCATTTCCCCAACTGGAACTCTGTTAAGAACAAAAAGCTATCTGAAAACACCATCAACCTACCCAGACCATTGATATCTGAACATCAGAATACAATATTTATAATTTTCCCCAAGAAGTTCAATTGATGATCACATCTGAAAACATGTGAGTTAGAAAAAGTCACGTTTTCAGAAGCTATGAGTGATAGCTGTCATTGGCATTGCTGTTGGGGTCCAAACCAATCAATTCCTGTTGGTCATTGGCTAGAGTGATACTCAGTCTCCCTCTCAGGATTCAGACTTTTGGGTCTGTATCCATTTCCGCCTGGCCTTGGCTAGAATCAAGAGTTGGGCTCCCCTTTGGGCAGCTTGGATGTGGGTTAGCCTATTTTCCAGAGATGGTGTAGCAAGACCTTCTCTCAGGTTAACTCCGTCTCATCTCCATCTCTACACACAATTCTCCAAAAACTTAGGTTCCAAAGCAGTCTCAGTTCTCTATCCTCTTCCTATACCGAAAATGAATAAATGCATGTCAAGAAGTAAGACAATTCTGGATGGATCACTTGGCTTCTCTAAATACAGTTCTAAAAGCCTGTCCATATAGAGTATCCAGCAAGAATTACCTCTGTATCAAAATCTTTGTTCCCTAGACGGCAGGAAAGAACACAAATTCAAAAATGGCATGAAGAGTCACCGATTGCCTGGTTTTGTTTGACTCAGCACGTATTTTGTATAGTCTGATGATAATCACTGTCAAGAAAGCTAATATATTGAAAAGGCTTTTCTATGGTCTGCTGTTTGGAATTTCCTATTTTATTAAATGTCAAAATTGATGGGGGGAACGGTCCCTTTCAGTTAAAGGAGTGATACTGGGTGTGTTTTTTCAGAGTGTCTGCTTCCTGGAGGCTGTTGAACTGCTTGACCAGATGTGCCAGCATCAGGCCTCCTCACTCGGCTGAGTGGCAGCTGGAGAACCAGATTCAGATTCCCTCCAGTCTAACGACAGGGAACAAATGATGCTTTGACAATAAGCACACCCCACATCTGAGTCTAAGATTTTAGAGTGAGTGGTCCAGGCCCTCTAAGCCTATAATATAGTTCTATGAGCATGTGTTTTCACTTTGTGCAACCCATTGAATGTGCCACTCTCAAAACTAACTCTAAAATCTAAATCCTTCCTTTTAAAAATGCAATTGTCAACATAACATGAATTGGCACTTTTCACATAAAAAAGTGCTCTTGTTTTAATAATTTCATCCTGGCATGGAGGGATGAGCACTGGATTTGGGGTGCTTAAGTGATAATGCCTTCCAATTTTTTTTTTCTCCTCAGACCTTCCATCTATTTTATGTTGCTCTAGCTATACCCAACTCTTATTTTTATTATCTCATCCTTGGCTTTCCTACAAAAGATCAATGTTTCCCACTACAATCTACACACTCATACCCGATATTATGAATTCCCTTTTCTATCATGTACTTACAGACCATGCCTCAGAATTTTTATTAGATATTTTCTTTATTTACATTTCAAATGTTATCCCGTTTCCTAGTTTCTTCCCCCCAAATCCTCTATTCCTTCCACCCTCCCCCTGCTCCACAACCCACCCACTCCTGGTTCCTGGCCATAGCATTCCCCTATACTGGGGCATAGAATCTTCACACGACCAAGTAAGGGCCTCTCCTCCCATTGATGACTGACGAGGCATCCTCTGCTACATATGCAGCTAGAGACACGAGTCCGACAATGTGTTTTCTTTGGTTGGTGGTTTAGTCCCAGGAAGCTCTGCGGGTACTGGTTAGTTCATATTGTTGTTCCTCCTATAGGACTGCAAACCCTTTCAGCTCCTTGGGTACTTTTTCTAGTGCCTTCATTGGGGACCCTGTGCTCCATCCGAGTATTGTGTATGCCTGGCATTCTCTATGGCTCTTCCACTCATAGCCTTTTCCCTTCATTTCTTCTTTATAAGACCTTCTCTAACCATGCATTGAAAAATGTTGTCTGCTTATAGTATCCTATCTTGCCCTTTACTTTTTTCTAACCTCTTAAAACAATCTACCCTGCTGAATGTTTTTACTTTTCTTGAATTTTTGTCAGAAAGTCCTTTTAAATGAATGAGTACATTTGCATATGGAATTTTAGGCAAATTAGAAGGGTTTTAGTATAGGTAAAATGGCAGTAGTTCCAATTTTACCTGACAGCAGGTTGCTGTGACCATTAAGTAGATAATACAGTATACGTAAATGACTTTGCCTGGTATGACATTCTTGCCACATACTCATAAATGCTTCCCTTCTCAATCTGTAAACTTGAAATGGTAATTCTAGTTACCCGCAGTGAGTGTTTCGTGGGCATCAAAGATAAGTTGGAAATATTCACTGAGTTGAGAGGAGGCAAGGACTTAGAAGATGTAATTAAGCTAAAGATCTTGAAATAAGATTATACTGGACTATCTGGGTAGGTTCTAAATTGAATGACAACTCTCCATTTAAGACTTATGTGCTCCTAGCACTCGGAAGGCAGAGGCAGGTGGACTTCTGAGTTCAAGGCCAGCCTGGTCTACAAAGTGAGTTCCAGGACAGCCAGGGCTACACAGAGAAACCCTGTCTCAAAAACCAAAAAAAAAAAAAAAAAAAAAAAAAAAAAAGACTTATGTGTTAACTGTATATGAGATGAATCCCCAGGGACATTGCCTTCAGTCTCTGCTCCACACTTTATCTCCATATTTGCTCCTGAGATTATTTTGTTCTCCTTCTAAGAAGGACCGAAGCACCCACACTCTGGTATTCCTTCTTATTGAGCTTCATGTGGTCTGTGAATTGTATCCTGGTTATTTGGGGCTTTGGGGTGAATATACTATCAGTGAGTGCATATCATGTGTGTTCTTTTTTGATTGGGTTAACTCACTCAGGATGATCCATTTGTTCTATCCAACTCACTGGTTCTATCCATTTGCCTAAGAATTTCATGAATTCATCATTTTTAATAGCTGAGTAGTACTCCATTGTGTAAATGTACCACATTTTCTGTATTCATTCCTCCGTTGAAGGACATCTGGTGGGTGGGTAGAGGAACACCCTCATAGGAGCAGGGGGAGGGAGGATGTCATAGGGTGTTTCCAAGAGGGAGGGAAACCGGGAAAGGGGATAACGTTTGAAATGTAAATAAAGAATATATCTAATAAAAAAAGAAAAAGAAAAAGAAAAAAAAGTTGACACAGAAAATCAGCAAGTACAGTATCTTTCTAGAAATTTACTCATTTGATTTTAATTCTCGCAACTGTTTGCATTATTATCAATTTGACTTATAAAAAGCATTTAATAATGAATTCACTTTCAATTCTGAATTTAATAAAATTTATTGACATTTTATAAAAAAATAAAAAAAATTACTTACTTGGGATAAAACTACAGGGGGCAGGAGTCACCAAAGTGACAGGAACAGTCAGGGTGAGGTAGCTCCACCTTAATAATACTAGGAATTACCAAAGACAGAGATTCAAAGACAAAATACTCTCTCAAAGCCAGAAGTACCACATGCCTGGCTGGATTTGGATATTTTAGATTCAGGAGGTATGGCATCATAAATTTTCATTGTTTTAAGTTTCCAGGGACATGATAATTTGTTATGGAGGTCTTTGTTCTTACAGCTTTAAGAATCTAATACATTATCTAGTGGAATCACTGTGAAAGCAGAAGAAAGTGATATGTGTTCCACTCCTAGTGACAGCATATAATGAATAAATAAGCAATCGTCATTGTTGTGAATGTTACCAACCAAATTCTAACTTGGTTTCAATATGGAGTCACTAAAGGAATCCCATGAAAGAGGAGGCAGGAAGAGTGCAAGAGCCAGATGGGATGGAAGACACCAGGGGAACAAGGCCCTCTAAGTTAACTGAGCAAGGCTCACATGAACTCAGAGAAGGTAAAGCAGAGAGAACATATATGTATGTGTATGTAGACTCTCTTGGGGCTCTTTTCCTTCTGTTGGTTTCCCTTCTCTAACTTCACCATGATGCCTTTTGTTCTATCGCTTGTTTTCCCTCTTTGTAGCCTGTTACTTTCTAATGAGAAAAGGGAGGAGAATGGATCTCAATGCGAGAGGAAATGAGAGGAGCTGGGAGGAGGAGGGGGCGGGGAAACTGTAATCAGGATATATTGTATGAGAAAAGAATCCATTTTTAACCAAAGGGAAAGCATTTTTAAATTTTTACTTTAAAAATACATGGAGTCACAAGTTCTGCAATTTGGTTTAACATCGTGAAATACAGCAAACTTGCAGGGCTAAGTTTTCCTTCTAAACATTAAGCGAACTTGTTTTACTTTCAGGGTTATACAGTAATGTCTGTAGGAACTTTATTGCCCTGTTGCCAATTTTAATGTATTTGTGGTTCTAGGCCCCAAGATTCCAGAGCAAAATGAGTGTGTTGTCCTCTAATGTTGCAAAGTATTAATGCCAGCCTGAAAGTGCAATAAGCTCATTGTTTGTTTTTTCCAAACTGGTTTAAATTCCCACAATAGCTCTATGAATTTAGCTGAACACCTATAGTAATATTTTAGAGGTATTACATATAAACCTTGACTCCTACAATATCTTCGAATGATATGATTAAACGAGGAATCTTTTCCATTATCAGTCTGTGACACAGCAGAATAAATAACTTTCTAAGGCACTTTTCTAGTCACAAACTGGTCATGGCTGTGCTCAGCAATGTTCTGTGAGCTATTCAGGTTACCCTCAGATGACCATTTTGCCCTGTCAGCTCAGGATGGTGGCCTGGTATTTTAGGGAAGCACCCAATTAATTGGTTAAAAAAGAACAAAGGGACTCTCAGCCTGACAGTTGAGCCACAGAGCTGGAACTACAGGTGCACACCTATGGAAAAGTGCTATGCCAGGCATCTTCTTCACCTTGGAGTCAGGAGGCATTGCCGTGAGCTTGCTCTCCATCCAATAAAGCCATTTGGGGGAAAGTGGGAAAGGAGGGAAGCCGAGAGTAAATCAGTGACCTCCAGATTCTCAGGAGGCCAGGATTACGGTAAGAGAAAAAAATCAATCAGGGAATTGCTTTATTTCTATTTCCTTGTTAGAAAAGGACCACACAGAGTGAGCATCTAGGTAATACAGTACAACTGTGAAAACAAGATGTTGGCAGGACAGAGAGGTGTGAGCAGGAAGGTGAGGAGGGCATATTTGGAAGTAGTCCACCTCATTTTTCCTGGGAATAGTTGGTGAGCCAGTAACATAAATCAAGAAAACGCTTCAAAACATTCATTATCTTTGAGGATCATTTATTATGTATGTCTGAGGCCAGCTTGGTACGGCATGAAAGAAGAAGTCGGTGTGTAGCTGGTGTGCTTGAACTACTGAGAAATGAAAGAACATGTTGACTCCTTTTTTTCAAAAAAAAAAATGTTTAGCCGCTATTGAGCAATATATTTCAAAATCCATTTTGAATAAATAAAATTCCAGAAGGCTTTTGTTCTTCCTAAAATGTTCTAAAACCAAAGAGTGGTAGAATATAATTTTTGAGTAGGTTGCTTAACTTTATTTAGAAAGCAAAACTTATTTCTTTTTCCTGATTAAAATAGTAGTTAGTTCTCTAACTCATTTCTTTTATATCTGTATAAATAGAAGATACTTCAGCCGGATGTTAAATTGGTAAAGAAAGAATTTATCTTTATCGGGTTTTCTGTTAATGTTTCACAGTTCTCTACAAAGGTCAATGGAAGTCCTGCTGGTGGGTGTCTGTGTAAGCATCATAGGTGAAACTCTCCCCTTAATGCAATAAACAAAAACAAAACGCCAGGCTTCAGATGCAAGTCTTGTCTATTGTATCAGGTAAACATTAGCTTTGGAAGAACAGATGGAATGTTCCTGACAAGTTTGGCAAGGTGAGTGGAAACTGTTACTCATGCTCTTTTTTTTTTTTTTTTTCCCTGAACAAGTGATAATTTGCGACAGGCTAAATTAGTGTTGGAAAAACAAGTTATGATAGATTGTACGCAAACATTTAATGAACTACCACAGAGACTCAGAAACTGTAAGGCACTGAGAACCATTGTCCCAAAATATATGGTAATGATCACACTGAAAGCCTCACACTGCTCAAAAACGTACAGATCATTATCTCTAAAGTTATATTTCTGACTTATTTTTGCACGTGTAAAAAATATGTCCAAAGACTGTAATTTTCTTTCTATAATAAATATACATGGATTAACAGTATTTGGTTTTTACAAACATTGGTTAACAGTTTTAAGTCAAGAGACACATTTTAAGATGGCAAAACATGTCAACTTGTTGAGCAGCAGGTGTGGGCAATGTCAGCTTATGCATGTGCTATGTCTGGCCTTAGGCTAGACAGAGATAGTGAGAAATGGCATGGGTATTAGACTTAAAATTTTACACATTTCATTAATACATCAAAAAAAATCCCACACAATAAATAGGAATGCATACATATGCATGCTTTATAGTTCAAAGAGGGAAAAATAGAGATGATGTCAGAGATGGTAAGGTCAGACTGACTGGAAAGCTTAGGGTCCTGCTGTGTCTGAGATTTTCCAAGGAGTAGAGAATATCAGTTTCTTCAAGTGTGTGTGTTTGGGGGTGGGGGTGACAGAGACAGAGAGACAGAGAGACAGAGAGACAAAAAAAAGAGATAGGGTCAGATTTAATTAACACTTAGCTAATATAGAGCTCATTTGCATTAAATAAGACTCAAAACACCTTTTTTTTTCTTTCATTATTAAAGTCAAATTAAGTGAAATTTCAGAAATCTGAACAGGATAGATAAACAGAAGTTATAACTCCTAGAGTAAAAAAAAGAAGGGTTGAGTTGGAGTGTCTGGGGCCCTGGGAAATATCTAATAAGGAGCTCAGCGATGGGAGGGAACACAGTCATGGGAGGGAGCACAGAGAAGGGAGGGAGCACAGTGATTGGTGGACTCACAGTGAAGGGAGGGAGCACGATGATGGGAGGGAGCACAGAGAAGGGAGGAAGCACAGTGATGGGAGGGAGCACAGTGATTGGTGGACTCACAGTGAAGGGAAACACATTGATGGGAGGGCTCACAGTGATGGGAGGGAGCACAGTGAAGGTAGAGCTCATAGGAGGGAGCACAGTCATGAGAGGGCTCACAGTCATGGGAGGACTCACAGAGATGGGTGGACTCACAGTGATGGAAGAGCTCACAGGCATAGGAGGGCTCACAGTGATGAATTGGAGGGATGGGAGGGCACCACTAGTAGTTGAACTAGGACAGAAGTAGAAAATTCTCCAGCTATGGGGGAATAAAGCTGAACACGTGGAAAGTAAGAGAGGCATCAGTCACTCTGAGATCCTAAAAGACAACATACAAAAGCCAAAAAGTTATACTTGAGTTGTTGACTGACAAAGGACGCTCTCATGATTCTGGAGTGTGGGTGTTTAGCAATGAGAAGCACCAAGGAGATGCGGTCTTTCTGGTATCAGTGTACAGAAGAGAAAAGAAAAACAGAGAATGGAGAAAATGGATGAATTAGAAATGCTTTGGGACAACAAGAAAATCAAGAAGGAAGACCAATGCATGGATACTTCATTTCTCCCTAGAATACGGAATAAAATATCCATGGAAGGAGTGGCAGAGACAAAGTTTGGAGCTAAGGCAAAAGGATGGACCATCTAGAGACTATCCTGCCCGTGGTCCATCCCATAATCAGCCACCAAACGCAGACATTATTGCATATGCCAGCAAGATTTTGCTGAAGGGACGCTGATATAGCTGTCTCCTGTGAGGTTTTGCCAGTGCCTAGCAAATACAGAAGTGGATGCTCACAGTCATCTATAGGATGGAACACAGGGCCCTTAATATAGGAGCTAGAGAAAGTACCCAAGGAGCTGAGGGGGTCTGCAACCCTACAGGTGGAACAACAATATGAACTAACCAGTACCCCCAGATCTCGTGTCTCTAGCTGGATATGTAGCAGAAGATGGCCTAGTCGGCCATTATTGGGAAGAGAGGCCCCTTGGTCTAGCAAACTTTATATGCTCCAGTACAGGGGAAAGCAAGGGCCAAGAAGTGGGAGTGAGTGGGTAGGAGAGCAGGGTTGGGGGGAGGGTATGGGGACTTTTGGGATTTCATTTGAAATGTAAATGAAGAAAATATCTAATAAAAAATGTGGGAAAAAATAAAATTAAAAAAACAAACCAAAAAACAAAAAACAAACAAACAAAAAAAAAACCCCAAAAAACCAAAGTTCCTCAACAAATCAAAAAAAAAAAAAATTGCTTTGGGAAAACAGTGAGCCAGCCATGGAGATAAAATGAGATAGGAATTACAAAGCTATCACTTCAGATCTGTGAAAATAAACTGATTTATTATAGCCAAGCCTTGTCTGGCAGTTCTCCCTCCCTTGCACGTATACAGGCATGGTCTTGGAACGACAGGCCCATTGGCATGGTGACACAGTTCATAGATTACTGGGCATCCTGATTCTAAGGACTCAGTATATCTCTACCTCGTTTCATGTCACAATTTCTCTCTCTGAGTTGTTGCTTTCACTGTTTTATGATGACAAATGATAGCATACTATAGAAAGGAGACTCAGTTTCTCTTTCAAGTTTATTTATATGATGGTCTATTAAACTTGAGTGGTTAAGTAAAATACTTTGTATTTATAAAATAAGGAAATCATTCAATGTTTTCATTTCTTTGTTTCCATTTTTCACTTGTGTGCCTCTTCCAATGTACACTCTACCTTGGATGGTTAAAAAGAGTTATACTGTAAATTCTCTGGTCAAATGATATTTCATCATTTTTTCTCAAAGTCAGTATCCACATTTATCCCTTTGGGTCTTGAAAAGGTTTCAAGGAATCTGTGAAACAGGGCATATTAAAAACATACAAATTATAGATCTAAAGTTATATGGAAAGAAGAAAACAATATGGAAGCCTGCAATTTTCATGTCTGACCACTCACTCATAAGCTACACCCTGTAGGGATGGATTGAGAAAGCAGGAAGAATTTAAGTGGAAACAGTTTGTGTCTCTGTTTTCCAGGTTTCTTAATCAAAGCCAGATCTGTTGTTACCAAGTTCTTTTTTTTTTAACCTTGGCACAGTAAGGTATGATTTTCAGTGGCAGTCATATAATTGTTCCCATTGTCTTATGACATTTATAATTGTGGTGATGAACATGATGATAATGATGATAAAAAATACTAGGTGGACCACCCCAAAGACTCTGTCCTGTCACTATTATTTTTAGTGGTGTCAAAAAAGCCACTGCCAGTTTTAACAGAAATGACAAGTCTACAAATATAGTCACCACTGCTTCCCAGGTTGCCAAAGAACTGGGGTAAATTATTTAGAACTTAGTGTGTCTTTTTGTTGAGCAAGCCACCACCTGGAAGTATGGTCTAACTCTAAGAAATTATCAATGAGGAGACTATCCACACAGCACCAATAGTTTTGGAGGGTTTCCATGACATGCCAATGGTATTTGATATTTTGAAGAAAGCAACAAAGAACAAGAAAACGAAGTCAAGAGAAACAGAAGAAACAGGCAGTAAGGAAGAAAGAAAAGACTACAGAGTTGGGTGTGTGTTGGGGGAGGTGGGGAGATGATGACTCCGGACATCTTTAGACTGTAATTCTTACAGAGGACTTAATTCAGTTTCCAGTACCCACATGGCAGCTTAGAATCTACCCAAACTCTAACTCCACTGCCAGTTTCAGGCTGGTCTCTGCAGGCACTAGGCAAGAACAGAGTGCACCTATATAAGGCAAAACACCCACCATAAAACTAAAGTAAATGTATCTTGCAAAAGTGAATTAAGCTTATCATCAGAACATATGCATTGGGAAGCTTAGTCACTTCCAAGGTCTCTAGTATACACAGTTCCAGAAATCCACTGAGGATCATCCTGCCTCTTGATTGCTTCTCAGAATACTGTCGACTGTGTATGGGTTCTTAGTGTGTGTAACTGGCAGTGTTTGCTGATGCCTGGCACAGTTGTTGCTTAGCCATACCTCCCATCCTGGCCCAGAGAGATCACACAACAACAGAAAGGACAAAGAATGTGTGGAAACTAAACAGGAGCACCCTCCTGCACCTTTCTTGCATATTCTGGGATACAAAAACAACCATAACAACAAAGCAAAAGAAAGCTTTGCATAGTTGCATAGGATTTGAAATTTAAATTAAAAAAATATAAAGAACTGATGCTTTAACATAAGAATTGATGCTTTTCAGATTCCTGAAAATTGTGGAAACTTGTGGGATTTGGTTATGATAAAGTGAAAGAAAGATAAAGGCATAGCTCAATAGAAAGCACTTCGTAACTATCATAATTGTTTAATTTTAATTTTTAAAAAACCATACTATATTTTGTTCCTAGCAATATAGCTTGCATAAATTAAATATAATAATAGGACGATTTGTAAATAGTTTTAAGCAAAAGAGAAGAAAAAAATTAAGTTTACAAAATCTCTGCACCAAAACCATTGTGAAGGACACCATTTCTGACGGTGTCAAGTTATGCAAGCAGGTCAAATTTATTAAAATAATAAAGTCTTTCCATGCTTTATGAGGATCCTCCCTGAAGAGGAAGACTCTATGCCTGTGCTGTGCATCTGACCCTGTTGTTTCACACAGGTAAAACCGTGTCTCATTTCTTAAGCCTACGTCTACCCTAAGAACTCTGTCCTTGTCCCAGATTTTTAGCAGCTTTATTTAGTATTGACTTTCATACCATGTTATTCACTCATCACAAATCTGAAACTGAATGACTCAGTATGACACAAAGTAGCACAACAGCAGTGCAATTAACTTTTCATTGTTTTGTTTACTTCAGTGAGAAGCCCAGCACTCCATAGCTACAATGTTCTGTCCTATGCTGCTCTATAACCCTTCAGTAGCCCCATTTATGGGTTACCTTTTGACTTTTAGGTATATCTATTCAGGACAGTTTAGCATGGAATCCTTGTTCACATAATCTAATGAAGGTAGCATGAATCAGAATCTAAGCTTTTAATTGCCATATAACATTGCATTATAAGGATGTATCAAATTTTATATCCATTCACCAGTTGACCATTTGACTTGATCCCCTCTTTGGGCTATTATGAACAATGCTGTATTTTATATTGGTGTGTGTTTGGTGTATAGATATTTGATTTTACTAATTGTAATTATATAGCTCCTGGTGGATATGTGTTATATAGTGGCCTCCTCTTTTAAGGAAAAAACTATTTTTCAAACTAGCCATCCTTCTTTTCATTCATTTTTATTCTCCTTGGATTTTTTATTCTTTTTCTTCTTTTGTTTTTGTTTTTATTTTTTTTATTTTTTTATTTTTTATTTTTTATTTTGTTTTATTTTTTTACTTGTTTTTGTTTTTATTTTTTTACTTGTCAATTATTATTATTATTATTACTTGTCAATTATTATTATTATTATTACTTGTCAATTATTATATATTATTATTATTACTTGTCAATTATTATTGACTTTCCAGATTTTCTAGTTCATGTGATTGGTGTCACAGTAGTTTAGATTTGCATTTCTCTTATTGTTAGTTACATATAAATATTTTTATTTACTCAAACATATTTCTATCCCTTCCTTCTTTGAGAAACATGTAAATGTAATCCTTAACCTTTATTTTAAATATTTGGATAATTTTTATGGCAGGTTTTAGAGGTGTCCTTTAAGATATTTTATTTTTGATTTTATTTTTCAAGACAGGCTTTCCCTACATAGCCCTGACTGTGCTGGATCTCACTATGTAGACTAATCTGGACACAAATTCACAAAGATCTGCCTGCCTCTGAGTCCATGTGTTAGGATAAAATATGTGTGCCACTGTATCCATTGAGACTATAAGACATTTAAGTGTTTATTTTATTGATATTTCTGTACCTTCTTGTTCGCATTGTCGCTGTCTTGATTAAAAATTTATACCAACTTATTCTCCAAAAACTGTAATAAGTTTAGTTTTTTTAAAAAAAAAAATAGGTATTTGATTCTCTTTTAGTTAATTTTACATGTGGTGTGAACTAAGAATGGAGCTTCATTCTCTGGCATGCAAATGTCCAGCTGTCCTAAAAGCACCTGCTGCAAAGTCTACTCTTACCTTCAGTGAATTGTCTTGGCTCAAGATTTTAATTTCAATCCTCCTGCTGAATTTTTCCCTGTGGAATATATTTATGGCATACCCTGCTTTACTATAAAACTCGACACCCAGCATTTCTTTCTTCCCTGGGGGCTGGAAACTAGCTACTGGTCACCAGTGTGAAGTGTTTCTCGGCTCCTCAAGCACCAGAAGCCATCACCACACCAGCTCATGGCACAGCTCATACATTGTGGTTGTGTCCACTCCTGCTGTAACCCATAACTAATGATTAGTAATCTAACTTCCTCAAGTGTAATCAATATTTCTATAAACCCTGCCCTTTCCTAAGGCTCAGAGCCTGTGTATCTGTCTACACACAGATATTCCACTACTACCCAGAGGATGCTATATCTTTCTTAGAACTTGATGGAATGCCAGTGAAGTATTTTCTGTGTAAGGGAATATCCATCTTCTAATCAACAGGCCCACAACTGCAAGGTCATCTTAGACAGTCTACAATGCTTTGTCTCTTGCTATTGACAATATTGGTTTTTTGTTGTTATTGTTGTTGTTGTTGTTTTTTTTTTTGTTTTTTTTTTTTTTTTTGGTTTGTTTAAACCAAAAAAAAAAGAGACAGGGCCTTTTATACACACGAAAGTCTGAATTAACTCATTGAGGATTGAATCTTAAGCAAAGATAGTATTCATTTGCCAAGATCAGTTGCTTGTGAGGGCTGTGGGAATGTGTGTCCCATCTCTTTCCTCCTTCCTGGTACTTTGTCATCCACCTTTGGTGTTACTGAGCCTCTGCTGCATTTGCGTGATGTTTACTGTCAGTTTTGCATGATGTTCTCTCTCTCTCTCTCTCTCTCTCTCTCTCTCTCTCTCTCTCTCTCTCTCTCTCTTCTGTGTGTGTGTGTGTGTACATGTGTGCATGCATATATCCTCTTTATGTAAGAACCCTTGCTGTTTTGGATTAAGGGTCTACTTTACTCTCAGCATGCTTAGCTCTTAACTAATTTTACCTGTAATGGCCCTGCCTCTTAAAATCTCAGTCTGAGTTTCTGGTGCTTAGAAGTTTAATACAAGAATTTTGACAGACAAGGTTTAGAACTCATAGAAATGATAAAAGAAAAGAGGACACTAAAAAGCCTAGCGAGATAATCTCCACAACTGCCCCTTGACAAATCCAGAGTCAACTGTGATGCAGCCAATGTAGCCAGAGGGACCACAGTGACCCAGAGAGTAGGATGCTGGTAGAGAAAAGTACAAGACTCAGACTCCACTTCAAGAATTTGCAGTTTTTCATTAGATTGACCTCGGGGAGTCTTGTGGGAGAGTTGAAAGAAAGATTGAGGGACCTAAAGAGGGCAGGAACTCCACAAGAAAACCAACAGAATCAACTAATCTGGATACTTGGGGGCTCCCAAAGACTGAACCAAAGATCAAGCATGGGCTGGAACTTGGCCCCCACACATGTGTAGCAGGTGAGCAGATTGGTCTTCATGCAACTGGAGCAGGAGCTGTGCCTGAACCTTTTGCCTGCCTGCCTATTGACCCCCACCCCCACCCCCACCCCCACCCCCACACACTGCTAAATGGACAGTCTTGTCTGGCCTCAGTTGGAGAGGATGTACCTAATCCCACAGAGACTTGATGTGACAAGAAGAGGAGGGGGGGTGATAGGAGAAGGACTTGCATGATGGGCTAATGGGAAGAGAGGAATGGTGATATTGAGTTATAAAGGGAAGAAATAGATTTATTTTAAAAGCCAATAAATAAGTAAATAAGTATTTTTGTCTGTTCAGATAAAGAAGACTAGAGATATTGTATACTAGCAATTTAACAGCACACTTGAAAGCTCTAAAACAAAACCTATGAACCCAGAATGAGTAGACAACAGGAATTAATCAGATATTTTATCTATCATTTTTATTTTATTTTATTTCGATATTTTTCTTTTTTATCTTTTGCCCTACAGGTCGTTTGCATATATAAATGAATTCCAGTTTAGTATTTCTAGGGGATTCCTGAGTGAGGGAATGAGTGGGTCTCTGATTCTTGTGCCTTCTCTTTGGCAATTTTCCCTCTGTTTGTTTATTTGTTTCTCTTCCAGCATATTAAATATTATATTTTTATATTTGTATCCCTTAAAAAAAAGAATTTGCAGTTTTTATTTTCCCCGTTACTGTTTACATATTGTTTAGTTAGCTACAAGAGACACCATTGCAAACAAAGCTCAAGCCGACATCTCTTTGAAGCCCATTTCTGGATTCTTCCTACTCTGCTTTTCTCCCCTTGTGGCATTGTTTGCCCTCAGGACGACATTCCTTTTAAGCTGTATCTCCTGCCTGCAGTTTTCCAGTTACAGGGCCACATCTGGGTCAGTGTTTGTTCCCAAGAAAGAGACTTCAGACCATGTGGATTCCAACACACCAGATTAGTACACTTTCCAAGAGTTTATTATGTTCACAGGACAGGGACCCCCTGTAAAGAAGCAATAAGACTGAGGTTTGTGTTGGAAAAGTTTGTTAAGGAATTGAAAAGATTTCCTGTGTAGAGATATTTAAAGAAGTCCGGATTTTATAGAGCATTGTCATGTAACATGTTTACTTTAAGAAAATAAAAAAGGAGGGGGTGCAGTGCCACAAAAGAAAACAATTTCTCGTAAACACTGAGGTCAGGAAGATATCCAGATGCCATTTCACAAACGCTCTTCAACATGTACAGACCATGCTGCATTTCTGGACTGAACTAAGATGTATGTATGAAATTGTGGCTTTGGGAGACCTCAAAGTAGAAGCGTCAATAAAACTTTAATGCTCCTCTGGCCGTGCTGTCAAACCAAGCTATTTAACCAGCTGAGCCATTTGGAAGTCATCAGTAAAATAAATTACCCAAAGGATTGGTACAGAAGTTACATATTTTTCACTGTATGTGATAAATCTGATCGCCCTAGTCATGGCCAAAAGTCAAAGTCAGACATCCTAGTATCACTAGAAGTAAAGTTTGTGTTTTTCCAGACTGCTCTTCAATGAGGGAGTGGGTAGAAGGAATCAGATTGGAAAGTGGATGAACAACAACCAAGTTTCAGAAGACACATTGACCAGTTCTTTTTTTTTTTTTTTTTTTTTTAAAGATTTATTTATTTATTATATGTAAGTATACTGTAGCTGTCTTCAGACACTCCAGAAGAGGGCGCCAGATCTTGTTACAGATGGTTGTGAGCCACCATGTGGTTGCTGGGATTTGAACTCTGGACCTTTGGAAGAACAGTCGGGTGCTCTTACCCACTGAGCCATCTCACCAGCCCACATTGACCAGTTCTATGTATATGCTTGGCACAGACTATCACGGTGTCCCAAATTGAGACAAGGGGACAAAGAAGAAACATGGATTGTATTTTCAAAATATAGATTTATTGTTAATATAGTATATATTGACATAGTTACAAGAGTTGAATATGGCTGCACCTGCTAGGATATAATATAGCCTTAACCAAATTCCACGGCAAGGCCTTATAGAAAAAGTCTCTTTCCGTCAAGTTCAGTTCCAACTGCAGAGGTAAGTTGGGAACTGAGGGATGTATGCCTCAGCTGAGGAGGAATAATTGTATTTGTTTTGCAAGGCCAGGAGCCAGAGTCTTACAGAGTATCATGTAGTTACATTCTATCATACATGTTACCCCCTTTCCTTGCAATATTTGCTGTATTACTTAGATTCTTCAGAGATAAGTCACTTGCCTAACCACCAGTAAGATTTAAGGGACCCAATCCTGCATAAAAAGCAGTTCTCAACTTTGTTTTAGTACTTTCATTTTTATCTTCTTCATCGCCATGTTGGAGTAAAATATTCACCATGCATCCTGTTTCAATCAATGTAGCCCATCCTACCAAAAGGAAGGGTATATTTATACTCCAAATAATAACTACCATAGCATTGTAGCAGTGAAAGACTTAGAAAACCTGACCTTTAAAAGACAGCATGACGTGGATCTGGATGATCTATGCCCTGGGAACATGGATAAAGATAGCAAAACAGCATAAAATCACCCACCAATGCATGGAACAACTGTCCTAAGAGTCTTACTTCAGATGTTGACATTGTTATAAAAGTCTTAAGGACTGGGAATGATAGGATTTATTAACAATATGAATGGTCCATCAACTTCATCAATTCTATATGAGGCAACAGATTGCCAGTAGGTTTGCACTGTACAGTTACAGATAAAACCGGGATAAGCAGGGTTACAATCCCTGAGCCAGCCGTCATTCAAGGAACAAGCAGCATTCACAGTCCAGGGGGTCAGGCCTCACCCTCTTAGTTGACGTTGAAATGTATATACCTATTACTAGATTAGAAGTTCTGTAACAGAGGTGGATATACAGCCATGGCTTCTGGGTCTGATTCCCAGCACTGCTGAGTAAGAAACAAAAGAACAAGAACACAGAATGACAGGGGAAAAAGAGAAACCATAAAAATGACTAAGCTTATGTAAACATCTCAAGATCTTATGCTGAGGTTCAGGGCAGGGCAGGGCACCTCTACTGAGCAAGAAGGAGATAACTGGACCAAATTTGAAAGCCATAGCAAAGTCTAGGGGTCAGCGGGTGAAAACCCAAGTCATGGAGAAGGAAAGACAGTATCTTAGAAACAACATAGGATTTTAGCCAGCGAAGGAACCACTAACAGAACTCAGACAAAGAAAACTCCATGAAACATCAGGGCTTGCTGAAGACAACTGTGCTTTCGCCTGTAGTCCCAAAGTTCCGATCCATTTAACTTTTTCAAGACATTTTGTGGTCACCCTACTAGTCATGCAATCTGAAAAACATGAATTACAGCACATTTGGACCTCTTGCTCCACCACCCCTCATTGTCACTGAGATAACTGAGAGCAAAAGGCAGCAGCTTTTGTGGATTTTGTGTAAAACTTTATCTCAAAGGCTCCAAGGGTTTGGACACGGGGTCCCCAGAAGCCCCACTTTTGGGGGGAGTTATGGAACCATTGGTAGGCGGGATCCAGCTGGAGGAAGTAGGTAGCTAGAGACGTTCACTGTGTCTCTAGTCCGCCCTCACTCTCAGCCTGTTCTCTGCTTCTTGTCCTGCCTTCATTTCTTGGTACAGTGAGACGTGAGTGAGCACCTTCATTATCCGGGGTCACCGCTGCTTTCCCCTCCATCCGCCTTGTTTCCTATATTCCTATATTCCTTGTTTCGCCATGATGATCTCTATCACCCCGCCATGGCCAGAGTAAGTCTTTCCTCCTTAAAGCTGTTTCTTGTCAGACATTTGGTTGTAGCAATGAGAACAGTGTGTAATACTTTGATGAGACACCTCCTGCCCCAAAAGAAACCAGTTAGTAATATTAGCTGAATGAGAAAGAACAGGAAGAAGACCACCCGTCTAAGGAGAAAAACAGATAGACCCTGATGTTTATGTACAGGTTCCTTGTGTTCCAGTACTGTGAGGGCTGCATTTAAAAATAATAATAACAAAAACAACAACAACAACAATACTGACACCAATGTCATGAAACAATGTGTCGTCCAAGAATGTGACACTTCTTTTTGCTATTTAACTTTTCTTTATCTTATTGTAAAACAAGTCTGTTGGTTCCAAAGGAATTGGTAGAATTTGGCTTGGGTTAATTGGACTGAAACTGTTGTGGTAAAAATAAAACAAACCTGTTTTGAGTACTCAGTAAATAGGTTAGAAGCATGTGTGGGACTTCATTGTAAGAGCAATCTCTACAGACAAAGAGATCTCACCAGGAAGGGAACTGTGCAAACCCAGGGAGGTTATGCATTTGGTTGATTTTCTTTAATTCAGGTGAATTCTATAGCTTAAATTTAACATCCCCACTCCTGGGAAGCCAGGCTCTTCAGAGACTGAATATCTTAAATCCTTAGGCCAAGACGAGAGCCTTTAATTGAAAAATAATCTTATTCTTTCTTTTATGTTTCAAGGGGTAAAAAAAAAATTAAAATCACTATATTTTTTCTTTTTAATCCTAAGAGAGGTTTCCCCATTCATGACATAATTGAAGTTTTCGAACCAAAAACATCTTTAAATCAGGAATGAATCAAGGATCCCTCTCAAAGCTTGTGGAGATTGGGTACCATGAAGCTCTCAGAGGGCTCAAAGTAGGACAGTGTCAGAAGAAATGAGGCTAGAAATAAGGGCAAGGGGCCACTGTGATGGTTTTATAACCTATGTGACCAGCAACATTAACTTAAGAGTGTATTTCACTTGAAATGTGAACAAATGACTAAGAAGAAATACATTATCCAAGTATTATTTCATGTATTTAGTTACTTTCAAAGCATTACAGTGAGGTGGTTAAGCTGAAATTTTTACCCAACAAGATGTGCATCTCTGGGAAACAGCATGATCTCTCAGTTTTAGCAGCAGTGAGTAAGCTCTGGCCACAACAGTGCAGCCATGTTGGAAGACTGTGTCCAATTAACATAGGATCTTAAAGCACTTAAAATTATTTTCCCTAATCTGTTTTTCATTCTTCCAGGCAAAGTCAGGAGAAATTTTAATGACTTTTGGAGAAGGATATTTCAGGTTTCCCACTGACTGAGATTGTTTTATTCATTCAGGTTTCTTTAGATAATTACTTCCGGAATGCCTTTTCAACTCCTCCAATTCAAGTAACAGTTGACTCTTGCACACGTGGGGATATTTATCCGCATAGTCTGGACAACAAATTTGCTTTGGAAGACCAATGCTTCTGTTTCTAATGTAGTTTTTGACATCAAGGTATGATATCCATTCTGAGGCAGAGTTACATGCCACATGCATCTCACAAAATAATCAAAGCCACCTGAGTACTATTTGAGACCCTAGTGATAGAATGGATGCTTAATGCCTAAGTTTCAGAGCTTCTCTCTTGAAAATGGTTTTTAGCTCTTACAGGTGTTAATTTTCCCCTTTTCCACCTGTGGTTATGGTGTGTGCGTGTGTGCGTGTGTAATTGTAGGTGTGTGGCCACATTTGTGTGGCGATATATTTGAATGTGTGTGCCTGTGCAAGTGCAGGGCAGAGGTTGATAGCAAGAGTCATTCTCCATTAACAATCTGCTTTATTCATTGAGGCAGAGTCTCTCAATCAAACCCAGAGCTCCCTGATACAGATAGCTTGCTTTCTCTAGGATCCTCTGCCTCCATTTTCCAAGGCTGAAATTACAGAGGGATTCCACATCCACTGAGCATTTTATATGGGTTCAAAGGTCTTTGTGCTGGCATTGCAAATGCTTCAAATATTTTAAATATGGAGCTTGTTCCCCGGGTCTTGGCTCTTAAACATCATTGATAAATATATAAATTTAAATATAAGTAATGGAAATACTATAGATATGCTTCCATAACAATTATTTAGAATATTGAAATATGATGAATAGTAGATTTTACTATTGAGTGAGGTCTTTTATAAATGAATATTGGCCATGTTTTTTCTGTGAAGTCACACATAAATAGGTTAATATATATGAAAAAAATTGTTACCAAAGGAAAGGGTGTTAGTAGCTTTTTTACTACCTTAAGTGTGTTACCTCGTGAGACTAAAGTCAGTATAAATGCCTAGCATTTATGGCCTATTATAGCTGTAAGTAGAGTATATCAGGAAGATTGTTAGATTCAAGGCAGCTTGAGGTACATTGGGAGAGAGATCTTGAAAATGATTACATATTGGTGCACTTTGTTTTGCAAATATGATATAGTTTTTGTCCCTAAGGACTATTTTGCTTTTTAAACCATCCTTAGATTCTAATGTAGCTTTGCAAAAGTTACAGAAACACAGCACACAAACACACACACACACACTACTAATGAGCAATAAGGCAATATCTCTTAAAGAAAATTCAAACAGAAATTGTTTTTTAATCTCTCTGAAATTTCTTAAAAACATTCTATTGACTTGAGTAACATTTTCTCTTGAATTAATTCACAATGCATAGCTATAAATATTATAAATGTATTCCATCAGAAACTAACATAGGTAAGAAAACAAATGTTGTTTTGCTGATTATCTGCTTGATCCTGAGAAAGGCACATGCTTGTAGTAATTTGAATGAGACTGGCTCACGTAGGTTCACACATGTGAATGAGTCCTATTTGGTGAAACTGTTTGGGAAGGATTAGCAGATGAGACTTGGAAGAGATATGTTCCTGGGGGTGAGTTTTGAGGTTTCAAAGGACTTATAGTACTCACAGTATTCCCATTCTCTCTGTCTCTCTGTCTCTCTCCCTCCCTCCCTCCTTTCCTCCTTCCATCTCCCTTTTCTCTCTCTTCTCTTTCAGGTTGTGGATTGAGATTTGAGGTCTCAGCTACCACTCCAGTGCCATGTCTGCCTGCCTGCTGCCATGCTCCCCACCATAATTGTCATGGATTCTAATCATCTTAGACCATGATCCTCAAATTAAATTCTTTTACAATTTGCTTTTGGTCATTGTGTTGCATTTCAGCACTAGAAAATAACTAAGTCGCTGACACAACACAGTCTGTCACCAAAAATAACTAGGAAAATGAGGGGGGGGGGATTACATGAAGCAACTTGTAATCTCTGCATAGAAGAATGCATAGAAGAAAGCACTGAAGTAAGAGCCGGGAGAGAGGGCCAGCTCATGAGTTGCAGCGCCTCTGCCTTCCAGTTCTCTGCCTGAAACACAAGCCAAGCATGGTGTCCTCTTGAGAAGAAGGGGCAGAGGCTCCAAACCAAGCAGGAGTCACCTAAAGCGACTGGGATTCGTGGAGCATACGGGAAAAGTGGGAGTTGCATAGAAATGAGTGCAGGTGAAGCAGAAGCTCTTTGTCCATATACAGAATTAATACAAAGCTTACCAGGGTGCTGCAGGTCTGAGATGTGACAAAATGTCTATGATAATCTGGCCAGGAAGCAGACGTTCAGTCCATGCATCTCCATCCAGATGAAAAGCAGGAAGCTTCGCCTGAACAGTGAAGATCAAATACAGGAGTGTGACCTCTTCTAGGCATGTTCTAAAAGCTTGAGCAACGAAGGCCTAACATTCCCTGGGAAGTCTCAGGGACAGTGTTCGAGTCATTTCATTAATTTAATTTGGAGAGGTTTCAGAAGCACCCTTGGGTCTTCACAGAACTGCTCCAGTAGAGTATCTTATCAAACCCACACATGTTCATTGTTATTGAGTCATTGGCCTGCCTACAAGAACAACAACAAGAACAACAACAACAAAAATCACCGTTCTCCAAGAGTCAAATGCAGACTCTAGAATCAGGACCACATATAATTTTAATTACTACTGTGTATTCAAGGAAAAAGGAAAGCATGGGCTTTAGCGAAGAAACCGAAGCAGTAAATAACTCATCTTGAAAAGCCTCAGGAATTATGTTTATAAGGAAGTTCTTTAGCAAAAAGAATACAATACAAATTTATAATACACTGAAATGTTTTATAGGCATAATACTTCAAATGGAAAATAGAACTTAAAAATAGAAAAGAGAAGAATTAATGAAGGTCCAAATCAGATTTTGTTGTTGTTTGGGTTTTTTCTTTTTTAATTAATCATTTTATTCATTTATATTTCAAATGATATTCCTCTTCCTGATTACCCCTCCACAAACCCCCCACCACGTCCCCTTCCCTCCTCCCCTTTGCCTCTATGTGGGTGCTCCTCCACCTGCTCCCAACTCACAGATTTAAGGTCCCCCTGCTCTGGGGCATTGAGCCTGCACAGGACCAAGGTCCACCCCTCCCACTGATGTTGTTTTTTCATGAAAGGATTTCTTTGTGTAGTCCTGTCTGTCCTGTAGAACAAGCTGACCTTGAACAAAGAAATCTGCCTGCCTCTGCTTTCAGAGTCCTGAGATTTTTATAAAATATAATTTCAAAGCATCTAAAACAAAGTAAAACATCAAAACTAATATTTTTTTAATTTTGCATTTCAGAGCATAGAGTGTCTCTTTACCATAGAAAACTTTCTGTATAACATTAATAATATTAATTTTCTGTCTACATTCAAGTTTTGTATATAATGCATCCATATTACTAAATCACACTATGTACCAATATAATATGTACATACGAATATGAAGTACATATTTATATTCCATATGCTTCAGCATTTCCATGATAGTCCTATCCTAATTTTATTAGCCACAAGACACACCTATAACCCCACTTACTTCAGAGGCTGAGGTAAGAAGATGGAAAGTTTGACATCCACTAAAAATCAGTGAGAACATATGTCAATACCAAGTAAAATATGTGTGGGAATACAGCTAAACGACAAAACATTTCCATAATATATGTGAGCTCCAAAATCAAAATAGAAAACAAGATCAATTATTTAAATTTTTAATTTCACCCTTCACAAGATAGGACATCTCTTTTTTTAATTAATTGAATTTTTACACTCCATATTTTATCCCCCCCATCCATGTTCCTACTGCTCCACATCCCATCCCTCCTCCCCACCCTATCCCATCTCCATGTGGATGCCCCCACCCCACTTCATCTGACCTCTAAACTGTTTGGGACCTCCAGTCTCTTGAGTGTTAGGTGCATCATCTCTGAATGAACACAGACCTGGAAGTCCTCTGCTGCATGTGTGTTGGTGGCCTCATATCAGCTGGTGTATGCTACTTGTTTGGTGGTCCAGTGTTTGAGAGACCTCATGGGTCCAGATTAACTGAGCCTGCTGGTCCTCCTACAGGGTTGTTCTCCTCCTCAGCACATCTCTTTATCTCACTGTTAAGACTATTTTCAGTGATATCACCACACATTCAATTTTATTATTATTGCCTCGTAAAAGTTTCTGTTGTCTGAATTTTTGACTCTCTTCAAGGATTATCTCAGCCACAACATTTAACTAAATTTAATTTTAAAAGCCTTACTCTGTTCTAATATGAAATTGAGTGCTTTGCTCCTTAGAGTTTCTTTGGGAATGTACAAACCAAGGTAGTTCTTTCTACTGGCAGAAAGTAATACAGTAAAAGTAGTTGAAGACTAACTAAGCCAGACAGAGGCAACATGAGCTAGTAATTGAAGGAAACAGCAATCAACCCTATGCCTTGGATATTAAGGGTATCTGAACCCGCAGAGCTGAAGAACTGGGCTTCTTTCCCTTTCTTTTCTTTTGTTTCTTTTTTTTTTCTTTTCTTTTTTTTTCTATATTTTTGATCCATGTCACTTCTCCAGTTGATTGCAAGAAGAACCATTCAAATATACATTCTCTACTCTTTATTCAGCCTTCTGCAGCACCATGTCTGCAAGATGCCCCTTAAGGCATTCTTAGTTTCTTTTCTATTAGTTAATGTATTTATTTTATGTCTTGATCACTGCCTCCCCCTCTTCCCAGTACCTCCTTCTCCCATCCCCCTCTCCTTTTCTTCTCAGAGATGGGGGGCCTCCCATTGATATCAACCTGACTTGGCATATCAAGTTGCAGTAGGACAAGGAACATCTTATCCTATTGTGTCTCAATCAAGCAGCCCAGTTAGGGAAAAAGGATCCAAAGGCAGACAACAAAGTCAGAGTCAGCCCCTGCTCCTGCTATTAGGGGACACACATGAAGTCCAAGATGCAAATCTGTTACATATGTATAGGGAGCTTAGGTCCATTCCATGCATGTTCTCTGGTTGTGGTTCAATTTCTGTAAGCCCCTATAGGCCCATGGTAGTTGGTTTTCTTATGGTGTCCTTGACCTTTTAGGCTCTTTCTTTTTTTTTTTTTTTTTTTTTTTTTAACCTTTGGCAGAAATTTTAGTGTTTTTATTTTGATCTAAAATGGACTTGTGTTCTTTTGTGTTTTACAATATTATCTGATGTCATTACTGTCATCTTGTATACTTGTTGCATCTAAACATTTTCTTATAAAATCTAAGCTTTTGATTTCTTTTCTTTTTTTTTCGGGGTAAATTAAATGTTTTTATTTTTCTTTTTTTTTCCATTTTTTATTAGGTATTTAGCTCATTTACATTTCCAATGCTATACCAAAAGTCCCCCATACCCACCCACCCCCACTCCCCTACCCGCCCACTCCCCCTTTTTGGCCCTGGCGTTCCCCTGTTCTGGGGCATATAAAGTTTGCATGTCCAATGGGCCTCTCTTTCCAGTGATGGCCGACTAGGCCATCTTTTGATACATATGCAGCTAGAGTCAAGAGCTCCGGGGTACTGGTTAGTTCATAATGTTGATCCACCTATAGGGTTGCAGATCCCTTTAGCTCCTTGGGTACTTTCTCTAGCTCCTCCATTGGGAGCCCTGTGATCCATCCATTAGCTGACTGTGGGCATCCACTTCTGTGTTTGCTAGGCCCCGGCATACTCTCACAAGAGACAGCTACATCTGGGTCTTTTCGATAAAATTTTTCTAGTGTATGCAATGGTGTCAGCGTTTGGATGCTGATTATGGGGTGGATCCCTGGATATGGCAGTCTCTACATGGTCCATCCTTTCATCTCAGCTCCAAACTTTGTCTCTGTAACTCCTTTTTAGGCTCTTTCAATCCTTCCTCTTCCACTGGATTCCCCAAGCTCTCTAATATTTGGCTGTGGATCTCTGCATCTGTTTCCATCAGTTGCTGGGTGAAGCCTCCGAGGGGACAGTTACGCTAGTTGATTGTCTGCAATTATAACAGAATATCATTAACAGTGTCAGGGGTGGGCTCTCTCTCATGGCATGGGTCTCAAGTTGTAACAGTATCGGTTATCCATTCCTTCAATTTCTATTCATTCTTTATCACTGCATATCTTGTAGGTAGGAAAGTTGTGGGTCAAGATTTTATAGCTGGGTTGGTGTTCCATGCCTACATTTGGAGGTCTTGTCTTGTTATAGAAGATGGCCATTTCACAGAAGGTTTATTTGTAATACCAGAAACTAAAAACAACATAGATGCCCCTCAACAGATGAATAAATTTTTTAAAATGTGGCACATTTAATGCACAGACCCAAGGAAGCTAAGTGTTTTAGTCAGGGTTTCTATTCCTGCACAAACATCATGACCAGGAAGCAAGTTGGGAAGGAAAGGGTTTATTCAGCTTACACTTCCAAATTGCTGTTCATCACCAAGGAAGTCAGGCTGGAACTCAAGCCGGTTCAGAAGCAGGAGCTGATACAGAGGCCGTGGAGGGACATTTCTTACTGGCTTGCTTCCTTTGACTTCCTCAGCTTGCTTTCTTATAGAACCCAACACTACCAGCCCAGAGATGGGACCACCCACAAGGGGCCCTCCCACCCTTGATCACTAGTTGAGACAATGCCTTACAGCTGGATTTCATGGAGGCATTTCCTCAACTGAAGATCCTTTATCTGTGATAACTCCAGCTAGTGTCAAGTTGACACAAAAAACTAGTCAGTACACTAAGTAACAAGGAGAGGACAAGGAGGACACATGAATCTCATTCAGAAGGGTAAATAATCATTGGAGGTGAATGGAGGGAGGAAACATGAAGGAGAGAGGATGGGGAGTGGAACAGGAGGGATCAAGTGTAGGGAAGACTGAGGGACAGAGCTGGGAGAAAGAACTGAAATCCATGAAAGGGAGAGGAATCTCTGGGATAAGCCAGAAACCTAGGACAATGGAAAGTCAAAGGAATCTATGGGGGTGATCCTAGCTAAGTCTCCTAGCAACCTGAAGTGGCCACCTCCTGTCACCATTCTTACGCTCATAACATTCTTCCTATTGTGTCTTCCATTTTTCCTCTCATCCTATTCCTTTGATATGCTATGTGCTTTGTATTTTCCTTATAAATGTCAAGCCTTTTCAGAAACATCACAGATCCTGGTAATTTACTGCCGGCCATGTTTTATTTCACTATATTCATGTTATTCATGAGAATATTCACTATATAATTTTTGGAAGTATCTCGTGCTTTTTTAACATCCTAAAAATGTTATTTTCATTATCTCTTGCTCTGGTATTTTTCTAAGATATATGCAAAAAATGGCCTATTATCATCTAATTCAATATTTCTACTCACGAGTGTATGGATTGTTTGTATAACAAGTATCATTTTAGCTACACCTCAAGTACAATGTGTGCTCAGATCCTAATACAATTCTCATTTTCCCCGAATTTTTAAGTCAATCAAGTCTAAAGTGAGATACTTGAGTGTCTCTGCTTTCTGCTCTCTTCCATCACTAGTACAGTATGAAATCACATGTCCAGATTACTCTTCTATCTCTGTCATCTATGAACTGATTTCTATCTTTATATGTTTCCTTTGAGAGTTTATAGCTATTTATTGCAGTAGATTTGAGGTATTTAATGAATTTCCTGACAGCCATAAGTACACACTTTTGAGTGGTGACTGCTTCTTGCTTTCCAGTTATCCAGTTGAAACTGAGTGAAAATATTTTTTCTACTGGTAAAACAAAGTTCCAGCATAAGATGAAGGCAAAAGAATCAACATCGTATCACTTTAACAGTTCATGGGAGTCTAGTTTCACCTCTGCTCAATCCCAGATTCTCTAGAAGTCAAAGCATGAGAGAAGACTTTAGTGCTTCATGAACTCATGATATTAGTAATAAGGTAGAGCAAAGGTGAGGTAAGGAATCACATTAAGGAATACAAAATGATCTGTTACCATGCCAACCACCGTTTCACTACCATGATCCCTCGAAGAAGTCTCAGCCAATAAAAACCCCAAGAGCTTTCTCACACCAGACCTGAGAACTGTCCTTGGAACTGAAGAAGATAAAACTTCTTTTCAAGCTCATACTGTCTCCCAATTCCCTAGGAATTAAGTCTACTGAAAAGGAAGTTAACACTATCACATGACTGGGCTGTACCAACTGATGAAAGTAAACGCTTTATTTGGTTTCAGGTGACAAGTGAACCTGAGTCTGAGAATCGGTTACTGCTCGTGCTGATTGCACAGAATTAGCAAGGAGGAAAGTCTTTGCAATCTCAAAACCAACAACTCCTTAGCTGTTCCTGATGAAATCAGTGATACAGGAAGAAGAAAAGCTGAGGCAATCAGAGATAATTAAGACATACTATATAATGTAAGGTGCCTTATAACTAATCATGAACTGTTGTTGATTCTTGTGTTGATGTATACCAGTTTGGTTCAGTATTATTTCTCAAGTTTCTTAGTACTTTGGAGGCAATGTATTTGCTCTAGTTGAATAGCGGGGTTTGTTCTTCAAATAAAAGATTTGGGGGGAGAGACTATAGTGGATGCTGATATTGACTACTCATGGCCATGAAAGTAACTTTGAAATTTTTATGAATACTTTAGAGAAACATAAGGTTGTACTCTTCAGCTGCTTTAACATGTAGCTAATAATTATCAGTATGTCAATTTGTAAAATTATTCTAGCTGGTTTATTCTTAATGAGAGATGAACTCTAATTTAGTAGTTGACATTGTTTAATTCCTTTTCAAATTAAAAAGCATTCATTCTCTGCTGGAATGCTGAGCATTTGACATGTCACAATTTCTGTTTACATTTTCTTTCGAAGGAGTTGGCTGATTTTGATGAAATAAAGAAAGCTAATAAAAGGTATCAAGATAGAGTATCAAATTGTTTTATGTGGCTAGGGAGATGGCTCAGTAGGAAAAAGGCCTGTCACACAAGCCCAGCAACCTAAATTCTCCAGGTTCCACAACTCAGGTAGGCTTGGCACAGTGATACATGTCTCTAATCCCATTGCTCCTATAGCAAGATGAGATGCAGACCAGGAGAATCCACAAACACTTGCAAACCACATGATATGGCCTTTGCGGTGGCCAATCACAGACATAAAGAGAAAAGAAGGATAAGTAAAGGGAGAGATTGTCTCAAAACATATTAGAAAGTGAGAATTTTCGAGGTTGCGTGAAGAGGTGGATGAACAGATAAAGGCACTTGCTGTAATGCCTCAAGACTTGAGTTTGATTCAAGGACCCATAGGAGAGCTTACTCTTGCATATTACCGTTGTTATTTCACATAGACACCATGCCATGTGTGGGAGTGCATGCACATACATACACACACAATTTAAAAATAAGTACCAGTTTTTCCACATTAAAATGCAACCTTTGATCATATGAATTATGATTTGTAATCCACATACTTGATAAATTAAAATATTATCTTACTGAAATGTTTAAATAGGTAAAAATAATAAATTGCTTCCATTTTGGGAACATTGGTCTGGAAAAGACATAATCTCTTTTGACCAATATTACGTCACCTTGTACAACATAGATAGTTGTACTACTACACTAGGCATAGGAAGTATTCTTCTGTGATAGTTTATTAGTACTCAGAAAGTAAATTTTTCAGACCACTCTGGGGTACACATCTGTAATCATTTGACATATGTGCCTATGAAGAAATTGCAAGTTTCTTTGTTAAATATTGAAGAGAGAGCCATAACCTGGGTACCTCCACTATATTTCTAAATACACAAAAGACCTCTCTTCTGGATTGATGAAAGTAAAGGGACCTTAAGAAAGTATATGCCTTTTAAATGAAAATATTTATCAAAATTAACTTTTCCCGGGCCAAACATTTTTAAGCTTGTTTTCATTTAGGTGTGGAGGAGAGAGGGAAAGAGAGAGAGAGAGAGAGAAACCATGGCCATGGGAAGAGGAATTGAATAGTAAATTTAAAGGTAATTGAGAAATGTATACTGAATTCATCAGCAAATATTAAAAAAAATCATTATTAAACACCCAAACCCTCAACCTAGAGCATCATTATCCACTTCACACAAAGAAAAGCACTACATTATATACCTATTATTTAAAGAAAAATCACAAAGTTCAAAATGCACTGTTTTTAGTTTTGGTTTTGTGATCTGAAGAAGCTATCCCTAGTTTAATGATCATCAAATAAATATGATATGGACACCAAATTCCTGGATAATTTGCATATGGAAAAGCAATTTTATACCAAAGATGTTTACACTTAAGCAATAAAATCTGAACCTCAGGAAGTTCTGCTGTGCGAACACAGGATCCTTCCAGAGGTTGTTATTCTGTATGTTTCTGCTCAGAATCCGACTGTACAATGTGACCTTTAGTGAAGGCTGGCATTATGCACAGATATTTTGATATCTCAATTGTATGAAAACACTCTTTAATCATTCGAAAGCAGTGACCTGTCTCAAGTCATATATGTATAAAACACAAGTCGAATCTTTCAAATCAGCAGAGAGGAGGCAGTGGAAGATGGGTCATTACCCAGTGTTGTACTGGCCTCACTGAACAACAGTGTCAGAGAGGAGCTATAACGTACCTCATGCTGTAATGAAAACTTTTAATAGAGACGATAAAAATAACGAATAACTTCCTTTCTTAAATTTAGATTTCTCTTTAAAAATGTGCTTTTAGCTGAACTCTATTCTATACACCTGAATAATTGTAAATTTCTTCACTTGGTCCTATCTGCCTTCCAGCATCAGCTTTTAGAAAAATCTACCAGGACAAACCACATGAAAAATGTATACTCCTACAAAGAAACTTTTTCTTTTAACCAAATGACTTGTTTCACTTGTTAGAAAAGAGAAACTAACAGGGTTTTCCTCCTTTTTTCTTTTTTAATATTTCTGGTAGCAGGACAAGGTTTTCAGTTACTAGACAGCTACACCTTATCTCGCTGCAATTCTCTCAGGCAATGCAAACGCATTTTGTGTCCTTTCACAGTGCAGTTCACTTGGAGACAAAGGCAAGAAGAATTTGTTTCACTTGAGCTGCTCCCTTTTAACATGTGCTTTCCAGCTGACTAAAGTTATCTTTTTAACAGTCAAAAAGGCACTGGCCAGAGCCATGAAAGTTGTTGCAGATTTTTTTCTTGTTTTGTGTTGTTTTTAGCCTTTTCCTGTTTAATAAAGGAACAGGGATTTTTTGTGTAATTTGTTCATTAAGGTAGAATCTGCAGCTTACTCTGTACATTCATAGTCCTACAAAATTATCTACAATTAACTGTAGTAAAAGATACCTGATTTTACAATATCATGTTCAAAACTACCTCTTATGAAATATGACCACTGGAGAGAAAAGAACTCTTATGTTGCTATTCTAAATAAGAATATCTCATTGGCCTTGCTGTTAAAAGAACAATAGAAGACTAATTAGCTCAGCTATGTATTAGTCCCAGTGAGGGAACCCTAAAGCCCACAGTAATTTTGACACAGATGTATGCCACTTGATACCTTTATTATATGCTAATGATATTTGACCAGGAAACATAATAAAAACTTTTTGAAAAAAAATCAATTAGAACATTTTACTTTTATGAAAAATGCATGCTTTATGTTCACTCTAAATCTTCCTAATTTTTTTTGCTAATTTAATTATGCCCTGTGTATCTCTATTTTATGTATCTACCAGACATGCTTGATATCTTTAATTGACCATTTGTGATGTATAAGAGGATATAGAAATGTATATGCCCAGCTAACAAACAAATATGGTTTTGCTTAATTTTTAAAGGTATATCATATGTTCCCTGTCTTGAAAAGAATTTCATCAAGGATACAAATGTATTGAGTAAATTAAGGAAGGGAGGTTTTGTTGTTTGGTGGTGGTGATGGTGGTGGTGGTGGTGGTGGTATTGGTGATGGTGGTAGTGGTATTGCTGGTACTGGTATTTGGTTTTAACCCAGATGAGAAATATAGGATAAAGCTTTAGAGTTATCAAGTGTGTATCTAGATCCATGTTTGTTGGGATTGTTGAACAGCTTTCTCTGATTGTTTCCCATTTTTGCTTATTCTGTTAACTAAATATTCTTTTTTGGTTAGAGTCTATTTATTAGTGAATATTTTATATTACACTGAGCACCCAGCTTTTGTAACATTTATAGAATATCTTTACTCTTGAAGAAAGGAAGAAAAATGCCAAGTTCTCAGTTGGGTAGAACTAAGTACACAGCAGGTATTGTGAACATTTCAGAAATGTTCCCCATGTGACTTGTACAATTATATATGAAGCAAACATCATGTATGGCTAATGGAAAATGGCAACTGATTACAGAGAAGCGTTATCCTCAATCCCAGCTTTATTTGGGAACTACCTAAGCAGTTTCATAAAACACCATTGCCAGAGTTCCACACCAAGCAGCTCTCTTATAATTGTTTTACGATACAACCTGGGCACTATGATGTTTAAAATCTCTCTGTGTAACCCTGATCTTGAGCTAACATGAGAATCTCTCTTCTACAGGATGGTCTCATGAAGCCTTCAATGAAGGAAGGAAATGTCAGAGCAGCCAGCTCACAATTCAAGCTCATGGTAATACAGAGGATACCTTAAAGCCAACCTTATGTGACACACACATTCCTTCCAGTTCTGCCTGACACACTGCCATGCAATCAGATACAAAGAAATATCCTGAAATGGTTTCCTTTGCTCTTGTTTTTATAAGTTAAGGAAACAGATTATATAAAAAAGAAAAACAACAAAATATTAAAAACAAACACTTAGCAAGAGAGCTAAGTTGAAAATCAGTAACAATGCACTATAACATTTAGAAGCATTTGGAAGGACAGCTACATGTTCTAATACAGTCTAAAATTCCCCATTTTTGGGAGCATCGTCATCTCAGAACATACAACATGAGAGCTGGGATGATGACTCAGCCAGTAAAGGACCTGCTACAGAAGCATAATTCCTGAGTTCCTATTGCTCTCTAAACCTCCATCGTGTGCCTGCAATACCAGTGATGAGGAGGTGGACACAAGATGATCTTTGACCATGGTACTTCAGCCACCATTTCTGGATAATCAGCTCTCTTATAATTGTTTTATGATATAGCCTGGGCTGCTTTAATAAGAGCCCTTGTCTCAAAAAATAATGGGGATGCCTTTCAAGGAACTAAACCTGTGTTTTTTTCTCTGTTCTATACAAGAACATGTACTCATGCACACACACACACACACACACACACACACACACACACGAATTAATGTAGTTAAGAAACAGGTGCCAACATGTTCATATGTTTGCCTAATGCTTATTGTTGACTTGAGCAATCTAGCAGCATTAAAGATTACTTGATTTCTATTTACCCAAACACCTTAAAATTTATCTTATCATAAATAAAACGATGAAGCCTTGATCCTATAACTCAGAGACTCAGCTCTGCTCTTCCAGAACATATGTGTTAATGCTTGTATATCTGTGACAAGTACCCAAAGAGACACTGTAGACAGATAAAATTTTTACTCAGGTTCATCAGTTAAGTTCAGTTTCACCCATTACTTTGGGTCTACAGTGAGTCTGAACGTCAAAATGGGCAACATGTGGTACAGAAAATTATCTCAACTGGGAGTGAGTGGAAAACAGAGTCAGAGAGGAATGGTCAGGAATCAAAACTATCCTTCCGGGTTACCTAGGTATATGTCTCTCGCATACAACAACCTCAATTATACCTCCATCAAACTGACCCACCTGCTAACATTTTCACCATCTCTCAATAAAAACACCAAGTTCTAAATCCGTCCCTGGGTTAATCCATTAACTATTTCAGACTTTTTGTGACACAATCACCTCTCAGTGATTGGGTTCAACAGTTGGAGACCAAACCATTAACAAATAAAAAATACTTCTCTAAACTTAGCAGAATACAGACCCATTATTATCTTTCACTCTAAAACTTGGTGCACACATTGAACACCTAACAGTACAAGAAGGTATTTAATGGTAAGATTCTTAGACCCAAGTTTAACCTACACAGTCTTTCCTACATTTATCTTCTTAATAATTCATATTGTTAGTAAACCTTGAGACCTTTTTAGACCCTTACGTTAGAATTGTTGATGCATCTAAGAATAAAGAAAGACATTTAAATTCTGATGATTAAAATGTTGAGAGAGAGAGAGAGAGAGAGAGAGAGAGAGAGAGAGAGAATTATATAAAGTGCATGAGGAAATGATGAGGGAGAGGAGGAGAATTGAAATATTGTTTAATCTAGATCATACTATTTATTGATTTGTGAAAATGAAATTTTTCTGTACATAATTGTTTTGTCAACTGCAAATGGGAAATAATTCCTATTTGGCAGCATGGCTATAAAAATGGCCTTCAGTCCATCTCCAAAAGCATACAATGAAAATTCCATCTTAGGAGCAATTCGTGGGTAGCGTCTGCTCCTCCATTTGATAAAGAACCTCATTTATGAAGTCAGAAACTTCCCACTAGGAGTGAAGTGGTGGAAGAAATGGAGATTGCTGCCTTGGCAGCAAATACACTCACAAAACCTTGCCTCAGTCAGAAATGTAGCAAAAAAAAAAAAAAAAGTACTTCCCGAAAAAGGAGAGAAAGCTAAAGCTAACTGGATTCTTTTCCTTTTTTCTTTTTCTTTTTTAATCTATTTTAACCTAATTTTTAAAATACTTCTATTTCACAGTAGGATTGCTTCAGTTTCAACAGCTCTTTGTATGCAACTGCCAGGCAGGTTAAGAGTTTAGAGCACAGTTATTATGACATGATTTTTTGACAAGAGCAATCAGCTATTGTTAGTGAATGAAAATGGAAATGATTGGATTGGTCAAATAAAAGCACTTTAGGCTGCGAATGCAATTGAGAAAAGGCAACAGTCAAAACACTGCCAAGGTGATTCATGAAGCTGGAATGTCATCTGGATTGGGTCAGAAGAAATCTTAGAGTGGTGTCATGGTTTACAGCTCAACTTCAATTTTAGATTCTGGTAATCTACAAGTTAATGGAACGTCTGTAAATGTGGCCACACAAGCGATGGTAAAATGTTTGTGCATTAGAACAGGGAATATAGAAAAAAACCAAATGAAGGTCCTATTTCAGATTCTCTTTTGTCAATGGATAAATAACATTTACATATATTGTCATGCAATAGATTTTATTTTTAAAGCTTTTTGTTTGATACTCTGAGTCTTTTTGTTTTCGTGTGTATGTGTGTGTCTCACACTTGCTATGAAAGCAAGTGTGATATACATGATCGATTTCTTTGGAGATATGGAAAATGTAAGAGCATATAATGTAACCACAACATTTAAAGAAGCCAGAAAGTCTGTCAACTAATAGTTCTATTCCAAGAATAGGTAGTTTATAAAGAAAAGTTTATAGAAGAGGTTGCCTACAGGATCTATGATAATTGGAGAACACATGGATGGGTAGAGTAGAAGCCAACACTTTTTAACTGTCATGGTAGAATTATTATTATTATTGTTACTTATGACTTTGTTTAGATTAGATCCCAAGATCAACAAACCCATGGCTGTACAACAAGGGAACTAAATAGGTGTTTTCCAAAAGATATATTGTATGTAGATCATGGCTTAGAATGATAACAACAATCAACTTTCCTTGTGCCCCTGTTTCTCAATATTAGGTCCTTGCTTCCACAAAATATGGAAATAATTACAAATAGACACTAATAATGAAGGGTTCTATTTCTTTGGAGATCAGAAAATTGGGATGTAGCAAAGTTTTAGATTAGCATGTTGGAAGTAAGTTCTTCATCCTGAGGACAGTATGCCCTCTTAGTGCACAGGAGAAGAGAAAGCCATACCTGCTACAAACAGATTCAAAACAAAACACTTCAGAAAGGATGACTGCAGGTGTTGCTGGCAATGCCAACCAAGTCCCTTGGGAACTGGGGTAAGAAGGCACAGCTCAGGCAAGTGGCAAAAGCAGACTCATTTGTTGCAGGAGCTGGGCAAACCTTTATTACCCCCCTCACAGCATCTCATTGGCTCTCAAGTAGCGAGATGTGGTGCTGTCTCTCTCTCTTTGGCTTATTCTCTGGCCTGATCCAGAGTCAGTGGTCCCCAGCCATGCTAGCAGCTCCCGTTTGGCTTAGGGAGAAAGTATCAGCTGCGCATGTGCTAGTATTGCAGTTGGGCTAGTTCATGGCTGTGTCACATTTCATCTGGAACAGTAAGAAATAAAAAGCTCTTTCTAATATCATACTAGCACACACTGCCCCTGAGATGAAATATGGATCCCCTTTCTTCCTGTATAAATGTGAAAATTGGAGTTTTTTATTATATCTTTTATAATGCCTAGTTATGTATTTATGTATTTATTTATTTACTTATTTATCTTATATGAGTACACTGTATATGTCCACAGACACACCAGAAGAGGGCACTGGAACCCATTGCAAATAGTTATGAGTCATCATGTGGTTGCTGAGAATTGAGCTCAGGACCTCTGGAAGAGCAGGCAATGATCTTAACCACTGAGACATATCACTATCCGTTATTATTATATTTTTGGTGAGTTTTAAAGACAAACATGAGCTTATTAAGAGTAAAGATAATTTTGGATAGATATTCTACATGGGAATGAATAGCTTTGAGGATTGCAACCTGTGAGGAGCAGGTGTGGTAGCAGTCCCAAGATGGTGCCAGGGACTGCTGCTAAGTCTTATGACTTGTACCTGACTTCCTCATACACCTGAAAATAAGCCATGACTATCAGGTGCACCATGATGCTGGCGGTGTAAACAAGTCCATATTTGGTGGAGACGCGCCCCTGACGCCCTGATTGGCTGAAGCCACGTGCCTGGTGAGTTGATGGTGGCCTGCCATGAGTGGATGGGGGCTGAGAGTATGAGAGTGAGAGGCCCAGGGTTTGGGGGAGAGAGATGAAGAGGGAGAGCGATGAAGACTGAAGCTTGCTGAATAAACTGCTGTTAGAACTGGTGGTCGTGTAGTTCTTGCTGGTCGAGAGCAGATGTGACCTAGGATAGAGGCTGAAAGAGGGAGGAAGTTGAGGGTAATGAGGATAGAAAGGTCAGTAGATCCTCAGATTCACAGTGTATTATTCCAGACTGAGTCCTGTGCTTCTACAGCACAGTCATGGGATGAAATTGGTTTGTTTTCTTAATAAGGAACAAGAAATTCTTTCTAATGGCTAAAGCTCAAGTTGATATAGTTGCTGGACATGCTGAAAAGTTTTCAAAGAATTCAAAGCAAGTTTAAAATTTAAGCTATAAAGCATGGATTAAAGTGAAAAGTGAAAGGCCAAATTCCATCTTAATGTGCTTTTTAAACTGAGGGACTCAGCTTTGTAAACAAAGCTCCACAATGTCCTGACAGAATAGGCAATTTAGTACGGTATGGTAGAAGAATGTGAATGGAGTAGCATTCAAACATTCTACGGTTAAATTTTTCTTAAGAAATGGGAAAATAAAACAGCAAAGCACATGGTTGTGCAAGTTGAACAGGCTGTATTCTGCACAAACAGCCAAGCCACAGAGCATACAAAGGAAACTCAAGTCACTGTCATACCACACTCTTCCCATCCTGATACAAGGTTATAGACAATCAGACCGGGTACCCACTTCTTATTTGTTCAAAGGCACAGAGCAAATTCTTGATCAAGTTTCAACAACCTGTACTGTAATTTACTGTGGGAGGGTTTAGTTGTTCTAGCTAAAGCTTTCATTAAAACAGTTACATCAATTATAAATTTTTGTTGCCCAGACTTCACCATGCCGTTTTGTTAGTTACAACATCTTAGGAAGAAAACAGTGTGATTCATTAGATTCTACCCAAGGTGAAAACGCTTGATTCTGCTACTGAGAGGTATCACGATCTAGCCCATCAAAAGAGGTAAGCACAAGTCCTAAGGCAGTGGAAGATGGAGTGGAGATAAAGTGCGACAGCATGGCACTTGCTTAGAATGGGGAGGGCCCAGTATTCAATATTCAGCAATATAGAAAGAGAGGCACTGAGGAACGGGAAGAGAGATGGAGAGAAGAGGAAGCAAAGTAAGAAGTATGGGGATTGGGAGAGAAGACAAAATCATACCAGAGAGTGGCAGGGGAGAGACTGAAGAGGGAGGGAAGAGAACAAGGAAAATATGAGAGAAGGAGGGAGAGAAAAGAGGTGGGGGCAGACAGGGACCATGAGAGAAATGAAGTTCAAAGACTTACCTAAGATTGTTTCCTCTGATATTGAAAGGAGTAATAGTTAAGCAGGCTGGACAGAACTTTAAGAGCAGAAAACACCAAGGAGTGCACATACTCAAGGGATGAGGGGTCAGTAGAAAGCTGAAGCTCTAGGGGCTTTTAGGGAGACTAGAGACATTTCAAGTAGAATGACGAAACACAATCAACAGTGTTCCAGACAGATATGAAAGAGATCCAGGAGATGTCGTGCAATCCAGTCCTACCTGCTCCAGCTACTTTAATCATAGAATCAACTGAGCAGGAGACCAGTGAAAAGCTTGGCAACAGTCAATGGCTTCTCATTATAAAGAATTAAAAAGACTTCTCAATATAAAGAATTAAAAATCAAACAGAGCCAAGGTGTTTCTGGCACACCTCACTCACGTTGCACTGTCACCTGAATTCTGACATACAACACATGAACTTCCCACTGGGCATGCTACTACACACTGAAACACACAAATAAAACACCCCAGCTCAGATTCCCCACCAGGGCGTGTTATAAGTGCTGTATTTATGTTCTATGTAAAATGTTTCCTGTGTTTATAGAAACATAATACATGAATATAAATAATTAAAGAAATCATAAATTTGGAAGGGAATGAGGATACATAGGAGGAATTGAAGGAAGGAGGAAGAGGTATAAAGAATGAAATAAAAATAGTACTAGTGTATGAATTTCAAAACAATCCGACTTAATTAAAGAACTAATGCACACATTGCTTAAGATAAGGGGGTAAGTAGATACATTAGGAATTGCAGACCTCTAATATATGCTATTATTCTCTCTAGAAACAGATGTAGTTGAACAGAATAATTTAAGAAGCATTTTGTTTTAATGAAGTTGGAAAAAAAATTGGGCTGGAGAGATGGCTCAGCGGTTAAGAGAACTGACTGCTCTTCAGAAGGTCCTGAGTTTAAATCCCAGCAACCACATGGTGGATCACAACCGTCTGTAATGAGATTGGATGCCCTCTTCTGTTGCATCTGAAAACTTACATATAAGTCTTTAAAAAATATTGACAAGTTTTCAAATGTTTCTTAATATCACCTAAGTGATGAGATGCAACTCAACGAAAAGTAAATAACTATAAAAATTTTATAGAGTTAAAAAATTATTAGACCTAATGTATTTGCATGTACTTAGCATCTCTGTGTGTTTGCACACATTGTCTGTATGCCTGTGTCAGCTGAACACGTGTAGACAGAAGACAACTCTCAGCATTTGGTTTTCTCCCCCACCATGTATGACCATGGGATATAACTCAGATTATCATGCTTAGAAACAAAGCGTGCTGTCTTGCCTGCTTTCTCCCAATTTATATTTATATTTTAATAATGTCCCTCTTGCTTGCTCTAGGGAGGTTAGTAAGGTTCTCTTCACATCTTTCCCAAACATTGTAGTAATTGAGTCAAATAGTTTAGTGAGCTTGGTGATTAACTTTCTTTTTTCCTGATTGGCAGATTCTCTAGATGTCTGTGGAACTAAATCACAGACCTGTACTTGAAAGTAGCACATCACCTCCAAAGATTTCTCCCAGAGTGTGAGGAGTCAAAACTGTACTAGCTGAGGGAGCTGGTGCTGCTGAGTTAGATGTTATAAGAGCTGCCTGAGTAAGAAGTGTTTGTACACTCAAGAGGCTCTAAGGATGGGTGGTCCAGACTCCCCTGGAAAGATCTGACAGTAGAATTACAGGCCAATTTAGGGTTTAGTAGAAAGTATATCATTTACAATTTAAATTTAAATGTAACCTAAATTTCATATCTGCTGCTGTATTTAGAAAAGGTACCAAATTAATGGTCTGTATTCACTCAGACAAAAAAAATTTAAGTACTATCTAGTTTTCCTTTGTTAATTGAATAATATAAAAATCTTCACCTGTTTAAGGAAGTCAAGCAAAGCTCATAGCTGCTTTTATGATAGTGAAATAGGCTGTCCTCCGCCATCTGCATCATTCACTTTCATTTTCTGAGGATTCGGAGATATGCTAAGGAGCATGGGCTGGACTTGAAATAATTCTCCTTTTCCTCCCCCAAGCAATTTTGTGGGGCTGAAGCAATGGCTCAGTGGTTAAGAGAACTTTGCAGAGGACCTGAACTTGATACCCAGCACCTCCTTCTGGTGCCCCATAACCATCTGTAACTCCAGGTCCAGGGGATATAACACCCTCTGGACTCTCTGGATGCTGGTACTCATGTACATATAACCTCAGGCAGGCACACATCATCATCATCACCACCACCACCATCATCATCTGCGAAGATTTGCACTATTTTAGCATATTGTTTTGATTGTGTTATAATCTTGAACTTCTAGTAACAGTAAATAGCTTTTATGGCTAGTTTGATATTTACTTTGAAAATGAATTTATAAGTAAAAGGAAATAATAGGAACATCACTTACTATATAGAATCAGTTTCTGAAATGTTTATTGTGTAAAAATAAAATCGCAGCTGAGGAGATGAGGATGAGTAAGAGCACTTGCACGTGCAGCATGAGGACATGAGTTCAAATCCACAGAACCCATATGAAGAGACACAAGCATAACTGGCCACTTTAACCCAGCGCATACATTTGGTAGGGTAGAGAGACAGGGGCTGCTATAACATACTGAGCACCAGCTAGCTTCAGACACAATAAGGACCATGTCTCAATGAAATAAAGAAGAGAATGATAAGGGAGAATACCATGTTTGGCCTCAATGACCATGGGAGTATATTACCACATATACTTAAACACATAACAATACATACACCAGACACAGAAGTAAAATCTGTGAGAGTCCATCCTTACAAATACAATGCAAAGCTCATGTTTTGAGTGAAGATCAAAGAGGCCTTCCATCTGGTAAACAGCTCCTAGTACAGGAGAATGGGGCATCAGCTTCATGGAAGTTGTCTGTTTCATCATTCGGGATGACCCTCTACCAATGGATGTTTTAAACTTTATTAAAAAAAAATTCAAATTCCTGTTTCTTTTACTTTTCAAATGTCACATCTTTTGCGGTGCTTTCTTATTAATGCTATTGTTTTAAAATGAGGCCCAGAGACTCCTGATCTCAGCAAATATCTTGGTGAATACACTTTTGCTTTGGGGCAACTACAGCTTAATATTCATAAGCCTTGGGATTGCAGAGACAGAAAGTGCAAAGAATCATTTCAGTTCCCAAGCTTTAGGTACTGGGGCTAAATAGCTGATGTGAACAACTTATCAAGGGATTGGCAACATTATTAAAGTATCATGTAAAAGCCAAGATTGCTCCAAGTTTCAAAAATTCAAGGAAAGGAAAATTCTAGTGCGAGCTGACGTTTCAATAAAATATGGCTAAGAAGAAAATACCTAGTATCAGGAGATCTCGGTGGGGTAGCTTTGAGCAAAACAATAAAACAGAGACAAATCCATAAGATGAAAAGCTACTCCAGTTATAATGGGTGATATCGGAGATCAATTAGGGAGTTCTTTTTTAAAAAAATATCACATAATTAAACAATTCATTTGGGGAGACGTTTCGTTGAGAATCATGTCAGCAAGGTGCCTGGATGTGTCAGCACCTCTCTTCACAGAGTTTGATTGTTAACAGTCATACTCAGTATAATCATACAAAACACAGGCAAATTTTCAAAACTGGGTTTTCTATTTCATGAAAACATTATGTAGTATACAGCACAGGGTAATGTTCAAGTATGATGTGGGTTTGGGGTTTTATGGCATCTTTTGGAGTGGGTTTTTTTTTTGAGAATGTAGAAATTATCTCTTTATTTTAAAGTCATAATAAAAAACACTAACAATGTATCAATCAGGGTTGGATACTCCACAGTAACTTAGTCTGTGCATCTGGACTAATTGTGAATCTCTGAAATGGTCTCCATCTGCTGCAGAAAGAAGTTGTCTTGATGGGTTGAGATCTACACTAGCATCACATGTAATATTCTGACCCTGCTCATTTACTGTTTGATCTACTTAATAAACACGATGGTCTTAGTCAGGGTTTCTATTCCTGCACAAATATCATGACCAAGAAGCAAGTTGGGGAGGAAAGGGTTTATTCGGCTTACACTTCCATACTGCTGTTCATCACCAAGGAAGTCAGGACTGGAACTCAAGCAGGTCAGGAAACAGGAGCTGATGCAGAGTCCATGGAGAGATGTTCTTTACTGGCTTGCTTCCCCTGGCTTGCTCAGCCTGCTTTCTTATAGAACCAAGACTACCAGCCCAGAGATGGTCCCACCCACAAGGGGCCTTTCCCCCTTGATCACTAATTGAGAAAATGCCTTACAGTTGGATCTCATGGAGGCATTTCCTCACCTGAAGCTCCTTTCTCTGTGATAACTCCAGCTGTGTCAAGTTGACACAAAACTAGCCAGTACAATGATCATTTATTATTTGTAAATTTATTTAGAGAAAACATAGAAATAAATTTGCTCCTTTCAAAAAATTGAAATAGGTTTATCTACACGTAAAGAAAAAGGATAACTGAAATATCAAGGAGAGGCAGGAGGGATGGGTTAGTGAGGAAAGTCTGTGCAAGCATGAGAGCTTTAGTTTGGTCCTCAGGACCCACAGAAAAGACAAGTACGATGACCCTTGTCTATTAACCTTACTTCTGGAAAGGCAAAGATGGGCAGAGTTCCGCAACATGCTGACTAGTCACTTTAACCAAAACAATGAGCTTTGTGTTAGGAAAATCATATGGGAAAAAAAGGAAAAAAAATGTCTAAAAGTGATACATGTAGGAGGCATGCCAAAAAAAAATGGGAAGAAAGAAACTTCATGGAAACTATAAAAAATGTACACAGAAAATAATGGCATAAAAGAACAAATAAGCCAGGCAGTGGTGGCACATATCTTTAATCCCAGCACTTGGAAGGCATTGGCAGGCAGATTTCTGAGTTTGAGGTCAGCCTGGTCTACAGAGTGAGTCCCAGGACAGCAAGGGCTACACAGAGAAACCCTGTTTCAAAAAAACAAACAAACAAAATAACCAAACAAACAAAAAGGAGAAACAAAAAATCTACTCTTGAAAGAATAATAATATAGTATCACAAGCTTTCTCTCATAAGGAGTTTAACTTTAAGGAAACAACAGCATTAAGGAAAAATATTATAGACAGCAAAATTGAATGGATGCTCAGGAAAAGAACTGAGAAATCACGAGTTTACTGAAAGGCACCATCACAGAATAAGCTATGTTTGAATAAGTTATACCTATGCACAGGAAGAATATGTTTTTAATCACATCATTTGTTTATTTTGTAGCTATGTGAGTAAGCAATGAAACAACAATACTAAATGGATCTCCAACTTCTACTAAACCAATTCAGTATCAGAAATGTAGGGGAATGTCTTCACTGATGGTTGAGGTAACAGGACCCAGCTCACTCTAAGTGCTACCATCCCTAGACAGTATGTGAGCAAGTCAGGGTGTGGCAGCAAGTAGCATTTTTTCATGGTTCCTGTCCAAAAGTTTTTTATTTGAGTTTTTGTGCAGACACCCTTCAAGGATGAAGTGCAGATTGGGACCACAATCCACATCTCCTTTCGCTCCACATTGGATTTGTTCAGTGTTTATCACAACCAAAGAAAACAGGACAAGGAGAAAACAGAAGAAAAACACCTTCTGGGTTTGCTCGCTGCTTTATTATTATTATCGTTACTATTATTATTATTATTATTATTATTATTATTATTATTATTTTACTACTGAATGGATTTGATGATATTTCCGGAAAGGAGTAAATTAGTGAGGGTGAAATCAAGAATTCTTTGCGAGATGGATGCTGCTGGGAATGCGGTTTTTTTCCTCATGCAGAAATACCAGATGGGTAGAAATATAAAAGACTGGGGGGTTTGTAGACTTTGGGCTTAAACTCCACCTTTGCTATGCAATTGAATGTAAATTATATCTTAAAAGATGACCCAACTGGACAAAATCATACAACTGTTCAGCAGGGCAGAGGGTAGGGGTGAAAGTGCAAGACAGGATGATCTGTATCATATCATTTACAATTAGGTGAGAAATAACCAGAAAAAGACAGTGTAGTATCATATAATCTTTCTCCTAGAATGCCCTGCCTATGGGATGTGTTCATAACAGGACAATCAAATGACCATGAACAGAAACTTCTAAAATTGTGAGCCCAAAGAAATGTTCCTCCTTTATGCTCTTTCCTTTTGGTATCTGAAATAACAATTAAAAATCTGACTAGAATGCCCTATGTTCTAAAGTCTAGGAATGGAGCGAATGAGGTCTGGTCCACTGAAATGTGCAGTATGATATATGAAAAGGATAAGTTCAACAGGAACATAGATTTCATTCACTTTTAGATTTAAGAGGACACTGAATTATTGAGCCCACATCTCTTGTCCCAGAGGACACAGATACTTATGAGTAAGAGAATCAAGTGAAGAATTAGTGCTCATTATAAGCAGTATTGAATTGTACCATAGAGAACATAGGTAGCCTGGAAGATCTAGACTTTACTAAGTGATGGTAGCCACCCAGAATATGAATCTGTCAATTTACCATCTCTTGTACCTACCATGATGGGTTAACAAAGTGTGACTGCATACCTCATATCAGTTCATCATGTAATAGTAGTTACCTTATATTAGTTCACCATCCAGTAGTAATTATCTATGAAATACAAATGGGTGTTTTATTCATAAAAAAGCATTGAATAATGGATAGGTTAAATGATAGAGAATGTAAATAGAAATTGTGGAAATATTCAGATTCAGTCTCTAAGGTCAAGTCCATTCAAAGACATTCTAGTCACTAACACTCTTTGTTTTACAAGGAGTGTGATAGTCAGATATGCAAAGGGTCAGGTGTCTTCTTCATAATTTATATTTATCCCACTATTCATTTAGGCATTGTTTGCATAATGCTATCTTTGCAGAAATATTCACTTACGTATTACTTAAAATTAATGTCTAGTTAGAATACTTGGATTAGAGGTTAAGAGCGCAGAGGACCCAAATTCTGTTCCCAGAAACTACATCAAAATGATCACAACTACCTCTTCCAAAGAAGAAACTGACACTTCTTTTCTTTAACATCTGTATGCATGTGAATAGACACACACACACACAATAACACACACCCACACACATATACACTAAAACATACTTACACTAACACAAATGCACACTAACACACATGCACATATGCACACACATGCACATACATGCTTACACATATATACACATTTACATACACATTCACACACTAACACACATGTACTCATATATGCACACACTGATGCACACACACACACATTAACACAAACATGCATGTATGTCCACACACATACTAGCATTCACATATACACATGTATACACAGGCGGGCAAACACATATGCACACATGAGCACACATATACATGCATGCATATACATGTACATGCATACAATAGCACACACATACACACATGTACAGATATGCATACACAAATACACTCTCATACACTTATACATACACTAACATACACACATACACAAATAAATCATAACACTCACATTAAGGAAATTTCTCTTTGCAACAAACAGAGGCTATTACAAAAAACTACAATCGATCAAAATGCAGAGTAGTGGAATCTAGTCCCAAGGGATACAATATATGTCCCACTCCTAAGACTCAAGAATCATTATGAAAGAGAGAACAGAAAGTTTTTAAAAGCCAGAGGAATATGGACATTTCTACAAGATTGTGCCTCTTATGAATGTCAGAAGCTACATCTGTAAAGTTTCACAAAGTCTCAACCTTAGACAAAGACCAACAACTAAGGAGTACTAAAAGCAGGACCATCTAGAGACTGCCATATCCAGGGATCCATCCCATAATTAGCCTCCAAACGATGACACCATTGCATATACTAGCAAGCTTTGGCTGAAAGGACCTTCATATAGCTGTCTCTTGTGAGACTAGGCCGGGGCCTAGCAAACACATAAGTGGATGCTCACAGTCAGCTATTGGATGGAGCACAGGGCCCCCAATGGAGGAGCTAGAGAAAGTATCTAAGGAGCTAAAGAGATCTGCAACCCTGTAGGTGCAACAACATTATGAGCTAACCAGTACCCCGGAGCTCTTGACTCTAGCTGCATATGTATCAAAAGATGGCCTAGTCGGCCATCACTGCAAAGAGAGGCCCATTGGACATGCAAACTTTATATGCCCCAGTACAGGGGAACGCCAGGGCCAAAAAAATGGGAATGGGTGGGTAGGGAAGTGGGGGGGAGGGTATGGGGGACTTTTGGGATAGCATTCTAAATGTAATTGAGGAAAATACGTAATAATAAAAAATATTAAAAAAAGAGCAGGATAAATAATCTTCTAATGGCCAGCACTGAAAACATATACATACAAGCAACATTACACAAACTGAGTAGGTTTTATTTATGTATTTAAGGATATATGTATGTAACAACAAGAAATGAAGAAAGAAACCATGATTTGAAAAACAGCCAGAAGGGTTACATAGGAAACACTTTGACTTTCTACTCTGGGGAAACAGAGGGAAAGCAAAAATAATATAATTATAACCTCAAATTTCAAATAAGTTTTTAGAAGAATAATTTTTAAAATACATTAACTTTTTGACTACATATTGTATGTATTTAAATTTAAGGTAAGTAACATAATATTTTGATACACACATACACATTACACACACAAATATATATAGATATATAGATAATGTTTAGCTCTACCAGTTTGTCTGCTATACCTATGGCTCAATCCCATATTGTTCTATCATAACTACATATCTTTATATGACCTTGTTGCGTTAAATCTCCAACCCCGATAAGCCCATGCAAGGAAACCGCAACTCAGCTATATATTTATAAACTGCACATCTATATTGGGCAGATATGCCTCTACACCACTTTCTTCCCCAGCTATGAAATACCTGCTACTTGCGGTTTCTCCAGGCCATGCACTTCTGCTCCATCTTCCTTCTAAATTCTCTCCCTCTGTCCTCCATTGTTCACTGGCTCTTCCAACTCTTCTTCCTCCCCTCCTCTTCCTATCTTACCCGGAAAACCTGCCTCCTCATTTTTGCCCAACGATTGGTTATTTGCCATCTTTATTAGCCAATCAGATAATGAAAGGAAATTTCCTCTACATGACCTTACCCTACATGGTTCTCTGTGCTCTCTGAGATCTAACATCTAAAATACAGCCTCAGTGTCAGCACTGAACTCCTTGCCTTTCCTTCCTTTATTGTGAGGTCGTTCAGTTATGCAAAAAAGATTGGGTCAGAATGGGAGAGATATTTGAATTTAAAGTTTTTAAATGTTGTCTATTAAAAAATTATCTCTCGTCCTCTCTTTCTGTGACTTCCTGTACTACATGTACAATTTTTCACATAACACTCTAAACATAAGTGGGCATGACAATTATTTGAATTTAATATGTTAACTTATTAATTAGTAAGTAAAATAATTTTACAATTTGAATATAGGATGCAATTTTAACAAAACCTGCTGGAATATATTAAGGGAGAAAGGGAAGTGATGATATCATTAAGGAGACCCCACCGGTATTTACTTTTTCCGTCAGCTTACATTGCATAAAATTTGGTGATATGATATGTAACCTTTTACACAACATGTTTTAAGCTTCTCCAAGGTAAAGAAAATTTTATAGCAATTTTTCTCCTGAAGAATAAAGAACCAATACTATGTTGATATGGTAACCAAAGTTGTAAAACATTTAGAGAAAAAAAGTTGTTAAAAAGTTTCCATAATCAAGTATGAACAATGCCATTTGTTTCAAATGTACTCATTGTTATATAATTATAATTGTCCAGACTGCTCCAAAGAATGCCTAAAATGGCTTACTCAAAGTCTTTGAAAAAATTAACAAGGCCAATATTTATTGCTTATTAGGAAAATTATTCTGTTTTAAAAACTAAAATTGTGTTCTGAAATTAGCTACTAATTAATGAGTTTTCATAAGAGTTTCCATACATCTTTAGTTTGATTAATTCACCCATTACCAAAATTACTCTGTATGTAAGGCCAGTGTCATTTCTAGAAGTCAGGGATTATTAAATGAAAATTGCAGTACCAGGGATACCTCCCTAGAAGCTATTGATCAGGAAGTACCCAGAAGGATCTAATAAAATAATCTATTAACATAGTCTTTGGTTGCCTACTGTGGTGGTTTGTGTACAGGGAATGGCACTATTAGGAGGTATAGCTTTGTTGGAGGAATGTGTGACTGGGGAGCAGGTGGGAGGCTTTAAGAGCTCTTCCTCCTAGCTGCCTGAAAGCCAGTCTTCTGTCTCCCTTCAGAACAATATGTAGAACTCTTCACTCCTCCAGCACCATACTTCCCTGGATGCTACTATGCTTTCTGCCTTGATGATCATGGACTGAACCTCTGAACCTGTAAGGCATCCCCAAATAAATGTCCTTTATAAGAGTTGCCTTGGTCATGGTGTCTCTTCACAGCAATGGAAACCCTAAGACACCTACCATAACTACATAGCAAGAACATAAAGAGAAATCAATCTCAAACTTAGTTTTCGTAGAGTTCCCAAGTACTATACCATCAATTAGAAGAGAAAATACAATACATCAGTGTTCTAACCAAGCACTGGACTCTATGTGATGCAATATAATTCTTGCCAGGCAAGATGTGCCTATTCACTAGTGCAATAATAACATAACTGTTCTGGGTAATTAACTGCTTTCTGATTGGAATTGAAGTGTTTTCCACAGGAGAGACTTTCATGCCTGATACTATAAGATGGTCAAATATGCATGGCTGTGAAGGTCATCAGCCCTAGGTTAGAAGCTATTATTGTTACTTTGCTAAACAGCCATGTTGTCAAATTTCCTTCTAAGTATTTGTCCTTATGCACAAAAACATATGTTGCTCTCAACCTCGGTCATAGAAGCTTTGCACTGGACAAAAATCAATGAAGCGATTTATGACTGGTCAAAGTACTGAGAATTAGAGACCCAACACCCATACCTAAATGCGATACCTGTATTAACCCCACTACCCAGACTTAGGGAATAATGGGGAAGATAATGCAGATGATATGCAAGAGCCAAAGAGTGGGGAAGAATGCTGTGAATTTCTGTCTTTTATACATGACATGGCAAATATAATCATGAACTTAAAGTAGTCATGGTTACCTGTACAAGACTTATACAATATCAAGTTGGCCAAAACTGCCAGGTTAGATGGAATATTTGATAATCATGTTTAAATGGTACAGTGGAACTATTGGTTGTAGGTATTTGCTGGATGGAAGGAAAATTTTTGTTTTTAATTTTTAGGAGATAGCCAATGGTAGGTTTTTCATGCTCAAGTAAATGTCCGCATGCCCATATACATATGGACATCACTAAATGGAAAAGCATAAAGTTGGAAGGGGACAAGTTTCAGGAGACATAAAGAGAGTTGGAAGTGGGAAAATGGGAAGTAGATATGATTATGTTTCATTTTATATGTGTGTGAAATTCTCAAACTAACGAAAATTAGAGAATATGCATAGAGCTAAGAAAGAGTTTATAAATATTCACCAGTGATACTTATGCATAATAACTGGAGTTTTATGAATGAAGAGAAAAAAATCAATATTTTTAATGATTCTTATCCTTTATTGTCTACTTTGATGTCACAAATGAAATATATATATAATATACATTATTATATATAAATATATAAATGTATTATATAATTTGTGAAGAAATTATAATTCACAGTACATTTTACACTTACGTTAATATTTGTTAATCAGTTCTACTCTTGATAAAAAAGTAATATCCTAGTCTGGTAATGCTGGTTTTTATGTAATTTTTTAAATATATATGAGATTTGAGGAATGCACCAAACTGCACATAAACTCAATTTAAATATTTATTCTTATTCATGATTTCCTGTCACAAAATACAGCAAATAATATCATAGACTAATATAGTCATTGTCATCTATATACATGAATCCTTTGGAAGTGTGGATTTTTAATTTTGAATTCCTAGGGATTTTAGTTCCACAGAGAGGGGTGGTTTCCTCATTGTTATTAAGACTCCCAGGTGGCTGGCTGTATTGTTACTACTATGTGAGATCATTCAGAATAAGGATGAGATTTCTAAAGAGTACAAACACTGTATAGAAGTCAGATCTAGAAAAATATGAAGCATGTTCAGAAACATTACTTTTTCCAACAATACTTGAAAGCAGCCTCACAAACAACCATCCTTTCAGCAGATGCCATTAATATCTGAAGAGAGGAGGCTATAAGATCAGGATTGAAACTGATGGTGTGCCTTCCAAATGGGGCCAGAGCCTTGCTCTTTCACTTTGTCCAAAGGTATTTACATTTGATGAGCTCAACTTTACTCAGCATTTTCTAGAGAATCAATCATGATGGATGAGACAAGCTTTTCCACTGAGGCTGGACCATGCTGTCCTTGGGAATGTGGCTATGCTCTGCAGACTCCCAGTGCTTCCATCATGCCATCCTGGGATGCTGCTTGTCATGATAAGCAGCCTTGTATCAATCTCTTCTTGCCAGGACTGGCTTGCAGTCTACTAACTAGTCCTGGCTCAAAACCCACCTAAGTAGTCACTTCTTACACTCTGTGACCTGTCTGTCTCCTAAATGGGACTGGAGCTTGCTCTCGTTTGCTAATCATTTCATTGTTCAACTGCTTAAGTCTTCTGCCACTGTCAAGATTCAGTCCCAAGTTCCCCACCAGAAACCTTATCAGGACCATTACTCTAGGCCAAGTTCTCATAATGTGGTTTACTATAGTCTATTATTTTCTGAAACAAAATGCTTAAAATAGTTTATTTAAAAATATTTGCATGATCTGAGGAGACAGCTCAGATGTCACAGTGTGTTTTGCACAAATGTGAAGACCAGAGTTTGTATCTAGTGCTTTTGTAATTGCCAGGTGGTCGTGACAATCCTCCTCTAATCCCAGACAAAATGGGATTCCTAGAGCAAGCTAACAGGCTATATTGCCAAAGTAGGTTCAAGGGAGTGATCCTGATTCAATATATTAAATAGAAAGTGATAGAAGATACCCACCTCGACTTTGGATCTCCTGGTGCATGGGCACACATGATTTCACACCACACACATATACACTCCTGATACCACACGCACACACATACATACACACACACACACACACACACACACACACACACACACACAAAACACCAACAACAGCAATAGCAGAAACAACTGCGTACTGTTTCCAATAAAAGCCAATGCAGGAGAGTGCTGTGAATGTGAACCAATGCGTAGATGGAGAAAAGATTGAAAGCAGTGTAGTGGAAGCTTCATAAGGGTTGCCAGAGTGCCTTCCAGTGTTCACCCATCAAGGCGTTCAGGCAGAAACACTTGAGTTTCCGTTCTGGACCCCATCACATTCATGGCCATCAAGTCACAGGGCTAAATAAAGATGTTGCATGTCAGTGCCCAGGATTTAATAGGCATCAGTAGCTGTTGAATTAAATGCAAGAAATGGAAAACAGAGTTCTGCCCCTGACTCCTGTGTATGTTTGCATCTTCCTATGGAGATAATATAAATAAATGACAATTTCACACAGCCTCAGCTTAAGAAATAATATCAGCTAAGTGTTCTACCAAAAGATTAAAGATCAAAGCAGTGTGCTTAGCATCAGTTGTACAGGAGATCTGGAACCAAGACTTCACTTAGAAGCAAGGATGGAAATAGAGCAAAGAAGGAAAAATGACAAAGAAGACTACAACTGCAATTAATGGGCAGAAATAGGCCAGGCAAGCTTTGGGAACAAATCACTAGCAACACGGCTATAGGAATTCCCAGAATATCCCTCAATAACCACAGGATAGCAAAAGATCACCTTTCCTGTGAGGGTAGAATGCCAGGAGAGCCAGGGCAGTGGACATTATCAGGCTTCTCCAAGAAACACACTGGGACTTCTTCCCAGTTAAGATCACTAGGAGAATCACTAGATTTATTCACTCAGAGATATAAAGCTTGTGACATTAACCTTTAGGTTTTTTTCCTTCTTTGTCTTACACAGAACTGTGAAGAAGAAGAAAAAAAAAGGCATGAAGCAAAAGAAAAAAAAAAAACAAAAAACAAAAACAATGTGGAATGTTACATTCCACCTGAAGCAGTGACTGTCTAAACAGACTAAACAGAACCTACTTGCATTTTGGGAGCTGTCCAACCCTGTGACAGCCACTGAAACACGTGTGAGGAGGACAAATGAGTGCTCTTAGGGAGATATTAACAACCTCATAACAATGGCAATTTCAACAATCACCGTCTCTCTATCTCAAGACCCCGAAAGCACACAACTGGTCTTCTCAATATTAACAGATTTTTTTTTCCACGTGTCTGTTGATCCACTTTGCAGAGAAGTTCCTGTGTTATGCCTCATTTTTAAATTCTGGAAAATAAAATAATCAGGTAGCAGTGAAAGCACAGTATTTAACATACAGCTTTTCTTTAAAAATAACCACTCAGCCAGCTTTGGTGGTGCACACCTCTAATGTTAGCACTCGGGAGATTGGAATAGTAGGATGGCCAGTCTGAGGCCAGAAGAGATTAGGTGGTGAAATCTGTCTCAGAGGCAAACAAATACAGCTTCTCACTTGATAGAAAACAAAACAAAAACAACAACAAACAAACAAAAAAGCCCACATGGTAAGTAAAAGAAAATATGAGAAATTGAAACTTTAATTCTGTTTTTTGTTTTGTTTTGTTTTTTAAATATGTCTGCAGTTCAGTCAGTGTTTATCGGGAATTGGATACGTTTGTAAAATGTTAACTTTCTAGTGGCACCTTAGCCTTCTATCACTGTGATAAAAATTACAGCCAAGGGCACTTATGAAAGAAAGCATTGAGTTTGGCCCACAGGTCACAGGCTGAACATCCATGGTGGTAGAGCAGGGTTGAGCCCTGGTGGTATTAGAGCTGAGGAAACACTGAGAGCTGGCATCTTGGTGTGTAAACACAGGCGCCTGAAGTGGGATGGGAATCTCAGAGTCTTTGGAATTGTCAAAGGCTGCCCCCAGTGACTCACCTCTTCCAAAAAGATCATGCCCTCCTAATAGTCTCAAAACAGTTCCAACATTTGGGCACCTAGCATTCAAATATACAAGTCTATGGTGGTCAATTCTCATTCACATACCCACGGAGGTTTTTAGGTCAACAATTAAGGATGACGGTATGATGGAATGTGATTTACTTAATTCTCTACCCTGAAGAGTTATGATGTTGCAGGTTTATCATACATACATAACATCCTGGAATGTACATCTTTTACTCTTTAAACCTAACATGCCACTCTAAATATACGGGGAAGATAATTCTATAGTATACTAGCTGTATTCTTGACTTGATCCAGTTTCTCCCAGTTATTTTTAGAAAAATTACATAGATTTGTTTATTCCACACTTTATGAGAGCTTATATATACCCACCTCAACAAAATCTCTGAAATCGTTATCCTTTATACTCTGCAGAAAATACATAAAAATATTATATAATCCTAGCTTGTATAGTTTAAACACAGCGTTTCAATTATTGTTCCATTTGCTTCATTAATAATTAGCTGTAACCAGTTTTGAAATTCTATTTATGCTGTGTATCCATTTTCTTTTTACAGGGATTTTTTTTGAAAAAAATTTGCTTGGCAACATTTTAATATTTACATTGGCCTTCTGTTGTGTACATATTTCCAAACTTATTAAATTTCTCTATGGTAATTTTCCATTTCCAAAGGCAGTATTTGAGTTTTTAGCACGTTTTGATGTAATAAAAGCACTTCTTAAGTAATTTCTGTGTGTCACATTCTGTGCTAAAGATTTAAGTACAAAAAAGACAAAATTTTCACTGTAATCCCGTTTCAGAACTCTTATTGTGCCCATGGAGAAGTAAAAACCAAAACCAAAACCAAAAAAAAAAAAAAAAAAAAAAAAAAAAAAGAGGTAACAAAAGGAGATGTGCTTAGAATTCAGAAGCTAGTGTCAGTTGGTGGAAACTGGAACCAAGTGAGAGCTTCCGCAGAGAGGCAGAGACACAGAGGGAAGAGCTGCAGGAGGTCAGAACCACTTCCCCCTAAGTACAGAGTGGGTGAAAGTAAGGATCTTGGGAAATAGAGCTTGGCTTCTCTCCTAGACCACTGTTCTTTCCAGTGCTTCTCTAGGATTGAATTTAGACAGAAGCTAGCAGACATTAGACCATAAAAAGAAAGCACTGCAGAACACACAGGTAAGAAGAGAATGTTCAAGTAAGTCATGTGTGTGTAAGTATGTGTGGGGTGTCAGTGCATTCATGTTATAATGTATGTAGTCCTGCATACTTTACAGCTGAACAACATTAGCTAGTCATTGGTACCTCATCTTTAAATATTTGCATATTAAAATTATTTTTGTTTTGATGATTTAATATATTCTTGGCCATGTTGCCTTCTTTTAAGTGTCTGTATGTGTGTGTGTTTTGTAGAGACAGACAGAGACAGACAGAAGTGCTAGAGAGAGAGAGAGAGAGAGAGAGAGAGAGAGAGAGAGAGATCAAAGGAAAGCCTCAGATATCATCCTAAGAAACTCCTCCATGTACCTCTTTCAAGGCAGAGTTGCTGATTGTTTGGAAATCAGATTCCTCATTTGGTTCGCCTCAGACCTCCTCCTATCTCCACCCCCCAGTGAAAGGAGGACAAACCTATATTCAGTATATCATACCCGTTCTGGAGAGCAGACTTGGGTCCTCATTAATGTAAGGCCCTTTATCCCTTGAGCTGGCTCCCCAGCCCCATAGTTATTCTTCTAATGACATTTTTATCCATATTTTCCAATGTCCTAAAACTTGATACATTCTTATATATAACATTCTGAAGAAAAAGATACAATTTGAGAAAACAATCATAAATTCTTTATTTAGTGCTACTAATACAAGTTAAGTTATTCTTTCTATATAACTACTGTAGAGATGTAATATAATTTTAAAACTTATCTCCTAATACATTTACAACGTATTTCTGAATTTACTAAGAAAAAAAATTGAAAGATAACTAAAATGATTACTTAAATTTCAGTGTATTTGTAGTGGTTTAAGAATAGCCCTAGCAGGCTCAAACATTTGAATGATGAGTTACCAGGGGGCTGAACTGTTTGAAAGGATTAAGGTTAAGGAAATGTTGAGTAAATATGGTCTTGCTGTATGTCACTGAAGGCATGCCATATCCCATCTCTCTTGACCTTTGGATCTGGATGTATCTCTCAGCTACTGCTCCAGAGCCAGGCATGCTGTCATGATCCCCTCTACCATGATGACATGCCTAAGAGGGTATTAAACATGTTATGACAATAAGAAAATGGTGTAAAAACATTTTATTGTGTTTTTCTAGCACTTATCATTACCATGTAATTGTGTTGATTAATTTTAATTGCTGTGATAATGTCTGATCAGATCAATTCAGGGAAGGAAAAATTTCCTTTGGTTCATAGTCTCAGTCCATTGTTATTGATCAGGAATATAGGGGACAAACAACTGCCATATAAAAAAAATCAGTCTCATTCATACCTACTACCCCTCTACATTCTAGCAGTTAAGATCGTCCATGATCAGACATTTCTAGCAAAAGGTTTTGCCCCTGCAAATATCCAAAGTGCTTCTCTTAGAGCTACCTGGGCATGTGCCTGTAGAGTACCTATGTAGTCTGTACATCTCTGTCTGTATAGTCCAGACTGTCCTGTCTGTCTGTAGACCAGGTTGACTAGGTTAGCTTGAAGTGACATATTCCCTCTCTAGAATTGGGTAGGCTGATCTTAAACTGATGAGAATATGAATAGAATTCATCAAATGAAATTTGGAGCTTCTGGTTGCAGATACTGAAAAAGTAAATGAAAAGAAAAGAAAAAAGAAAAGAAGGGAAGGGAAGGGAAGGGAAGGGGAGGGGAGGGGAGGGGAGGGGAGGGGAGGGGAGGGGAGGGGAGAGGAGAGGAGAGGAGAGGAGAGGAGAGGAGAAGAGAAGAGAAGAGAAGAGAAGAGAAGAGAAGAGAAGAGAAGAGAAGAGAAGAGAAGAGAAGAGAAGAGGAAAAAAAAGAAAAAGCAAATGGTACATAACTGCTACAACATTGTCTGTGTGTGTGTGTGTGTCTGTGTGTGTGTGTGTTGTCCTTAATTTTGACAAGATGAACTTGATTATCTATGTTATTGGAGGGATTTTTCTTAAGAATAGTGCTTTGCAATACTTGAAAAATCAACTCTAAAACATAAATTTTGACTTTTTAATGAAGTTAAATACTGGTGTAAAGAAAAATATCATAATGTAGACAGTGGCCATGGCTGTGTGAGTTTATGAATAAACTTAAACTCTCTGAAGTAACATTTTAAAAGATGAATTTTATGATTTTAAAATGTTTTCATTGAGATATGGTTATATCATTTTCCCCCCTCTCCATTTCCTTCCTACAGCTTACCCTCCCAGGTACCCTTCCTTCAAGACCTGCCATCTTCTCTACTCTTTTTTAAAGATATTTTCTTTATTAGCATTTCAAATGTTATCCCCTTTCCTGAAAACCCCCTAACCCCCTCCCCCTGCTCACCAACCCACCCACTCCTGCTTCCCGGCCCTGGCATTCCCCTACACTGGGTGTAGACCGTTCACCATTTCCTTGCTACAGCCCCTCCCAGGTACCCTTCCGTTAAGCTCTGCCATCTTCTTTACTCTTGATGGCCTCAGTTGCTTTCATTATTGTTATTGCATATATATCAACCTTTAGTTTTATCAACATTACTTTTAACCTGATGTCCTTCATTTTAACTTATTGGCATCTGTCTAGCTTTTTATCATTCATGTTTCAAGTTTCCTGTAGGTTTATATCTTTTCTTTTAATTATGGTAAAACAAAATAATGAGAAGGTTTAAGAACAGCTATGCAGTGGACTGATCCCTGGTTGTATCTAAGCATCTTATTTATTCCAATTCTGTTGCTGAAAAGTTTCCAAGTACCATGTGACACAGACATACCAATGAACAACAGTTTCATTAACCTCAGATCGAAGAATGAATGTTTTATGCAAAAGATAGGAAGGTGACATTCTTATAAAGGGACATTTAAAAGTCTCAACTTAATGCCATTTATAGCCAATAATTTAAGGTTGTGGTTTGGGTTTATTCTTTGTTTTGTTTTGTTTTGGTTTGGTTTGGTTTGGTTTGGTCCGGTTTGGTTTTTCCACAATAGAAGAGAGATTTTCAAGTGAGACTAATAGGTAAAATCAGCATACCCAGTTTCTTCACTGAAAAAATGCAATATGAATGAAGGACAGATTATTTATGGAGAAACACATTGTGTTGTGTCTTAGTTAGGGTTTTACTGCTATGAACGGACACCATGACCAAGGCAAGTCTTATAAAAAAAAATTTAATTGGGGCTGGCTTACAGGTTCAGAGATTCAGTCCATTATCATCAATGAGGGAGCATGGCAGCATCCAGGCAGGCATGGCGCAGGTAGAGCTGAGAGTTCTACATCTTCATCCAAAGGCTGCTAGTGGAAGACTGAGTTCCAGGTACCTAGGGTGAGAGTATTAAGCCCACACCCACAGTGACACACTACTCCAACCAGGTCACACCTATTCCAACAAGGTCACACCTCCAAATGGTGACACTCCCTGGTCCAAGAATATACAAACCATCACAAGTTGTATCATGTTCGGTCTTCTAAACTAGTGTTCTGTTCTGCTATATTTGTCTGTGCTTGTAATGACACACCTTTAACTCATAGGTGCTAAGCACTCTGTAGCTGTTCTACAGAAAATAAAAAATCCTTTAATATTTAAATTGGCTGGAGCTAGAGAGATGGCTCAGTGGTTAAGGTACCAGAGTTCAATTCCCAGCCACCACATGGTGGATCATAACCATCTGTAATAGGATCCGATGCCCTCTTCTGGTGTGTCTGAGGAGAGTGACAGTGCACAGTGTACTCTCATATATAAAATAAATTTAAAAAATTAAAAAAAAAAGAGTAGCCACCATTAGCTGAGAATAGACACAATGGACTGAAGTCATTAGTAATTACTTTAGGCAGCCACTGACTGATGCAACAGCGTTGCTCTCTGTACGTCCAGAGCAGCTTGTGTTGTCATGAGAATAAGCACCAGGAAAGGCAGAATGCCAGGTGCTTTCTGAGTAACTCTCATGTGGCTCTCATGGGACTTTTTTAAAAAACTCATTTCTCTTTAAACTATATCGGCAAAAGCCATCAATTCATCAGAGTTGGACTTCTGTATCCTCAAAGCTTGTAATGCCAACATTTCCATCTTCTAAATGTAAGTAATTTTACAAGTGTTTGTTCCAATGTAGTCAAGAAAAAAAAAAAAAAAAAAAAAAAGCCTGTTGGCCACAGCTGGCATTGATGGTGAGTAAATGGGGAAGTCCAAAGATGAAAAACCTTTCACTTCCCCATACAGTCTGACAAGAGCATAAAGGAGGTTAATTTGCAAAGCAGCATGACATTGACCCTAATGGTGCTTCAGTGCATTAATCTTATGCCTAAGTGGCAGACTGGGAAAACCTTGTCTCCTGCACCTCAGAAGAGCAGTACAGACACAAACATGAAGCAAACTTCTGAAACCGCATCTAGTGATCTATGGGGCTGTTAAGAACAGATCTGATCAAACCGGACATTCTGGGTTCAAGTCCTGGCCCTCCTGTAAAGTGAATCTGTACTCTTGTGTAGTTTCTTCTTTCTAAACACCACTTTCTGCCTGTGTAGACTGGTCTATTGTTGAACCTCCCTCTCGGTCTCAGGAACTTATTAGGAAGGTTGAATGATTCAGGTATCCAGAGCTCTTTCAAACGTGGTTGCGGTAAAATAAGGACTGTACTTTTGCATTTCTATTTCCTATTCATCTTTGTATCATTCTTTTGTGTTTAAGTAGAGTCTCTAAACATAGTTCAAGCTGACCTGGAAATTAGAATTCTCCTGCCTCAGTTTCTGGAGTGTCAGGATTCTGTATGGATCACCGTGCCCAGCAAACATTTCATTTATAGTAAGATTACCATTTTGGACCATTAAGCTACAATCCATATTGTCTGGATATTAACAAGAGGGAAGCCTAGACCATGAAGGAGATCTGAACCAAAATAGCAAATCCATTCCAGGACTTCTGTCAACACAGTTGTACCTTTGTCTTCAGAGAAATGTGTCAGAAAGAGCAGGGGCAGTAGTTCATTGCTTTCTCATTATCTATGGGCTCGTAGCTTCTTATCCCACATAGCTAGAGTGGTGAACCCAAAGTCCTGAGTGACCAATCAGGTTGAGTAGGCAAGCATAGCTTCCTGATCCAAACAGGATCAGTGTACATTTATATGGGGTTCTCAGATTACCTATCCCAAGGCTGACCTCTTCTAATTTCTTGTTTCCTAAGACCCAAAACTCTTCCGCTTTCTTTCCTCACTCATCATCCTTCACTCTGCACTCTAGCTTCGAAGTGGCAGAGCCAATCTGGAAAACATGTCTGGTTTACTTGCACAGTGCATTGAACAATTTGCCTAGGATTGTTATAGTTCTGATGACCATGCAATTCTGCAATGGCATCCATGACTCTGCTAAGAAAATATACAAGAAGAATGCAGTGGAGTTTTGTAAACTTCTCTCTATAGACATTCTTGTCTGTTCCAAAAATAGGGGACTCTAATGAACTTTAAAATCTACATGTCATGTTTAGTCCTCAAAATCAAATCAAGCAAGGTAGCCAAAGGATTAAAAGGGTTGACGCATTACCAGTAAGGTGTTAAGTTCTATACATAACAATTGCTGCTTTATCATCATCTTCTTCGTCATCATGATTCAAAAGAGCTAGAAGAACAAAGGCATTTTCTGCCAAGAATTTTTCAATAACCTTAAAGGAATCTTGTCTTCAGACGAGTTTGATACACTATAATCTTGACATACACCGTTGGAACTCATGGTGAATGGAAGAACTTCAGCAAAGTTTTCCTGCTTGTGTGAAAAGAAGAAAGAAAAAAAAACCATCACCACCTGCTCTGTCCTGAGTCTCTCAGATTCCTTTCTACGTTTCCTTTGATTGTTTGCTTTCTCCTTGGCTCAAGAAATTCCTCATTGGCAGCCTCTCACAGCTCCAGACTGACTTGGCACAGAATCTTGCCCCATACTTCTCAGTTTATTCTATTTTGACTTGGTAACAAATATTTCAAGTGTCCATTTCAGGAATAGTTTCCAAAGCATGCACTACCTTAACTCCGTGGGTTGTCTCCAGCCTTGCCTCTTGCAGTTCACAATGATCCTTAAAAGTCTACAGCTTATCCATTAAAACAGCTGTAGGAAAACCTAGCTGTACCTCTGTGCAGCTGCTACACCACCCACTGGAGCAAGGATCGATCACCAGCATAAGGATGGCGAAAGATGTACTGACTGAGAGTAATGGAGCCGACTCTTACCAATCCTCCAACTGGTTTGCATATTTCCATTAGAGTCTATTGCCCAGTATGACAAGGACATTATTTGAGTCTAATCATTGTTTGTTGTTCTCAGGTAGTTCCCAAAATGTACTATTTTTAACAACTTCTTCAAAATCTGGGTCCATCGAGTGAAAAACACATATACACAGAGTGAAAGAGAGAGAGGGAGGGAGAGAGAGAGAGAGAGAGAGAGAGAGAGAGAGAGAGAGAGAGAGAGAGAGAGAATACTTTGTCAGGGCTTTACACTCTGATATAATACATACCAATACAGCAGTAACAGACCCTTGAGTTATATATACTACTCTCTAGAGATATTCACTACATTTTTTATTGTTCTAGACTGAGACCAGAATCAACTAATGTGAAAACAATAACTCCTGAATTAAGGTAGCAAACTTGTTGGCAGTGGGTACATGAACAGACCATTACTAGATGCTTGATGCCATGAGTAGATAAAAATGCTGCTTTTCTGTATACATACAAATCCACAATAAAGTGTTTGTATGTGTGCATGCATGTGTGTGTGTCTCTTGCACTTATTAACTAAAAGAAATTGTGTCTTCTAGAAATGTCAGAAACTAACCCATTAATTCTCCCCAACATGGCTTCCTAAACATAACCTGAACAAGAATGGCTACAGTGGACATGCAAGTGGGAAAGCTCCTGAGACCTCAACCCCGGACAAACAACTACAGGATGCTGAAGGATGCTGAGAGTGGGAGGAATAGCCAATACCAAATGGTCACGCCTGGACACATATACATACAAGTGAAGTTTAATTTATATATTTAGAATAGTAACAAGTTAAACACCATAATTAGTAGTAAAACAATGATTACAACCATGTGTTACAATAAAAGTTATGTTAATGCATTTGAGATGTGATATAATACAATGTAGCAATTGTTGATAACTGAAATATAGGAGAGAAGGCAAAGGTAAGGGAAAATTACTGTGTTTTCTCCTACCTACTGTAAGTGTTTTGTGTTATTTAAATTGTTTGTCCACAGATTTTGTTTAGTCATTTTATAATCTTTTTGTTAACTCATGTATTACCTCCTGATTTTTAAAGTTCTTTAAAAGTTCATAAACTTTGAGCTTTAAATTCAGGATTTAAGTTTATAGTAAGTGCTGTTGATATCAGTTTAAAAATTAACCAAGCCGATCTCCCTCGTGTTGCATTTACAGATGAGGAAATGGGGTTTGGTTGTGTTATTTGATGTAGCATAGACAATGCTTTTGTTTAATGGAAAAAAAAAAAAAGAACAGAAATGAGTACTTAGCCTCCTCACTCTCTTGTATGAGAAGTTGATTCTTCTTGTATGTTAAAAATGTGGTTCTTAGCCCTAAGTGCACACTTGCACTACCACGGAAATTTTATGAAGTCCCAATACTCAGGTCACAATGCTTCATCAATTATTCAGAATCAGTATACTTGGAATTATCTAGTATATTCTTAAGTGCACAAAAATGAGGACACAGTGTAGTCTGTTCATGCATATATGAAATACAGGTGTGTAAGAGAAGGTCCAAAACTTGAGCTTTATTTTAGGAGCAGATGAAGAATCGAGCCACATTTTAGATGGCTTGTGTGGAAGTAGGTTGGTTTTATGCAAAGAATGAAAGACTACTTGCTTGTATATCATGAAATAAGAGACAACAAAGACCCGGATTCAGGTGGCAGCTGTGACGCTGTCTGGAGAACATGGAGAATGTCTGAGATGCTTAGGGAAACAATTCTACAAGGCTGGAAAACTAACTGTATATAACAGCTATTGAGGGAGAAAATTTCCACAGCCTTGACAGTTGTTCCTAGCCCAATTCTTGGAGTAATTTGTTACCCACATGTGGTAAATTAACACTTTGAATGACAGTGTACCAATTTGCAAATTACTTTTCTCGTGGAATTAATGACTGCAGAGAATAATCACCATGGCATTATTTTATTGGCATTAGCATTAATAAATATTTCATGAACTACCAAAAATTATAGAGCCAACATTTTGAAGAATAGACATGGTTCCAAAATATGAAATCCCAACTTTTAGACTCTCACCAGTAAAAAAATCATTTTTCTAAATATTTATAAATAAAATAACAATCCATTTGAGTATCAGATTAATTAAGACGAGTTTCAATTATACTTAATGTTAAGTAGTTTTGTTTATGTAATTATGGTCTGAAGGGCTTGCGGAATCAAGCAGCATGAATTTTAGAGCAGTTTAATTGTAATGTTGGAGGCTTCAAAGACTTTCCAGGTCTCAGTTGTCTTACCTAAAAGCCAAGCAAACGTTTTATATGTATGACTATAATAGTCTGATGAAGACATCCCATTTAAGGCTGGGTAGTACAAAGTCTTATTCTTTGCATGTTGTTGGATTTTGGGTCTCTGTATTAATTACCACCTACCGCAATTTCAAAACTTCTCCGCTAAGGACTGGGTCATGTACTGATATACAAGCACAGCAGTATGTAATTAAAAGTCATTTTCTTGCTAAGATCCCTTAGCAGAATTAGTATTAGGTTTTCCCTAGGTATATGACTAATCTAGTCTCCAGTTCATAGTCACTTTGGCAATGTTATGTATGAGTGAAATCTCACAAAATGGGCCTTAGATCCAATCAAAAGGGGGCTGGTTGCACCCTGGACAGTTGTGCCTCTATTGCAGTACTATCTCCTGCAGGCAAGTCTCTGCTGTAGATCCCCAGGTCTGTAGCCCCATGAAATTGGTGATTACTTTTATTACATTGGTGTGCAAAGTACCTTGCAGCACCATGAATGCTACTCAGGAGGGGGCCAAGTTGTGACAGACTCAAAGAAAACAGAATCTTCTAGACACAACAGGATTGATACATATATGAACTCACAGAAAGTGAGGACATGCACGAAATCCCTGTAGGTTCAAACCAGACAAACTCTCATTGAAAAATTGAAGTGGGCATAAAACCTCATCCATGATCAAGAAGGTATTTGCAATTGACACCTGCTAGGAAAGAAACAATCTGTTTTCTCCAATGGAGTGTCACTGGGGATATTAAGCACACTAGAGGGCAGACCTTCTCTCTAGGGGTAGTTAGCCAACACAACTATATTTTGTGTACATTTTGTTTCATGTTATTTTAACATTTTGTATTATTAATATTTCAAGTTTTCTGTTCTAGTTTTCTTTTTGTTGTTTTTCTTTTTGTATTTTCTGTGTACATGTGTGTAAGTTTGTGTGTGTGTGTGTGTGTGTGTGAGAGAGAGAGAGAGAGAGAGAGAGAGAGAAAGAGAGAGAGAGAGAAAGAGAGAGAGAGAGAGAGAGAGAAAGAGAGAGAGAGAGAACATAGCAGTAGATGGCTAGGGAAGTGGGAGGATCTAGCTAGGAGAAGCTAGGTTTGGGAAAGAATAAGATTAAAAATTTACTGTGTGCAAAAATAAAAATTAGAAGAAGGCAATAGTCTGAATCAGATATTTCACCAATTTATTTTGTTTGTTGGTTTGCTTTTTTTTTTTAACTTTTGTTCTGTTCACTTGCAAGGTTCTGACTTTTTTTGTATGTATTAAAAATAGATTCACTTGGTCAAAGGACTGAAGAAAGTAGCATCCATCAACATGCCCCATGAGCCTTGGGACTGCTCCGAGGAGGCTGAAAGACCCATGCTGGGGGGATGAAGCTGTGACGATGAGCCAGCACAGTATCTCCAGAACAATGTGAGAAAGGCAGGCGTTATGGGAAGATGTCTTTTTAGAAAGTGGTTTCATGGACTTGGAAAAAAAAAAGCAGAATAGAGTGATACTCAGAAGTACAAAGCTGAACTAGAGATACCACCATAGCTGAGCAGATAAAATAACATGTTGTTGATTAATTAAGCTGGTCTTTGGGCTTCTGGGATGGTCAGGCTACCAAGGTTCGCCTAGTCCTCTATTGCTTCCCACTAGGCCAGTGCTGCCAATCAATCTTAAATGGAGACCCTGCTTCTGCTGCTTGCCCCTCTGGAGAAGGAAGAGTATGTGGTGCTGCCCTTGTGGGCTGCCAGCATGATGGTCGTGCCCTGGGTATTGGCAGTGCTGTCAGGTCTGAGGGAGGGTGATGTATAGCAGATTAGAGCTGGCTCAAGTCCTGCCCCTAGACACAATGCCTAACCGCACTATCAACCTGGTTGTAAATAACAAGATAGCTGAGATGAAGAACAGTTTATTGTCTGGGTTAAGTCTTCTTGAAAGACTTCTGTGGTCCCTGCTGTTGCCAGAGTCCATGTTGACATCCATGGCACCTGCACAAAGAAGCTTCTTTTGCAAAGTAAGGATGATTGAGACTGGTAACTGAGAATGAGAGACTGAGGGCTTCTGTAACACAACTCCCACGAAACAACAAACAAACAAAACAAAAAACAACAAACAGTTCAGACAGGAACATGTTAAAGAGAGCCTTTAAAAACTGTGATGAAGATGATGACGTAAACCTTTTCACAGTTGGTGGCTTCTGGTGGAGTTGAGGTAAATAACTCAGTTTAGGTTAAGGGACTGGACACTGCATTCTTCTATGAGTTCATGGGACCACAAATTGGACGTGGTGTTTTGTTTTGTTTTGTTTTGTTTTGTTTTGTTTTGTTTTGTTTTGTTTTGATTTGTTGGTTTGGTTTGGTTTGGTTTGGTTTGGTTTGGGTTGGTTTGGTTTGGGTTGGTTTGGTTTGGTTTGGTTTGGTGTCTTAGTCAGGGTTTCTAGTCCTGCACAAACATCATGACCAAGAAGCAAGTTGGGGAGGAAAGGGTTTATTTGGCTTACACTTCCATGCTGCTGTTCATCACCAAAGAAGTCAGGACTAGAACTCAAGCAGGTCAGGAAGCAGGAGCTGATGCAGAGGCATGGAGGGATGTTCTTTATTGGCTTGCCTCCCCTGGCTTGCTCAGCCTGCTCTCTTATAGAACCAAGACTACCAGCCCAGAGATGGTCCGACCCACAAGGGGCCTTTCCCCCTTTGTCATTAATTGAGAAAATGCCTTACAGTTGTATCTCATGGAGGCATTTCCTCAACTGAAGCTCCTTTCTCTGTGATTACTCCAGCTGTGTCAAGTTGACACAAAACTAGCCAGTTTGATTTGGTTTGGTTTGGTTTGGTTTGGTTTGGTTTGGTTTGGTTTTTCTTGGGCAGTGTGCACAAAGGTAGGGAGTTGGACTTAAGAGGAATGGGAACTGAGTGTGATCATGGTACATTGATAAAAAAAAAACAACATTTCCAAAAGTTAATTTAAATACTGTGCTGTGAAAAAAATGTCCCACTGGCTGATGTAAAAATGACACTTTTTATAATAATATTCTGATTATAGTCCCCCTCCCTCTACTTCTCCCAGTTTCTCCCCACCTCCCTTCTCCTCCAGATCCATCCCCTTTCTGTCTCTCATTAAAAAAGAACAGGCTTCAAAAATATAACAACCAAACATGACAAGATAAAATATAATCAGATGAAGTAAAATCTTTCATACAAAAACTAGAGATGGTAACCCAACAGGCAGAAAAGAGTCCCAAGGGCAAGCAAAAGAGTCAGAGATCTACTTGTTCTCACAGCTAAGTGTCCCATAAAAATACAAAGCTAGATCCAGAGATTGATGTGCCCCGTGTCATGCAATACAGGAGGTGAAAGACACCCAGAAACTCATCTGCCTCCACAGTGGCACTGGTGAGCAGAGGATACCTAAAGTCTAGCCCACTGGCTGGCACATTGCACAGGTGTGCTGTAGACACAGAGAAATCTACCTACAGCCACACCACATGGTACAGGCAGGTTACAGACACCAAGAAGCATGCCACCACTTAGCAGGGACAGGTGGAAGATACACAGTGGCCTGCCTGTTGTAACACTACACAGCACCGCCATATAGCATGGGTGGGCAGAGAACACCCAAAGGCCTGCAAGTTTCATGGCCAACTTGCAGGGGAAGCCACTACAATGTCCAAGTATGTGGTGGTCAAATGGGAGAAGAAGAGAAACAGACAAGTTTATTCTTTAGGAAGAGAAGTGGAATTGGAGATGGAAGGGGTGGGAAGGAATAGCCTGATGAGAGTAGCCTGCCCTGCCACCTGATGCTAGAGTGAAATCCCAGTCCATGCTGCCATTAAGTCCATGTGTGAGTGTCTGGCCATGCAGCAGCAGGGATTTGTGCCAATGTCTGTGGTTCATATTACCACTAAAGACCGGCTGTACCTGGTCTGAGAGGATGCAGATGTCCAAGGGATTTGCAAAGGTGATGCCATTTGTCAATATCTGCAGCACTCAGGAGAATCGGTCCAGCACCTTACTTGAGCAACAGTAACCAACAGACCAGCCCAAGGGCGTGATAGCTGAGGAGCTGACCCAGACCCTCACCGGCTGTAACAATGGAAGAGCAGACCATGTTTCTTGGCTGGGCAGAACAGTAGATCTTGCTCTGGTAGAATGGGTATTGGTGAGCCAATTCCAAGGGCATGAATGCCAGGGAGCTGCCCCTGCCTCATGTTAGCTGCAGCATTGAGTAAGCTAACCAGTGCAGTGTGGAAGAGCTCTTCCCAATGGTGCAGGTACAAGAAAGCAGGTGGAATGATCAACTCAGCTACTACCCAGGCCCAGATCCTGGACTTTGAGTTGACCCACCCCCAGATCTACCTCATCTATGAACTGCTGGTGAGTGTGAAAGGGTTAGTCCTGCAGATCCAACACTGCAGGTTTTGTGGCTGGGTTCAAGTCCACTTTTCACTTTTGGTAGACTACAGAGTATCTTCTCACACCGAAGAGATTAGAAGTCTCCATGCAGGCACCAGCTTGACTTCTCCATGTTCTTTGAGCTACATTGGTGTTGTTCATACCAATGAAGGCTTGCTGTCATTTTGGAGAATGCAACCTTTTGTATTAACATCAACCTGAGTTGCTTGGGGATTTCCATGGCTCCCTCTTGACTAACAAATCTGTTGAATACAACTCAGTCCTTCCAGTGGAAGCCTTACCTGGCTTCAAGAGATAGCCAGTGGAAAATCCATATCCCCCGTTTCTAGGAGTCATCATTAGGATCATTCATGATTCCAGGAAGTTTCCACAATACTAGGTTTCAACATAGTCCCTCAATTACCACCACCTCCCAATTTTAGCCACACTCTCCTTCCATCCCATTTCCCTTACCTGATCCATCTCGCTCCAGTCCCCACTGCTCCCAATCTACCTGTACAATCTATTCTATTTTTCCTCCCAAGGACATCAGAACATCCTTACTAGGCTCCTCCTTTTTATCTGAACTCTCTGGGTCTATGGATTGTATCTTGATTGTCATTAACAGGTAATATCCACTTATAAATGAGTACATAACAGTTTTTATATTTATAGGTCTTGGTTCCCTTATCCAGGATGATTTTTTTTTCCTAGTTGCATCCACTTGCCTGCAAATTTTATCATGTCTTTTTTTATTTTAACAGCTGAGTAATACTCCATTGTGTAAATGTATCACATTTTGTTTATACATGCATTGGTTAAGGGATATTTAGGTTGTTTCCAGTTTCTGGCTATTATGATAAAGCCACAATGCACATGGTTGGGCAAGTGTGTCCTTGTGATAGAATGAAGCATCCTTGAGATATATGCCCAACAGTGGTACAGTTGGGTCTTGAGGTAGATTGGTTCCCTGTTTTCTGAGGAACTGCCTACTATTTCCATAGTGACTATACAAATTTGCACTCTACCAGCAATAGACGGCTGTTTCCCTTGCTCTACATCCATGCCAGCATGAGATATCGCTTGTGTTATTGATCTTAGCCATCCTGATAGGTGTAAGATGGAATCTCACGGTCCTTTTGATTTGCATTTCCCTGAAGGCTAAGAATGCCAAACATTTTTCTAAGTGCTTTTCAGCCATTTGCAATTCCTCCATTGAAAATTCTGTTTAGATCTGTACCTTATTTCTAGCTAGATTATTAGGGGTTTTTTATATCTAGCTTCAAAAAAATAAAATAAAATGTGACACTCTATGACCACTGAATCTCCTGATTCTGTTTATATTTTCATAATATATGTTATGGCATGGATACATTCTAACCTTTCAGGCTAAGATATCCATAGGTATTAAGTGATGTTTTTGAGAATTAATTAACTGACTAAGGCAGAGTTCTCACAAGGAGAATTAGTGCCCTTATAAAACTCATTGGTCCTTCTTATGTTTGGCTACACCAAGAAGGTATCAGCTATGAGCTAGGAAACCTGTCGGTACTGACACTCAGTCTGTAATGCTTTTGACATTCCAGTCCCTGAAACAGAAGTAAATTTGCACATCAATTATGGTGTTGTACCACAGCAACCCAAACAAAGGCAATGTGAGAATTAGATTAGTAACATCATATTTTCTTTTGAGCTCTAGAGAGTAAAGTAAGCATCATGCTATATAAACTTTCAGGAAGTAATACCATTACAAGGTATTAATGAAAATCAACACATTGAATTTCCAACAAGTTGTTGAAGATAACTTTCTGGATCTAAGAAGAAAAGAATTAGAAAACTCTCCTTGAGCCTTTCTTCATCCAAGCTTGTATAAAGACCCTTGAACATTGACATGGCAGCTTAAACTCTTTCTCTAATTTTTTAGAATATTCCTAAGCATTTTGTTTCCATTTTCATATTTAGAGGACCAGGATTTTTTTTGATAGATTTTAGAGAAATTACAGAAGTTTTATGCTTCACACAAATGTGAGACACTCACTACAGAAAATGACACTTTTTTGGGGAGGTAATTATTTTCAGATCTCCTTTCCACAGTGTAGGCACATAGATAAAGTGAATGGATGATTCAGTAGGATTGACTTGACAATGTGCAACACTAGAAGCTGGTAAGTGTGAGAATGATTCAGCCTTTTATTCTAAGTCCTTCTGATGTTTTATGATCACTGTATCAAGAAGCCTACAGACAGTGCCTCCTACCAGTGGAAAATTCTGCCAGAGTTCTCAAGGAATTATGAAGTGAACCTGACAAAATAAGCTGAGCTATCAGACATCAACAAGACAGCCCTGAGTGTCTGCTGAGTGCCATTTCACAGACACCGGCCATTTAGACAAGAAAGTGGGGGACTGTGTAATATTTAAGTGCAAATGACAAAATTCCTGCATCAAGAACCATTAGGAGGCCTAAGAACCTTCTCTAGGGTACAAACATAAAAGCCATAGATTCTTAAAGGTATGATATTGAGATCTGGTTTTTAAAATGGCAGTTATTTGTCAGAAATGGTAAGAATAAATAACTAGTCAAGTCATTTGCAGAAATGAAATTATTTGAGCCCCAATTTGACTTGATAGGACTTGCATCCTAAAGAAACAAAGCATAAATGAACATAGTAAATACATTAGTATGTGTAAAGGAAATTCAACGGTCTAAGGTTTTACTTTTATTGAGAGGAGAAAGTAGAGTGGTTGGGATAAATCTTATCTATAAAGTGATGTGTGAACAAAAACTAGGGAACTCTGAGAGCATTAGTCCATGTGTAATGGGAAGGCAGAGTGTAGGATTAGATTTTTCAAAACCTACTTTAATTACAGTTCTTAAGGGCTTTAGCCTCCCTTCTAGCCCACTGACTAGAGGTCAGCTTCCAGAAAACATCATGTGACACATCTGAGTTTCCAAAGAAATCAGAAATTTCCACTTCAGCAGAGAGTGCAAAAGAGCCAAGGTCTGCAAAGACAGAGTGCGTTCCCTGGGAACAGCAAGGAATGTGGTCTAGACAGGGGATTGCTAAGCACTGAGTAGAAGAACGTAGGTCAACCATGAAGGTCTGAATGTGGAGTAAACAGATCACATGATCAATCAGGATTAGAGGCTGTTTTAAAAACTTCAGCTTTGCCTCTTGTGGTGAAGAATTACATTACTGTCACAAAGCAGGCAAGACTTTTGTGTTAAAAGAGGGGATGGAGAAATGCTCAGAAGTTAAGAACTTCTTGCATAGGAGTGAGTTGCGTTCCAAGTTCAAGTGCCCAGCACTTTACAGCTGCCTGTTAGTGCCATTCCAGAAATCTGACGCCCATTTCTGGGCTCGTCAGGTACCTGTACTCACACTTGCCCAACCCCCCCTCCCACATATACACACATTGAATAAAAACATAAAAGAAAATAGGCATACAATTTTAAAAGCTAACCTGATAGGAAGCTAAATAATACCTCAGAGAAAGAAGGTAGCAGAGCTGTCATGGAATGCCTTCTGTGGTATGCTTCTTAGACCTCTTTTCCGAGCTTGTCTTGTATCCAGGAACACATAAAATATGGTACATCTTTTGGAAGGGAGAAAATGTTATCCAAACTCAGAGATTCCGTTCCATTATCTTGAAGTTTTCCCTCCGAAGAGTCATAGCATTTTCATTTAAATTCAGGCTCTTATTTTTCTTTCCCTTTGGAATTTAAAGCCATATCATCATTACCTTACTGTAACCTGGGCTATAATCCTTTGCTTCAGAATACATGCCAGTTTCCACTTGGTCATGTGTGATTTTTCTCAAATCAGTGCTCCCTATATTTAGCCTGTCAACACCCAATTTAATTGTCTCAGTCAAGAGTTCACAAGTCAGTCAGCTCCTCTAGCCTGAAATCAGAACCCTTGCTGGTCCACAGCTTTTTCTCTCATCTGCCTTGGCAGTCTTTGAAAGGTTTTAATGATTCTTCCACAGCATCTCTTGTATGCACTATGTCTTCTGTTTTCTTCATCCATCCCCTGAAACAGATATCTCATTCCTGTGCTGGCGAGGTAGTTTCCCAACAGTTACCTCAGCAGAGTTGCTTCATCTTACCTAACGCTAATCAATAAACAACGTTCCCATTCATGCATAGAAAGCTTAAAAGTACACAGTATAAGCTCTTCTTCAAAGAGAAGAAATCAAAAATTTGGAAATACTACTTTAAAGGGCCAAAGAATGATATCAATACTTTTGATTTGATAAAAAGTGAAGTTATCTTTTTAAAAAATATAGATCGATAAAAATATTGACAAGACATAAGAATGAAAATAAACCAGTTTGTTTATGGTTCAAAAGCTTGAAGTAATTTTCATTGGTCTAAAATTGAGATGCTAATAAGACCACATCCCCCTTTGGACCTGTTGAAGGAAGGATATGGTCCTTTTCAGCTTCCTGAGACACCTATACACTTTAGCTCATGTATTACTTCCATCTTCAAAGGAACAATAGCCTGACTAGTCTTAGTCATTCTTTATATTCATCTCTGACCCTTTCTTCCACATTTAATTGATCTTGTGATTACACTGAGAATTCAAAGGTATTCCAGGCTTCCAGAACAAGAAATTTATCTCCAGATCAGCTAAGTAGTATTGATGTCTGTATTCTATTTTCTCTTAACATGAATATATAATTTACTGGCATATTTCACAACATATTCATAGACTTTATATATTAAGCTATGGACATATTTAGGGGCCCTTTATCTTATCTACCATAATGTATTTCAAACCGTTTAAACCTATACATACTTTTATACATATACAAGATGATTCAAAGGATAAATATCAATGTCTAATCCACATGTTGAATAAAACATACTTTTCATACAATATTTTATCTTTCCCCCCAAAAATGGTCATAAAGGCCAGGAAAAGCAGCATAGCTGTTTTAATGGTATCATTTTTTCTATTATATCGATCTGACCACTTATCTATGACTTTTACTGTCAATTTTTTCCCGATTGATAAATCAAATTTTCACTCGTGTGTTTTTACTTCTGGTCTTCCTTTTCTGTTTTTCTTTTACACGGCTTTCCTTTCACAGATGCCAGACATCCTTCAAAATGAAGAGTTCTAACTTCAAAAGCCCCTTAGATCATCACAGTATCCCCCCCACCTAAAGTTCTATAACACAGTTTATAGCATGAAAGTCAACCATGTGCTAACCACTTAGGTTTGGAATTAGTATCTGTGTTTTGCAATGAGACAGGAAATGCAGATGTTCAGGAATTAGTGACAAAATGCTCCCAAACTGGTCTCTGAGGTATCACTTGAGACCTGGTGGCACACTTAAAAACACTTGTTAAATATGCATTTGATATTTTTTTAATTTTTTTTTTTTTTGGTTAAAGTCATTTTGACTCCTTTTTAATTTTTCTTTGGTTTTCTCAATAAATCACATTTTGTACACAGAAATAAACTTAATTGTCTTTATTGCCTTGCCACTGAATTCTGAAAGTCATCACATTGTCTACTCTTTAAGTCTCTTTCCTATTTCCTGATCCCAATTCCTATAAATGTGATTGTCACCCATAATTAAATAAAACTTTCTGCAGCTTTAAATTGACTTATTTAATCAAGTCCTTTAAAACCTATGTCCCCTGCTTCAGTTCCCAGAGTTTTCTGTCAAATTTTCTTTGGATCTCTATCATAGCAATGACATTTGTCTGACAGGTGGCCAATAATTCTTTATAGCCAAACAACTGAATTGTTTCTTTGCTTTTTGCTCTGTTTGTGTTGTTTGCATCGTTGTAGTTTGGTTTTTACAGGGTCTCTTAGTCCAAGCTTGAGTGGAACTTTCTATGTAGCCCATGGTTCAATCTGCAACCTTTCTACCTCATTCTCAGGAGAGCTGGAGTTAAAGATGCGTGAAATCAGATTTCACAAGTTAACTAGTTTTGTTTATTAAAAATTTTAATAGAAAAATTATATTGATTTATTTGATTATATTCATGGGTGTTCTGGCTGTATGCTTTTCCATATACACTATATGTGTGCCTGATGTTCCTGAAGTTCAAAAGATCACCTGAGACTGGATTTACAAACAGTTTTGAGTTAGGTGCTGGGAATCGAACCAGGATCTTTGCAACAGTGACAAATGCTGTTAACGACTTTAGCAAACTGTCAAGCCCTGTGAACTAGTTTTAGACTAGTTTAGTTTGAACTCAGTCACTTAACTGAACTCAACACTGCTGATTATTATATCTTACTCTTGATACTCTTCCTTTATTTCTAAAATTTCCTAAGTGGATTCTGGTCTTCTTGCTAAGTGGTTATTGGGTGCATCCCTCAAGTTGGTACTTGAATGATGATGATGATGATATATATATCAATGTTACAATTTTCAATGATGTGAAAGTCTCATATTCTGGCAACTAGATACTTATAATGTTTAGGAACATATACTGTATTTGTGTCTATTGTAGTATAGAAAATGAAGTACTGATTATACTTAGCTTTTAAGTAACTTCAAACTGTTATATGTGAAGTAGCTCAGAGTTGACTAATGTGGTTCTGAAACGCTTGAGTCTCCATTGGTAAGAACTCAAAAAAAAAAAAATCCAAAGAGCATCTAATAGTTAAAAGTATCACTTCACAGTTTTTTTTTTTTTTGCTCATTTATAAATTCAAGAAATTACTGAGTTGATGCGCTTTCTCCCAGGCATTGAAGGGGTTTGAAGAAGTGATCATTTTTATTCCTTATTCTTCCAGAAGATTAACTAGAAAAAGAGGACACCAGGAGTGTTGAAGTAGGGTGGGAGTACTGCTCAATACTTGACATATCTAACGTCTATCACCCAGCAGTTTATTGACTTTAAGATGTCAAAGAGGTTAAAAATCAGACATAAGAATGAAAACATTCAAGGATATAACTCAACATAACATAATATCAACATATAATTAACTCTACTGCTTCTTGTACATAGGAAATCCTATTCATCAATAATTTATGTGCCAGATACCTGTCATGTATCTGTGCCCTTCATTTTTCCATAATTTTATATGGTGAGAATATCACTCTCTTTCTACTTATAAAGCAATCTGAGCCTTAGTTTAAAACATTTTCTCATTTTTCTTTCACCAATATTTACTATTTCCTGAAGAAATCCTAATTATTCAATTGCAACATGAACAGATCCTCAAAACTTGATCAGCTTAGAAAAATATATAGGTAATATAGCATGTAATTCTATATATGCAAAACTTCATTAGAATTCCTTTAACAGAATATATGTGAAGGTGACTGATTGGGGGCAGGGGGACAGGGAGAGAATGGAGTCTGTGAATAAACAAATGGACCAATAAAATTTGAGGCAATTATATTATGGAAGAGCTGAGAGTGAGTGAGACAGAGAGAGAATCCCACTAGCATATGACTATGTTACCATGAGCAATTGTGACACTTGTCTCTCTGTGTTGTTTTAAATACAAAACTAAGAGTCTCTGAGAAACAAACTCCTCAACAAAAACAGTAGCTGTCAAAAGTCGGCATTCAGCAGCATCCTTGGCGTGGCCTGCAGTGTGCTCAAGCTGCAGTAGAGAGGAGGCAGTGGGGACTTTTGGAGCTGTGCTTGCGGTGGGGACTTTTGCCAGCTGTGCTTTGCCCAGTGTTTGCATCCATCTGTTTATTCCATATTTGTTTTTAAAAACTGTTTCTCATTAAACCAAAATCTGTATTTAAAAAAAGAAAGGAAAGAGAATAATTTGTTCTCATTTCTTTGCATAGGTCTTAATTTATTCACATGACAAAATTATAGCTGTATATTTGTCTTTTAGATATGTTTGTCAGAAATTGTGTTCTTTAAAAAGAATAACTCTTTCTGATGGTTATGAGGTATGGAATATATGACTTCATAAGTATCTAGATCTTTATCATCAAAACTATCATAGGTATTGCTGAATTTAGTTCTGATGTCCAGAACAATCAAGTCTATGTTAGCACATATAGATGTTTTCAATTGTGCAGGTTCAATCAAGAAAGTTTAATCCATAGTGCTGGAAGTCAGAAAGCAAAAAAAAAAAAAAAAAAAAAAAAAAAAAATGATGCTCTGCACAAGATATATGATCTATATTAGGTTATTTTTGATACATTAATAATATTTTACTTTTCTTGATGTTTATCAGAATTTACATTTTTCATCAAAATGGCATAAAGACAAAAGTAATATCAAGTGCAAAAAATATTCAACATTCTTTTTTGTTGTTGTTGTTGACTGAATCTGGTTCTAATATTAAAAGGAATTTCCAAATATGACCCTGGAGCAAGGCAGAAGGCAAAAGTCACTATGTTTCCCAAGGTTTGAAAGCTATCAGAAGGAAGTTCTAGTATTTCCTTAGATATACACAATGGAAAATGAATCAAGATATGATGTCATACTTTATTGCAATATTTATTTTCATTACAATTCACAAAGTTCGCCAAGGTCAAAATGAAACTAGTCTTACTTGAAAATGGGGGGTTTAAGTTACATCAATCATTTCTCACTGTTTAGAAAACAAACCATGAATTTTTCTCAAATTTAGGGCACAATTCTAGGGAATAGAGGGTCTCAAAATTCAAACATAAGGGGAAATATTTCTCTTTTTAAAGGCTTCATTGGAAAAAGTTAACTTTTGTAGTTATGTTGAAAAAAAAAATGCAAAGACCCGGGCAGACAGCCCTTTTTTCTTTAGAAGTTGTAGAGGCCTTTTTTTTTCAGCGGTGTGATTCCCTGACATCCCCCCCACTCTGCCATTCTACTAAATTTCCTCTCACATCTTCTATCCACCCCCTCCCACATACACAGGACAGAAGCCGAACAAGTGGAGAAGAAAATGATGAGAGTAATGCCGAGGGAAGACAGCAGCGTGGTTAACATCACAAGATCAGAGGGAGCCCAGAAGCAGAACCTAGAAAAATCCTTTCACAGCATGCAATATAGAACAAAAATCCCCAGAAAACTCAAATACTACTATTATCATGTTTCAAAACAAGAAAGCTAAGAAAGGCGACAAAAGGACCCAAGAAAGGCTCGGACAGACGGTCAGCCACCTGTGTGTCGGGGTGGGGGCGGGGGATTGATCAGATCGCTTTAATTCTTTCCTTTGATGTACAAGCCCAATCAAGACAATAATATGTCCTTGAACCCAAATGACTCTTCTCTGATAAACTATCTCTCTAGGTGATAAACAGAGCGTTTAAAGACATAAACTAGCTCTGTAGGTGGCCTTCACTCACTCCAAGAAAGCTTTTGATTAAAATAAAAAAAGGTATGTAGGAGTAGAGTAGAAGGAAGTCACACGCGAAGTTTTATTTGGAAGACATAAACACAAAAAATTGAGACCTCTTTACATCTCCACACAGGTAGACAGATTGATCAAACCAGTTAGGAAGTAAAAAGGAAACAAATTCCTTTTAACTCCCTCAGTGTTTTCCAGTTTTAGGAGAATAGTCATCAAGTGTTGAAAAGCCTGTGAATGATTCTGGTCAGCAGTGTTCTCAAACTTGCTCAAGGGCACATAGCATTTGCTCAATGGGCTTGATAAGAAAGCTGAAAAGCAAACTGGACATAAAGGAAGTTTGGGACTCCTGACCTAAATGCAATCTATTTTGAGGTGGCCTTCTTGGATGAATGCTGAGGAAAGCCAAGAGAGAGCAGTCAAAGAGCCCGCTAGAGGTGAAAGAACAGTAGGAAGAAAAGCCAAGAAACTGGGTCCAGATTTCAGCACGAAGATACACAGTCTGATAGGAAGGATGGAATTTCTTCTGATGCATACCTACAGACAGTTCCAATTAGAAACAGAGCTGTCAGCTGTCCAGCATGAGTGGAAATATGGAGACAGTACTTTTTGCCCAGTATTTAAACAAAGTAAGAGTAAGTGTTAGAAATGTGACCCTCTTGGAGTTCTGTTAGGCCTCTGCTGTACTGCGAAAAACATGTCCGAGAACATGAAGACACAATGACTAGCAGGCAGCCTCCCCCTCCCCCCTCAGTCCCTCTCTCTAGAGACATGGCGAATTGAGGTCGTTAGTAAACCTGTCATTTAATTTCTCAGCATGGCAGAGTATATCGAGAAGCCAGAAAACCATGCCCAACCAAAATACTCACTCAAGGTCTCTTGAAGCTCATCATCTTAAACAGCTATACACGAGAAGGAGCATGAACTCGCTGAGATTTGGGTGAGGGTAATTAATTATTATATATTAAGAAAAAGTGATAAAAAATTAATGCAAACTATGAATAAACAGCATTTTCAATCTGCCACTGTGTTTTGCAGGTGAGAGCAGTGATTTGTACAACAAAGATGTTGTTCTAGACTTCTCTGCAATAAAAGTTTTCATACAATGCCTTATTTTTCCTTGAAAACTCATATATTAAAATTTTGAACATCAGAAATTACAGATATGTTTAAATGCCTGGGTGTAAATTCTGTCCTTTGATAGAATTTTAAAATTAAATATTACCTTCTCATTTAGTATCTTGCACTGAAATAAAAATGAACATAATTAGAAAATTGAACTCAAATTCTTCTGCGATCCTAATTATCAGGCCAATCCTTCAAATTGTGTGCAATCAGAAATTAATAATTCCTGTTTTGTCTTAATAATAGAGGACTAGGGTTGTAAGAATAACTTAAATTAATACGAATTACACAAAACTATTTAAATCAATGCCTTTCATTTTTCATTTATCAAATAATTCTTATTTTAAAAAACTGAAAGTGTTAATAACTATAGACACTTGTAAATATGCTAACAATCATTACTGTGTTTTTCTAAATGTTATATAAGATATACTTCAAAGTGTGAAAAAGCAGTAAAGGTTTGTAGGATACCCCCAAACAATTTATCGTTATTTTGAACTTATTAATTAAAACTACAAATATTTTGTCCATAAACATGTTTGCAAGTTTTTCTGTCACAAAATATAGAAACAAAGAAAACTGAGTAAAGCACTCACCAATTAGAGAAAAACACACTTGAGCATTAATATGATTTTGAGAGAAAAAGAGAAAGACTGAGAGCATTTGAGAGACACATGAGGGATGGGGTAAGGGGAGGGAAAGGTGGAGACAAGAGAAAGAGATAGATGGAATAGATAGATAGATAGATAGATAGATAGATAGATAGATAGATAGATAGATAGATAGACAAAATATTTAATAATGCTTTTAAATAAAAATCAATTACTTCTTACATATTTTGTTGTAAGATTTTTCCAGTTAGCCATTTTCTCCATAATCTAGAGAGTTTTATGTGTTTTGCATTCAGCCATTAACATTTTCGAGAATATAAATCACTCTTTTATAAAATTTCTTCCATTGTGTTTAGACCTAAAATATCAGTAATGATTTATAATAGAAAACACAATCCTATGTAGATATGATCTTTGAAGTAATAATTCTTAAATACTTAAATTCGAATTTTCTTTAAGCTGGGAAATTATTGAGAATTTCAAAAGGGAAGTTTTGGGGGTTTGGCACACCATAGTTTTCTGTGTGCTTCTCATATAGATGCCCTCACAGTTAACTTCTTACATGACATATAAGAAGACCAACGTTGATACATAGTTTTTCACCACATTCTAGACTCAGGGTTTTGTGAACTTCTCAACTAAAAACTTATTCCATTCAAGTTTGACTTCATCAGGTGAATGCTGCCAACTAAACTTGAGTCCTCGGTGAGAACATCTTAGCCACTGAGCTGTCTGCCCTTGTCTCCTCCTCATCTCCAAAGGCTAATATAAGTCTCATTCCTTTTCCATAAAGAAACGGGAATCTGCATTTTCTTCTCCATCCCAACAAAGATTCCAGTTTACAACAGATGTGGGACATAAGCAGCTATGAAATTCATCCCTATGTTGAACTAGACAGTTTTGTAACGGTACAAAGCAGTGTGATCTTTCTTGAAGGGTTTTCTTTAGAATATGTTGTTTATGATCAAAGCATAAGATTTCTTAAGACTTTGTTCTTCCTGTTTGCACATGAGCCAATTAACTGCCTTTATCAAAATCTCTTTTAAATTTCTAATAGGGAAACTGGAAAATTATAACCATCGTAAAAGATTTTTTTGTTGTAGTTTACTTGGCTGAAGCCATTTAGGATTCTGAATTGTTGTTGTTGTTGTTGGTTGTTTTGTTTTGTTTTTTTGTTTGTTTTGTTTTGTTTTGTTTTGTTTTTTAACCATCTTAGGCAGTTGTCTTTTTCAAGGTCTTAGTTCTTACCTTCCCTCTGGGAGGAACATTCTCCTCCTACTTAGTAGACTGCATCTTTCCCTCACCTCTTTCAGACTCATCTCACCAGAAGTGCCTTCTTTGACCACTCCATTAAATAATAATCACACTCCATTTCACTACAGCAGTCTTTACTCCATTCATTCTGCTTAATTAGGATAGTAATTTTATCTGTTTAGGTGTATGTGTGTGTGTGTGCAGCACACGCTCTCATGTGAAGGCAGGTGTCCTCGGAGGCAAGAACAGAGTATTGGATCCCCTGCAGCTGAAGTTACAGATGGCTATGAGCTGTCTTGGATGCTGAGAACTGAACCCCAGTTCTGTATGAGAGCAGTGTATGTCATTCTTTCACCTCAGCCCTCATTTTTGTTGATAATGCCATTTCTGTTATTTTTGTTGTTGTTAGTTTGATTTTTGTGGATATTTTTTCACATTTACCATCACAAGCTAATATGTCAACATGTGTACTGTCTCCTAGAATTTAATTCTCTAAAATAATCTTTGTGTGAGGAGGAATGTGACCCTATAGGAGGACCAGCAGTCTCAATTAATCTGGACCCTTGGGGTCTCTCCAACACCGGACCACCAAACAGGTATCATACACCAGCTGATATGAGGCCCCTAACACACATACAGTATAGGACTGCTGGGTCTGTGTTCATTCAGAGATGATACACCTACCCTCAAGAGACTGGAGGCCCCAGAGAGTTTACAGGTCAGGTAGGGTGGGATATGGGGTCATCCTCGTGGAGACAAGGGATGAAGAGGAGGTGTGAAATGTGGATAGGGGGCTGGAAAGAGATGCTTGCTTTTTTCCCCCCGGGTAAAGATTTGTTGAAAGATGTGTCTTCGCTATTTTTCTAACTTAGCCCTAACTTGCTATATTAGTCTAACACACACACACACACACACACACACACACACACACACACATTAGACATTACAAATAAGTGACAATCTGAGAGAAAAGCACACAGTATTACAAAAGAAAGTCCTTCAAGGTCTGATTACATTGTCCTTCACTAATTGTGCTTAACAATCCATTCAAACTTTGAAACCATTTTTTTATTTAAATTATGCTTTACATCATTTATAAATAACAGTAGAAAATTAAAGTCTATACGTCATATTTTTCAGTCACTGGACTTTTAAAAAGACAAATACTTTTTCTTAAATGCTTATAATGTAGTCAATGATTAAAAAATGTATATTGTATTCTAGCTGTATTGTGGTTTTTCTTAGTTTTAAAAAAATACTGAATCCTTAGGTGGTTATGATTGTCTCAAATAAAAACAAAATTTTAGTTTTAGTATTAAAAGAGCTGATGTATTTTAAACTAAGCTTTCTAACTGCCAATCCCTCCTACCCTTCTACCCCACCCTTCCCTGAAACCTCTCCTGTCTCTTGCTCTAGGGAAATTTGGAATCCATGTAATTATGGCTTATATATCAGACAATAATATTTGATATATGGCAAAAATATGTGCTTTAAATTCACTGAATTATTGGGGCATGAAAGCAAGTTCTGAGGTTGGATATATAACCAATAGTGTCATAAAATCGATAAATCTACTCTCTAAATAGAAATGAAGATCTCAGAGTGAATTCTAAAATGTAGCTATCTTTTGAAGCCTTAAGGCTGAACCATACCCTGTGTATTTCCATGGTTTCTTTAACTGTGGTGTTATTATGATGCTCTTGTCAGTCTATTGTTTTAAGCTAATTATTCTATTCCAAACACATAGCAGTGTGGAAAACCATATATAGAGAAAATGTTGTGCAGAGGGAAAAAAGGAGAAAATGAGGAAAGTTGTTTACAAAGCAGAAGAAGGAAGGTGCTGTGAGACTAAGGCCAGCTTGGGGTGTATGGTGAGTTCCCAGCTAATAAGACATTGTCTCAAAAAGTTTCAAACTCAACCCAATGGCAAAATAACACATTAAATCAAAACAACAGCACCAGTAGCAGCAACACCAAACTTTGTGACTCTGCAGAAGAAAATGGAATGAGTCCACAACACTGAAAATGAATTAGAGGCTGTAGTTCCTCATTCTTCAGATGCCAGTGAGAACAGCAGAACCTTCATTTATTTTAGAAAGAAGATTCCATCCAGTGTAGAAAACTTATCAGAACCTCCATGGTTCCTAACACAAAATTCTGGATTCTTTTATATTCTCTGCTTCTGTTATGCATTGAAACTTACTGTGATGGGTCACTTGGGACCACGATTGGCTCAAAGTCACATACTTTGAGAAGCAGAAGGAAGTCAAGAGCAAACCCTATACAGTCATTGACTTTCTAATACTCATGGTATATAAGAATGTTTGTATAATGAGCACCACTGGACAGAGATGGCGTCTCCTTCTGGAGTACAAGCCATTCTTATTTATTTACCAATAAGTCAGTTATCTTCTGTCAACACAGAAGTAAGGCACAAAGGATTCCTGGAACTGTAGGAAACTCAAGAGTTAGCCTGGACAGGAATTGCTTGTTTGTCTTCATAGGAATCTGAGGTCAAAGAACTGATACAAATTCTCATACCCTAGACAGTCCTACTGTTGTTAGTTGTGACTCTTTCTGTCCCTAACAGAGAAGGTTCTGTCTTCTGTAATATTAGTGATATTGTAACAAACAAGCATTTAACTTGAAAATACACTTTTACATCATCATTAACACTGTAAAAACATGGAGGTGAATTTGTAAGAATTATATGCATAAGCCTCTCATACATACTGTTATGAAAAGAAAGCCTCAAAGCTACATATGTATAAATGAATTATATATACATATGTATATATATATATTTCTACACATTTATATATATTCATATGTATATATGAACATACTCATATAATCTCATTTTGATGCCAACATATACAAATGACCATGTATAGGTTTAAAGAAAGTTGTGGAAGATTATTTACCAAACAAATGTACAAAATTGCTAATCTATTGGAAAAGAAATGTGATCAAACAATTAGGGTAGAGGTTGGGGAAGCAATGAGTAGGGATGGGAATAAAATTCCTGCTGCTGACTTAAGGTCCATTCAGCTTCTAAAAATAAATCCCCACCAAACAGATACACGTAAATTAAATACAAGTACTTTGGTCTAATCTCTTCCTGAATGGATTTTCACATAAGTAGACTAGTAGTATTTGCTGGGAGAAAGGAAACTTATTCTCAGAATTCCTTTGGCAGGAAGATTCCGTTGTGAAACGATTCATCACTCTAAGTAAATCTGAGATTTATGAGTATATGAGAATAGAGTATAGATTATTGAACATTCCTTAGTGTAAGTGGAGAAGTCTCGCAGTCTAAGTGCTTCTTTTGTAAAGTTGCTTTGGAAGTCCATATTTGGGAACATCAAACCAACTACTGCATTCTGAATTTTCTTAAAAGTAATACAATTTTAGTAAATTCTTCAGTATATCCTGTGTATTTGTTAATTAGGACTGTCTTTGTTTCTGTCTGTGGTTCTTTGATCTTAGGTTCTATATCACTGCTGCTTCTTGGGCACATTCTACTTCTCTAACAAATCTCCATTTACTGGGCATTTACTGGCTAATTTACATACTTCCCATTCTATACTATGTGATGCTGTCTCCGGTTCCTTGTGTTAGTCCCATCAGACTAGAATAAGCCAACTACCACAATTTTGAGCAAGATTTGAAGCAAGCTGTAATTAAATGCTGGCCAAGATAAAGGACTCTAGCCAGGACCATTCTATCATTCCCAGAAAATGGTGACAAATGACATTTTATAGAGGCTTATAAAGGCAGATTCATAACGGTGCATATTTTCCACCAGGTCCAGTCAGGGGAAAGCGTTTATCCTTATGTACTTGCCTGAATACCTCCTACCCATATCCAACCAGGGAGCAAGTATACATCCTGACTGATTTCCTGCCTATGTACATCAAGCACACTCGGTGTACTTGAGTCGGACAAACTTGCTTAGGGGAGTAAGAACACGTGGCTTGTGAGCTTCCATAAACAACAGTCTGTGGCATTTCAGGAAGTGTCTGTCCTTGGGAAAGGGAATTACAAGTTAGAGTCATGTTTGTTTTATGGTTGTCTTAGGTATAGTAATTAAAACATAAAACATAACTTTAAGCCTCACACCTACTTCCTCAATTCATCTCTCAGTATCTTCCTCATATAAACTGAATGTTCTTGGTTTATGTTCTTCTTTGATAGCAGCATTATTCAATGCTAAAATAATCCTCAAATATCTCAAATTTGAATTTCTACTTCTGGCCTTTCTCTTATCCCACACCCCACCCCTGTACTGCCTGCACTGTATAGCCAAGTAGCACTTAGCTGGCCAGTCATGCATGTGTTTCAAATGGTTTGTGCCTGTGCTAGTCAGAGGTCTACTTTGCATGTCTTCTTCTCCTCTCATTCTTTCCAGACAGTATCATTCATTGGATGAAAGGCTCACTGGTGGCCTAGGCTGGCCTTTCACTGAGCTCTGAGATCCACAGTGCCCGGATATAGAAGCATACCACTGCATCCAGCTTTCTTATATATGCCAGGAATTTCAATGCAGGGCCTCTTGATTGTGAACATGCATCTTACCCACTGGACATTTTATTTTTACTGATGTTCCTTATCTTATCTGATGCCATTATCATAAGGTAGATCACCAAGACAAAAGTTTGTTGTTTTGTTTTGTTGTATTTAATGCCACATAATTCAGATTTTATTCTAAGTATAATAACTGGGAGCAGGACATGAAGGTAGTGGGCTCATTTATGTAATAGGTTAGAAAACACTAGAAGGAAGAAAAAGTTAGGGAGAAAGTTTGGGCTGTAACCATAGCAAGGGAAGGGAGTGCCTAGCACCAGAAACTAATGAGGCTATGACAGTAGATTAAGACGAGGTGGATGTAGGGATAGAGAAGACAATCTCTGGAGAAGCTGAAGTCAAAGGGAAGGGACTTCAAAGAAACAGAAAGAATCAGAGGATCCACGGAACTTCCAGAGCCTGAATGGTAGTTCACGATCATTTATAGCTCTAGTTAAAGAATCTGATGACGTCTTCTCACTTTTGTGGGCATCAAGCATACACATGCACACTCAAATACAAACAGATATGAATGTGTGTGTGTTTCTGTATATAACATTGGCAAGCAAATTATACATATGAAATAGACTTAATAAACATAATAACAAATAAACTTTTATCATGTATTTATTTCAGTCTATAGCATCATAAGTTCCAGAGCCAAGCCAACTGGGTTTTTTTCTCATCTACCAATGCCTTGAAGGAAGCCATCTCATAAAAGGTGTGTGTCAAACTAAACTGAGGTATCCTGCGGATGCCCATGGAGTAGACCTTAGACTCAAGTGTAGAGAAGACAGGAGTGGACTGAGGAGATCATAATTAGGTAATTTGTGAGAAAGGAAAAGAAATGTTTGAAAATGGAGCTTTAAGATAGAAGAAGAGCTAGAATACATAAAGAGAAAAATGTCTGTAAACAGAATGCAAAGCAAGGGCGAACCCAAAAGACAAAGAAGGCCAAGTTCAGACATATCCCTAGAGTGGAAAATGAAAACGTCCTGTGAGTGGTTAGTGTTACATTTTCAAAGGACTACCATGGTTGCATTTTACAAAGGATTTCCATGGTTAGACTGTTGTATTTTTGAAATTAATTTAGTTCACCATTTCAAACTATTCTCTCAGAATTATTGAACACATAAAGCTAATAAGGACCCATGAATTTCAGGTGATTTACATGTCACTCTCTGTCAGGCATGTTTTATGAACTGTCATTCCCCTTGAAGAATCTTGGTGCTCCAGGTTTGTTACACGAGAAAGGCGTCGAGCTTCAGGATTTCTAGTTTCTCATATTTTACCTGATTGGAAAGCCAGAACTCAATGTGTACTGGTATCAAGCTGCCAAAAAGACTCAGAACCTTTCACAAATAAGAAAATTGACATGCTTCATCGCTCAAGCACCTTTAGAGGGAACAGGTCTGATTTATACTGCTAATTGCTTTTGCCTGGCAATGGTAGGCAAGTGGGGGATGATTTGAAATCCTTTCTTGTTTTAATAAAGTGGTCATGTTGGAGAGATAACAGACTATTACACTGTCCCAAATTTCTGAATTCCTAAGGAAAGGGAGATGTCTTATCTCTAATAAAAGCCTATTTTTCCTCCTGAGCACAGTGTACCCTCGCTGCAGCCTCACAATACTTGCTAGTCTATTGTACTACAATTTGAGCTTCTGTGGAATTTTTTTTCTTCCCCAATATACTACCAATGGCCTTTGACAGTATTTGCTGAGCACAGTATGATCACTTTTAATCTGTTCTCTATCTGCCCATGTTCTCTGTATAACTGAGCTATTTTAACACAGATCTCATCTCTTGGGAAGAAAGAATGAGATTTCTCACATATTTCTACAGAAATGCCAGCAAACTTTCTTCATATCCACCATGCAGGGCAGGTTCTGGGATAATGTAACAAGGAAACAAAGATATACACACAGATGTGTGCATGTACTCACGTAGCTCACCCAAGAGGGGTGGAATTTTTGTTTAGTGAAGTGGAAAGAAGATTCAAAGTGCACATTACAAAATGTTATATGCGTAACTTTTAAAGTAAGCGAGCAATAGTGACACATTGGAAATATAAGCTTGGAAAGCATGCTTTCCATTCTTCGTTCTTGGTGAAATTTACTGTAAGAAATTAATTTCTTATTTATATATAAATATAAAAATACATATGATCACACACATACTAGTTCTTCCCGTTACTTTATAGGAATTCCTGGACCATAAACTATTCCTGAGAATTGATTCCACACTCCCTCAAATATGATTTTTTCATAAGGCAACTCCTTTAAAAATATAACATTTCATATATTTCCCAGACTACACGTCAAATTATTGCATGCAAACATAATACTTTTACTACTTTCTTAGTGCCTGGTGTTGAGAGGGAAAATTTTAATATATCTGTATGATATCTACATTAATGTAATGGTGGGATATTGAAACTGCTTTTATCTACCATGTTTCTCAAATGAAAGCGGCAGCTAATTTTTATGGTAGTTAAACTGTGAACCTGGCTCACAATCTTGCCTCTGTGGCTGTGCCCTATGGTATTATTAAGCAGTAGTCTTTATTCTTCATCTTAGACTTTCAAAGTTGCTATGGATATAAGAAGCCTATCATGTGGCCATGTCTCCACCGGAAAATGTGTGCAGCAAATTCTTAATAGAATTCACAGGCCTTTCAAGAGATTGCAGGACAATTTCCTGGCATTTCCGAGGGATGCTACAGTTAGTTTGCCACACTCTACCTGTTGCTTGTCTGGTATGCTACGTTATAACACGTGTGCGATTTTTCCTTCTGGTGTTGAGTAAAGGCTCTCATTCAGATTTTGAGGCAAATATGGCAACAATAAATCTTTCATACAAAGTTACTGCTAGCAAGACAAAAGACATGCTGATAAGCAACCTTCCCTTGTGAATGCATGAGTGGCTGGAAAGAGATTATGCTCAAATATTCTCATGCTTTTATGTCAGCTGTGAGTGCCAGAATCCTTGCTGCAATGCTGATAAACTCCTTGTTTATCACCCCCCCTCCACAGTATCTTTTCTTTAGCTGTCCTGATTCAGTGAGTGACATTCACTGTTGCTAAATCCCCCATAGAGTAACTTGAGCACACATGTGCCTAGCCACAATAACAGTAATGACAAGATCCTGAGGGGATTTGAAACCCTACCTCAACAAATTTATTTCTGTTTTTCAACATATATTCAAAGCAACACTTTGGCATTGTAATGTGATTCTTGACAGGGTAAGGTAAATTCATCATGCTAAACTGAAATGTTTCTGGCAGATGTCTACTCTGTAACAATCAAATTGCATGTACTGTAATATATGACAGCCACGGTACTACCTCTAGTTGCAAACTTACAAGTATTAATACTTTATTAATGCAAACCTGGAATGAAATTACATAATGCATTATCCCACCATGTTTTTTCATTTAGAAAAAGTTTTTGAAGACAGCTTGCCAACTTACAAACAATGGAATTAAAAAAAAAAAAAGAATACAGGGAGAAAAAGAAACCATAACCTTTACATTTCAAAGATATTCAGGCATTTTGATACTTTTCAAAATCATATGCTTGCTGAAATTTAAGAAAGCATAAAAGTGAAATGTTTTCTCTTATTAAATATTAACTTTTCTCTCCATGGAACAAGTCATTTGTCCCAGATGAATGCTCTTCTTTAGAGAAGAAATTATTAAAATGCCAACAGTAAGCACTGAGCTCTTAAAAGTGAATAGTTTTTGCAATAGCCTAATATGGACACCATTTATATACTTCAACACAATTTGTCTTATTTTACCTCCAAGCACCTAAACCATATTTTGCTTAAAAGAAGATGTCATCCAAAAGAATGGCACCCTTTTGACTTCCTAATAAATTCCAAGATTCAGCATATGACTTCGAGTCTATGACTTGTTCATTCAAAACAAAAGGACTCATGGGATCAAAAGACAAAACCTTTTAAGTGCCCACTATATTTAGCTGTCCTTGTTATAGTTCTCAGACAGCAACAATTCTTGCTGCCTTTCTTCCGATACTTTCAATAATTATTTCAAAATATGTATTTGCATGAACAAATAACATGTCAGTTCCTATTTGATGACCCACTTTCCAGAGATAAATTGAGTGTCTGCCAGAGACTCTGCATTCTGAATCGCTTCTAGTCTCTACCCTTCTCAGAAGAAATGACTTCTGACTCCACTTCCCAAAAAGAAACAAAAGCAAAAACCAAGCAAAACAAAAACAAACAAAAACAACGAATTGGCATTCTTTTGCCCTGGCAACTCCCCTTCTTTTGCCCTTATTATTTGTGTTCTCCAAGACTTCCTTGAAATTCCATTGATATTTGCAACTCAAATTTAAATATTTACATTTGAAGTTAATTATTTAAAAAGATTTAAATATTTACATTTAAAGTTAATTATTTAAAAAAAAATCCCATAGCAATTCATTCAATGTCCTTTTTATAATTTAGTGTGAAAGTTAAATAGTTAAAACAGGTTTGGGCATTTTATTATAACTCCGGGAAAAATAACATATAAGGCCTGGATCTAGAGGCAAGTTAGGTAACTTCTGGGCAGTAAATGACTTCTCAGACCAACAGTGAATTGAAACATCTTCAGTTCAGAGCTTGAATCAGGTGGTGCAAGAAGACAAAGCTTGGCAAGGATGTAAAGTTGGAAACTTTACTCACTAATTTTATTGCTGCTGGAGGCCAAGCAGTGATTTGCATCACCGATTACCTAAAGCTGATGCCTGGAACTACACATTGCATTTGTTACAGAATTATTTACTCAGTCAATTGGTTAATTACCAGTGAGTGAATGGTTGGTGGTTTGCTGACTTAGTTTTCAAAGGTCAATCTAGAGGGGTGTGAATAATCTAGTAGTGAGCTTTGCTGTTATCACATATCCCTCTTATAAGCTGCTAAGTATATGTCTGATTTCATATCTTTCTAAACATCAACAGCAGGCAGTAATTTGAGCATCTCTTTTCTGCCAGTTCCTCTGGATATCTCTATCCATGTCACCCTGTTCTTTTTCTTCCTTTTACATGTCTCACATTCACCCCATCTCTCCGCATCTCAGTCAACAGTCTCCCAGACCCTAAACTCACCCCACCCCTGCACTTCTCCAGACAGGGAACAGTAGCCAACTAGAGAATTGGAACACTTTATTACGATTTGTTTCCTAAGATCAACCACTACATGTGCAGCCATGGTTACCGTCCAAAGTCAGGAATTTTGGCAAAAGTTTCTACCAGTGGTAAGGCTGCTTTGAACTTCTTCAAAGCCAACATGTTGAGGGAAGCATAGCATTCGTGTCTTCAGGAAATAATGTTCTTTCAAACCTTTATGAATTTGATTTTATTTCCCATTCATACAGTTCATTTGAGAGTATCCAACTTAAAAAATACTTAACAAATTCATTCAACAGGGACATGCTTTCAATGATCACACTACTCAAAGGGATTTCATTGAAGCTGTCCTGCATGTGTCTCTGCAAAGTCTTGATTCCTGTTTTTACCATCATTTGGTTAGGCAAATCAATGCACAGTTTTTCTAAGTTGTGCTTCATTGCTGCCTCCAATTCACCATCCATATTGCTTCCTTGATAAAATGCAGGAAAAAAAAAAGAATTTGTTCTCATTTGTCCTCATTTAGGATTCTTACAAGCTTTATGCATATAACTTGCAGGAAGGAATCCAAACCTTTCTGAAAAGCATTCACAGAATGGCCTAGTGTGGCTCAGTTCTGCTGCTCACGTCTATTCCTTCTCTAAACTGACCAAATCATGTTTCGTGAATATACTGATGAATGTGAACTTTCTCCAGATCCCAGTTGAGATATCTCTCCTTGGCAAAACATCTTGGTAAGCAGAGGGAGCCTATCACTCTCATCCCCGTACTCTGTGGACATTCTTCTCTACAGTAATACTCTTTTTCTCTCTCTAAACCCAGAACTTGACTTCGCAGGGTCATGTGTGTACATCTGTGTGTGCAGGCCAGAGCATAACCACTGGTATTGTTTTTCAGGCATGATCCACAGTATTTTTGAAATAGAGTATAGTGGTAGTCCTGGTTGTCAACTTGACTATATCTGGAATAAACTACAATCCAGAATTGGAAGGCTCACCTGTGATCCTAATCTGGACTCTGGAAGATACAAGTTTCTGACCTGGATCTTTGCATGGAGATCTTGAGGCATGGTAGCTATGAATTCCTGAAGATTAAGACAGGGAGTTCAAGGTCATCTGGGATTAAAGGCATGATGGCACACACCTTTAATTTGGGCTACACCTTCTGCTGGAGACTACATAAGGACATTGGAAGAAGGAAGGCTCTCTCTCTTCCTCACCTGCTTGCCTTGTGGGACTGAGCAACTGCTAGATCCTTGGACTTCCATTCACACCTGCTGCTGACCATTTTGGGGAGTTGGACTACAGACTGTTAAGTCATCAACAAATTATCTTACTATGTAGAGACTACCCATAAGTTCTGTGACTCTAGAGAACCCACACAGGGTTTCTTATTGGCATAAAACATGCCAAATAGTCAAATTTTGGTATCCAATGACGCAGATAATCACTTGTCTCTTGGTGCTATCATGTTACTTTTTGCTTCCCATTGTCTTACAAAAATGATCAATACATGTTCCTTAACAAACTTTGTGAATAACTGAGATGGCACTAGAACTGATACAATTTTCTAGCGTAGCAGTGAACTGGTACTGGACATATTTTAGTTCAAGAGGGATATAGTCACAGAAGGCAAACACATATTAGATTATTTTATTACCATTGGTAAGGCTATTTAAATAACCTCAATAGGCCACTTCTGAAAGATTAAGTTCCAGAGTAGGATTTCTGCTATAGATCTGTTAATGTGTACCAGTGTAGAATCATTTCAATGTGTGGAGGAAAAGTAAAATTCCATTACACATATGGATCCTACAACATTTTTTGTAAACCCAGATGTAAGCTGGACCATTCTGAGTAGTGATGATGTTCTCCTTGCTTCCTTTAACCAAGCTGTAATAGGATGAAATGTAATAGGATGGGTGATCATTAAAAGAAGATTCTGGAGGAGCCATCTGGAGTGTCCAGTGTTGCATTTTTCACTTACTCTACCGTATTTCACTAGCTGTCCATAATAAAGATACATAAATATCCAAGGGGTTCTGAGTATGAATGTTTGCAGCCCCATAGTAGGAACAATATGAACTAACCAGTACCCCCAGAGCTCCCAGGGACTAAACCACGAACCAAAGAAAACACATGGTGGGACTCATGGCTCCAGCTGTATATGTAGCAGAGGACAGCCTAGTCGGTCATCAATGGGAGGAGAGGCCCTTGATCCTGTGAAAACTCTATGCCCCAGGATAGGGGAATGCTAGCGCCCAGAAACAGGAGTGGGTGGATTGGTGAGCAGGGGGAGGGAGGAAGGGATAGGGGGCTTTCAGAGGGGAAACCACGAAAGGGGATAACATTTGAAATGTAAATAAAGAAAATGCCTAATTAAGAAATACACCATAACATGACTGGTTTCAGGCATGTGCTTTTGCACACACACAAACAGATAACCTCATCCATCAGTCAGGACACTGGCAGGAAATCAAAGGCTCACTCACGGCAGAAGAGAAAGGGCAGAAGAGGAAGGAATTTGATAAGCGACTATTTGCAAAAGAACATCAGTTGTAAGAAGAACATCAACAAAGCGATTGAGGTGTTAGAAAGCAACCAGTCAGAAATGGTTACTTCCAAAGCCTAGAGATAAAGAATGAAGTATTAGGAATCCAAGAAAAGGAATCCCTGGCCAGAAATCTTGAATATGGAGTTCAAATCATAGCCTATCAGAAAGGACCCCACGTCCAGAATGGGAGTTATTAACAATCCCTCTCTTCCAGTTTTTGGTTTCTGCTAGTGTCAACCCTCAACAGATGCCCACCAGAGAGCAAGCGCATAAAAAAGGCAGAGGTGTTAACATAGATACTGAAGAGTAAAACAAAGGAGGAACAACATAGTCATAAAGACATCAGACACTTGACTAGAAGAAAAAGAATTGATAGTAAGCACAAGTCAGTAATCTATAGCATGATGCCTCAGTTTACAGTTACTGCATGAGATGACAGTTACGTAGTAAAAATAGCAATGATCTTATATCTTGTTTAGAATCTAAGGCTATTTATCCATTCAAGGTAGGGAAGATGAGAGACAAGAACCATGACCTGTAAGCCTTCATGTCTTCATTCCTTGTTGAGGCAGAACAGTGGCGATCAAATCTGTTTTTTTCTTCTAAACAATGCGTGGGATTTCATAAGACATGGGCTGATGTAAAGAAATGATCCAAGAATACAAAATTAAGTTTTCTTGTTTTACCATTGAAGTAAGCATCACTCTGGGAAACAAAATCTAGTAATAGGTCCCAGTTTTTTCATCTGTAAAATGGCGGTTAAAAAAAAAAAGTATATCCAAGAAGAACTGTAGCGTTGAGAAGATCAAATAAGAAAATGGATTTGGTTTGCTTTTGAAAAGCTTAACAAGCTCTACAAATGTCAGGCCCTATCACTTCTGGATGCTATCTCTCAAAGCTGGTCCCTGGGTATGTGCTTGCCAATCATCATATCCTGTCTTTTGGACTATCTTCCCTTAACACATGGAGCGCTTCACTCAACTCCAACTGAAACATCACACACAAAGGAAAGATAAGCAGTGAGGAAATCCAAATGTGTTGGCGAGACCACTGCATGTTAAAAAGAAAGAACAAGATTCCGGTTGAACTTCATCTCCCCCATGCATAACTCCTCTTTCCATAGGTTCCATTAACTTCAAAGGGAGCTCCGTGCATGTAAATGATTATATTTATTGGATGCGCCAACTCCTTCTTATCCTCCGGGCACAATTAGAAATATCATAGAAAATGAGTGTTAGAGACTTGGATCCATATTTGATATTCTATGGGAAATTTCCCATCGTTACAGATGTTAAAAATCCTTCCCAACAGTCTAGTTCTAAATTTGAGGTATTCACCCTTTTATAGCCTTGAAGTTTGTTTTCTTACCCCCTACGGTTTTCGAACCATCTTCTTCCAATGAAATAAACTTATTTTCTTTATATCTATATAAACTGGTGATAGTCTTTGGCAGATATACCACTTGGTCTAATAATCCAAATTTAGACTCTATTGAGAAATTGTTAGTGCTTTCTTAAGGTTATCTCATAAACAAAGAAATTCTGTTCCAACTTCCATTTCACTCCGGGAAATGCTATCAAGTCACAGCCCAGGCTCTAAATTCCTGGATGCTCACTTCGATATTACATTCACTAAACTCCAGTGTGATTCCAGGGTTCAGTGTAAATTCAGGCATTATCACTCTTCTTGTTAGATAGTGAGGTTTCTATGGTAAGAAACTTTCGAATCAATGAAAACCCCTTGGTGTATACAGAGCCCTGGGCCTTTTACAGCAATTCGTTGTTTATCCACTCTGTATTCAGGAGCCTTATAACTGTTAATGAATGGAAGTGTCTCTGAGGCTGACTGTGGCAAACAACTTAATGTCCTCATTCTGTTCCATCAGTAAATATAAAGATCCGATAAGTACTACAGGCATCTGGCTTCAGCAATATTGTGGGTGTTTGTGTGTTTACAAATTCACCAAAGAGAACAAGTTAATATTCAACTGTACAATCTTTTCAAGTGTCACATGGAGAAAAGTAATGAGCCTTTCAAATTAAACAGATTGAATTACTCTGAGAGAGAATGATATATTCACACAGTGAACATATCTGTACTGAAAGATACATATAATGATTCTTTCCAATTCACCTTGCAGACCAATAAATAAAGCTACATCAAAGTAATTTAGGCCCAGCTTGAATTATTTGTAATGAATAAATAAGGAGAGTCTAGCGTTAGTAAATATTTATAAAGCAAAATAATCTGAAGTCTATATAGCAATCAAATTTTTAGTGAAAATATGTGTAAGTGGGTTTATTTTGAAAGGAAACGTCCTAGTCCAAGTGTCATAACCAATTAAATTCTCCAGGTAATGACCCCATTTGCATAGTGAGCGGAACCCACAAGTGGGAATTTTAATGGGTACACCACCTGAGTACAGTAATTGGGAGTGACACAACTTGAACTAGTTTTGTGCTTACCTCACTGAAATTCTACTCAGATTATTTTGAATGTCAAGCTACAAGTCAAATTCCAAGCTGATGGATTTGTTTCTTTTTTAAGCACCAAGTCTGAATAAAAAGAAATGCATGGCGTCTCTTCGCTTTAAGTCATCTGTGTGTCTTTCTCCCCATTGCTTCCTTTTCTTCAGTGATTGGAATTTAATTTTATTCATTAATTTGTGAATAATTAGATAAAAAAAAGAATGTCCCCAGCAGCTAAATTGCTGTTGGATTGCAAGTTAATGTACTTTTACCAGAACGTGTATTATAGAGTTAAACTAGAAAAACAGTTTACAAAAATGTAATTGTGTCAATATGCCCAATTATTCTTTCTGATGATCTAACAAAATCTAAGGTAATGAGTATTCCGGGGTGTTTCACGTGCCCCTTACCTTGATGCTGATAAAACACACTTTCCGCAGAGCTGATCAGAGGAGACTTGTCACCTGAAAGTGCTACTTCTAAGATATTCTCTGTATCTCTCGGGCACTATTCATGTCCTTGAAAGAACTGTGCACTCTGATTTGAGGGATCATATGACGGCCACATTAAATTATATAATAAAGGAGATTTTTAAAACTCTTAACAGTCAGACACATGATGAACTGTGCTTTGCGGGTTTTGGAGGTGGCATTTCAAAACCCCTTTTGTTTCACTCCAAGACTGCTTTCAGTCCTGTTTGTAGGTGTGCGACACAACTCAGCCACATCTGTAATTGGCGTAGCATCCAGCAGACAGGCTCTGTACATCTTTACACTGCAACCTACCAAGTTAAGAAATGGATGGGTTCAATATAAAACAGCAGGCTGTTTTTAGACATAGTTACTAGTGCACAAGCTTTAATATGGCTTGGCTCCATCCTATAATGAGGTCTTTTGGTTCCCTGCTCAACAGACTTTTATTCCTTTGGAAAAGGCTATGAACTATGTCAAGTGGCTCGGAGGCTTTTGTCCTCCCCTCTTTCTTGGCTTTGGAATGGGATTCCTTTGCTTTTACCCCTTTATGCATCAGACAGAACTTAAGAACCGTTTCAGTTTTTTTTTTCAAGTTAAACTTAGAATTTCTGTGCTTGAATTTGCTTTTCGCTATTAAAAATAAGAATAATAATAATTATGTCCTCAACTAAATTTCACAAAAGGGGGCTGCATGGAGATAAATACCTAACTGTAGGGCTCTGCTTTGCCTTTAATAGATGGGTCTTTAGCTCCAGGTGGCTAATGTGTCAAAGGATGGGTTTCCTAAAATGATTTCTTCACAGGCACCTCACAACCAGGTAAACGATTCTTGGTTTGTGTTACTCGAATAGGCTAAGGGACATAAACAGATATAAATAATGCATAAGCAAGCAAGAGGACTAGAAATGTGAGCTAATGTCCAGTTAGGAGACATGTAACTGCTTATTTGAGAATTCTGAGTTTAGTTATGGCTTTAGTGGTAAACATGCTCTGTCTCAGTATGGTAAGAGCAGGAGGGTACAGGCCACTGAAGGATTCTGGTCTATAGCTAGGGTCTGGTCATGGCTTTGACATTCACTTCCAGATTAGCTACTGATATCATTTAAATTTGATCTTATGGGTAGTATTTCAAGTCATAGTCCTTTGTTTTTAAAAAGATCTATCTATCTATCTATCTATCTATCTATCTATCTATCTATCTATCTATCTATCTATCATCTATCTATCTATCTATCTATCTATCATCTATCTATCTATCTATCTATCTATCTATCTATCTATCTATCTATCTATCTATCTATCTATCTACCTGTGTGTGCCAGAGGAGCATCTAGATGAATTTAGATGCACATGTGCATAGAGGTTTCCCAGGAGGATAGAAGAGGGTGTCAGATCCCTCAGAACTGGAGTTAAAGGTAAGTCCCGTGATGTGAGTGCTGGTAACCAAACTCCGATGCTTTGGAATGTGGGTCCTCTGAAAGAACAGGAGTTGCCCCTCCAGCCCAAGTCCCAAATTCTTTTTTTTTTCATTCCCTTTTCTTTCTTTTTTTAAAAAATTAGATATCTTCTTCATTTACATTTCAAATGCTATCCCGAAAGTCCCCTATACGCTCTCCCCTCCCTGATCCCAAACCCACCCACTCCTGTTTCCTGGCCTTGGCATTCCCCTGTACTGGGACATATGATCTTCACAAGACCAAGGGCCTTAAAGTAAAAGGTGCTACCATTGTTCACTGGAAATTTTGCAATGAAAAGATACAGGGTCAATTTAGTAATCAGGGACCATTTCTACTAAACCAACCTTCTTATTAGGGCCATACCACAGTGCTATTTTGTTTCCATAACTTTTTTCTTCTATTTAAAACAAAATCTCTAACAATAGTCTGAAAGAGTTAAGCCACAATGGAAGCCTCGGTGGTAGAGTTATCAGCTCCTCTCTGGAGATGTCGATCTTCCTTCATGGGTTGGAACTTCCTGAGCATTATGTCATTTCCTTGGGATGCCTAGCATCAAATCAAGCACATAAAAAAATCACTCATAGCGATGTACACTGCAAGGACTGCCCAACAGTAACAAATACAAGGTTAAAAATGTAAGGAGATGTGGAGGCAATCCTAACAATCTTAAACCCCTTGTTTCCAAAAATTGGTATGTTGCTACATTAGCATAAGAGGGGAAAATAACATTTTATGAAACCTTAGTCCTCACAAGTAATTGAAAGAGAGGAAAGTTTCGAATAGTGTTAAACTAAAAATAATCTTTGTAGTAAGGTTATTAATATTACTAAGTATCATTATCAGTAAATGATTGATAGAAAAACATACATTAAGTGGTATTGTAGAGGGCAAGCCATTCTTTGGATGGAGCCTTGTTTCTGTTAGAGAGTGATGTTTAACAGATAGCATTTCAGAGTCTAGAGGATGGAGATTTTATGGATAGATAATGGCAAGTTATTATACAAGTTTGCCTTGACTACTCTTTGATCTATTCAGACAACACCAGCATTTCAGATGAAGAAAATGGTCATAGAAACTCACTGTGAAGACAGAGAAAAAAGTTATTTTTTTTCTTAAAACACAAACAAACAAACAAAAAACAGAAAAAAAAGAAAAATAAGAAAAAAAGCCAAAAACCAAAAATATTTTCGTGAATATCATTGTTTTTGTAAAATCTCAACTTCAAAGCGTCTCTAAATATTAGTCATTGCTGTCTTAGGTAGAAAGAGTTCTGACAATGGAGTTGTATGCAAAGTTCATTAAATGTAACACCCAATTTTATCACTTGGAATACGTGTGTTTGCCACTCAGTGTCTGCACATACAAAACAGTTTTTTTAGTTTGGTAAACTGAAACGAATGCCTGAAGTTAATGAATGAAATCAATCTACTCAAAAAGGTGAAAACTAGTGGACTGTTCATACAAATTCCTGGTCTTGGGTGAATGAACAGGGCAACTGATGTGAGTCTGATGTTACCCTGTGATTATATACTGAGGTGCAAGCTGTCTTTGAATGCTGTTACAGGGAGTGCACTATGTGAAGAGGAAAGAAGAGAAGAGGTGGATGGGAAGAAAGAAGGAAGAAGGTTGGGCCAAAGAGGAATGGCAGAAGTAACGAAGGAAGAAAGTGAGGGGGAAAAGCTTGTATTTTTTTACATGTTGTGAATATTTAAAGGAACACTGCATTTTGGTATCATAGGGCAGCAATGACTTGCAGACAAATGATTTCCATATATTTCTCAGTTCATTAGCAGACATGAGTCTTGTGCTGTAGACAGACTCAGAAAGAGAGACTAGGAAAATTTTTCAGTAAGACATATAAGAGAGTAATGAAAATCTTCAGGTTTTAAATTATTGTTGAAAATATTTAAATATAAAGCAATTAATATATTAATTAGACAAAAAAGATCTTAAAGCACAGTCAGTCATCATAATTCTTTTTAATTTTAAAATAGTCAGGATCCAGTTTGAAAATATGCCACGTTTAAAAAGAGATGGAATATCTAGGTGTAAACTATAGCAATTAGTCTTGACGGCCATAAGGTTCAACAAAACACTTTACATGCCAAAATTCTAAAATATGCTAAAACTGTTTTCACATTTGCCTATTTTTCTTTTGAATTATACAAGATGCCTTAAGGAATGGCTTGCCTGGAGTAGAGAGCTGAAGAATAGTCCTACCTGTACAAGTATGGAAATTAAATTCTGGTGTTCACTAATGCTCTCTATTACAGAAAAACATGTCGAATGCACTAACATTTTCATTGCAAATCATAGCAAGATATATTCAAGCATCAGACAAGCCTCTTGGTTAAACAGTTTTACAGGATAATGAGGCAAATATTTTAACAATCATTAGGAGGCTTATCCATAAACAGATGGCACTTCTTCATCCTATGATATAAGCACACACTAGCATTGGGTATGTGGAAATACTAAGGTTGCCATTATATTTGACGCAGCGAATCAAAGCTTCTGTTTCAAAGACGAGGAGGAAGGCAGCTGTACATTAGCATCGTATTTAAAGTGTATGCACGTGGAAATTGCACTAGAAAGGAGACGGATTAGCTTTTCTTTTTCAAAGAATATTTAAAATAATAATTTAATTATAAGCTAAGCTAACTTTCAAAGGAAAGACACTGGTGATGTCGCCATTCTTCATGAAAAAGAAAAAAAGTTTAAGTCTCCTAAAGGCCTAGGCTGGCTAATGGCTTCTTAAGATTGCATTATTTCTAACAATCTAATATTCATCTGGAACTAGAAAGAACCACTAACAACAACATACTCTCAAGAGCCTACAAGGAATCAGTCAATATAACCAAATTTTAAAATCTGGAGAGAAAGGGAAAACGCCCACGGGAGGGTGTGTGTGAATCCAAACTCTCCCCTCCACATGAGCTGACTCCATCACTGTAGAATTAGTCTCATTGCAGCCCCTCTTCTTCGTACTTTAGTATCTTTATAACCTGTCACTTGGCATAATTTCACACACAGTTGGAATCCTGATACCTGGTGGATGGTGTTGGACGTCGGAAGTCCTCCTGTAGTGGATCCAAAACTCACCTCCTTATGAAAGACAACATGGCTAGGACTACAAGCCAATGAAAATAAATAGAACCCCGCCCCCCCCCACCCCTGCATGATAAAGAACCGAGTCTTTCCAAATATAAGGCAGCTTTGGAAAAACCCCAAGGAATACTGGGATTTTTTTAATCTTAAAAAAAAGGAAAAAAAACCAGCTCATTTAAATGAACGTTGTTAAAAAGTGTTCTACATTTTTTGGTAAAATATAGTTATGTTAACAAGGTATTATGTTTTCATTAAAATTTATAACACTTAAATTACATGTAGGAAAGTGCGTATTTGCATTAGTTGAGATTTTACAGTTCTAAGAAAGCTGTGTTGCTGCGATATACAAGGCAAATCCTTTTCACTTGTCCAAAGCACTGACAGTCTAGGCTGTGTACCTTCAACATTTCCTTAAATTCAAGTAGCTGGTCCTAGAGCATCCACAGTGCCATATCTTCCTCCAGGCCTTCTTCTGTAACCTGTTATTCACTTCTGTATGTTCCTATGGCCTCTTGCCTTTACAGTCTTGAAGCCAGCATGCTTTGAAACCTGGTTCATCCTTTACAGCTCCCATCCTGCTTGCTTCCATTACACTTCCTGCCGCTCTGGATGAGAGCAATGTGATCTTCTTCAGAGCACTCTGGCAGAACAAGAGAGCTGAAAAGCCCAGAGGAGACCAACACGGAGAGTCCCACATCTGTTTACGGCTCTGCCCAATGTTTGTGCTTACTTAGAATTAAAAAAAAGTTTGCTTTTAACCTCCAATAGATAAACATCAAAGTGATCTGGCTTAAATACATACTGAGCAATGTTGTGTTTAGAGCAAAGAGCTGCTCAGAATGGTTAGCGAAAACAGACATGTCAAGAGAAAGAAGACATTTAACATTTTAGGCTGTGTGTGTCAAAATGTCTTCCAATTATTGTCATCTATGAAGAAGTTTCAAAAAACCAATTAGACAGTCAAAACTTCACATATTAAACCACATACATCCGGCGAAAGGAAGAATTTCAGAGCTTACTTAGAAGGAATGGGTCTACAAAAAACAGTGCAAATACTGAGTTGTTTCATGGGAGTCTTACCATGCGCCTTTCTTTCCCCTACAAGAAATATTGTAAAGTTGTCTCCAGTTTTAGTAAAAACAAGAGATAAATCTTTTATGAAGGAAAACAGATGCCACAGCATTCCATGCAGATTTCTAGACAGTCTGACGATTCACAACAGGCATCCATGATGCCGCAGTCCATGTCACAGGGGCAGCTACAGTCATCACCCATCTCATCGCCACAGCAACAGCAGCAGGCTTCGGAGGTGCAGATGCCACACGAAGCTTGTCCCAGGACAATGTTGCAGAGGGTCAGGAATTCACAGAACAAGCATGCCAGGATACAGTGGACACAGCAGTCTTCATTCGCAGGCCAGAGGGGAACACATAGTGAGAGAAAGAAGAGACACAAAACACACGTGTTATCCAGAGTCTGGGTAAAAGCTGGTCCATGATACAACTCAAAAGACACTCAGCCCTACACTTCTGCTGTTGAGAGTGAGCTAGATGGACAACAAGAAGCTCAAGTTCAATTCTAGATGAGTCATCTCTAGATGGAGAAACTGGATTAGAAAAGGAGCTGTGATCATGTGTTTCTGTGCATGGGTGGTAGATTACCTTTCTGACTCACCGAGTCATGGCTCTGGATCCCAAGGATCCATTTTCTGTGTTTCGTATCAATTGTTCCTACAACCTACTGCTCTCCGAAACAGTGTGCTAAGAGTAAATTTAATAAATATAAAGTTTATTCATGTGTTCCACACATAGGCTTCAAAAATGGGAAGAGTGAACAGGAGAAATTAGATGTATTAATCATTAATTCAGAACTTAAACTAGAGTTCATTAAACCGTGATCTACATGTTGTCATTTCCAATCAACTCAATCTCTTTCTGTTTCTCCCCTTTTCTCTTTATGTTATAAAACCATTTATAGACCAAGAGTGAGACTCTCTAATTTAGTCCAACTACAGTTACTAGCTTTACCTAGTTCTAAGAAAATGGCTAGGAAACACCAAGAATCACAAAGTAGCTTCCCCACTTTTGATGGTGGCAAAGTCATTCCATCTCTACCACTTCTTCATGTTTTCCTAAATAACACTCATCATATTTCACAAACTGATGGGAAGAAAAATTTAAACAGCCATCTAATATATTTATTACACATGCTTTAGAATTTTTTTTAAAAAGTTGTGACAAATGAAAGGACTACCTAGTGGAAATACTTATTTCTCAGATCCTTAACACATGTCACAGAACCATATGACTAATGCTTAAGAGATGTGCCATGATAAAGGATATTTATACTTTTTACAGAATACATTTTATATTATTTTATGGACTTTTTGTTGGTTATCAGTCTGTTTACATATTGTACAATGTAAGATGTACTCCTGCCCTGAGGATCAAACCCACAACTTCATGGTTGCTATGCAAGAAGTGTTCTACCTCTGAGCTACACCATCAAAACTTCAAAAGAATTTAAGCAAATCATGTGAAAACCAAAGGATAAATGGAGTTATTCAGAAATCAAGATTGTTGGTGTGGTTGGGCTGCTGTAATAGAGAAAAGCACCCCTTGCTCCACCATGTTGTTTTTCTGTAAGCAGCTGTGACCTGACAGGACTACTCCATCACCACTGTTCCAAGTGTTTGGTGAGGAAAAGCAAGCAGCAAACTTTCATGTCCACAAACCTAACACTAGGCATCCCATTCCTGGAACTTGTCGGTTTGTCTGCAGTGGAGAACTTGGAGAGTGGCTGAAATAAAGGTTGAAACACAAAGGCCTTCTCCACACACTGAAGGGGTCAGAACACACAGCAGATAAACTACAGAGCTGTTTGTGACACGAAAGACTAGCAACTCATCCCTGACCTTTTTCAAGTTCCAAACCCACTCCTACACACAATGCTCATGCAGAAACTAAAAGGAGATGGGCATGGTGAAGAGCTTAGGTCTCTCCATTATCTCCTAAGGTGTTCACTTTTGGCGATAACCAAACATTTTGAAAAACTTCTCTACTTTTGGTGACAAAAACATCTAAAGAAAGGTTGTGAGTCGGTTTCAGTGTTTTCACTGTGAGAGTCTGATGACTATGAGTCTGAAGACTGAGTCTGAAGACTGTGAAGCCCCATGACCTTACAAGTTTCCTGGTTTACAGAGCATCATGGGGTGGTTACTCTGACAATTCTTCTTGTCCATCTTCATCGAAATTTCCGTTTGATATTTCTTTGTTCATTTGAGATTTTCAGGATGAGATTACAGTCGTGATTTGTGAAACATGTGAAAAGTTATAAAGAAGTACTTTGTCATTAAGAAAATTGTTTTGAAGGTCCCATGTCATGCTGAATGCCTATAATCCCACCACTTAGCAGAGGGAGGATCATGAGTTAAATGCCACTCTGTGCTACATAGTGAGAAACTGTTTCAAAATTAACATAGTATTTAATTGGCAGCATTTCAGCCCTATTTAATGAATCTTCAAACAATTACCCATGTGGACCAATTTCAAAAACATTCCACTGAGAACTTAATTTCTAATTTCTATGCTAGGTAGCATGTTTAAATTCCAAGAATGAGAAAGAAAATTTCTAAACACTATTCATTTCCCTGAGCATTCCTAAACACTAGGATACTGCTTGGACATAGAGATACCTTATATATGAGTCATAAAACATGTCACGGGAAGAACTATTTGTGTGTGATAAATCTATCAAATAGAAAGCAGGAAACAATGTTCGTCCCACTGAGCATTATAACTAGAAAGTTAGGCCAAATATGGCAGGGTCGTTGCCTATAATCTTAGTATTTAGGAGACTGAGGTAGGTGGGTCGCAATGAGTTCCAGGCCAACATGGCTTCGAGGTGTGGCCTATTCTCAAATAGAAGGCAAAATAGAGAAAGTACCCAAGGTGCTGAAGGGGTCTGCAACCCTATAAGTGGAGCAACAATATGAACTAACCAGTACCCCCAGAGCTCATGTCTCTAGCTGCATATGTAGCAGAAGATGGCCTAGTTGGCCATCATTGGGAAGAGAGGCCCCTTGGTCTTGAAAAGTTTATATGCCCCAGTATAGGGGAACGCCAGGGCCAAGAAGTGGGAGTTGGTGGGTAGGGGAGCAGGGCATGGAGAGGGTATAGGAGACTTTCCGGATAGCATTTGAAATGTAAATGAAGAAAATATCCAATAAAAAATTGAAAAAAAAAGGAAATGAAATGTTCTTTGAAGTACAGAGAATAGTCAATTGATGTTTTTCTGTGGTATTATTGTTATCAATTTTTCTCTTTTAAACTGGAAACTGTATTTTGTTATTTACTAATTAAAGGAGTAATTTTTTCTTTAAAAAAAAAAGAAGACAAAATAAAACAAAAGAAATTCATTGACCGAGGGGAAAATAATGGATTTTAATCTCTACTTGTAAACACTCATTCCTTCAGAATGGAATCATCACGCCTGAAGTCCAGTGAGCAGCACACCTTTCTCAGAGGGTGTGATGTTTATCCATTTTGACTCCTATGGTTTGTTTGCATGCTGTGCAGCATCTTAGTTGATGAACACACCAGATCTGATTTACCCTCACAGATCTCTAAACATTGTGGTTGCTCCTGGAGTTCTGCTTGACTATACATTGCTTTTAGAGAAAACTGCATGCAAGTTCCCGAGAAGACACTTGCTAAATTAGTAGCTGTAGGATATTGGGGTTAGAGTTTTGCATATATTTAATATTATTGGGAAATGGAATTGAAAATTTCTCCCCAAAGCAACTGTTCCAATGTTTATTCTAACAAAGCAAGAGAGTCCACATCTCTATCAGTCATTGAAACTGTCTCACTTTACCACATGACAAGTCATTGAATTTGACATAGTTCTCCCATACACACACACACATACGGCAGAGGTGTATTTTTGTGTTTGCTAATCCAGATTGTTTTCCTTACTGTGAACTGTTCAAATTTTCTCTTCAGTGAATTGTATTTTCACTGGATTCACACTGTTCCCACGTTTGCACTTTTTCCTCATTGGTTAATATACATGTTTTATAATTCAAACTACAAGCCCATTGTGAAATGAGATAGACCACTCTGTGTATAACATATTTTAGCTAAAAGAAAGCAACAGAACGGAGAGCTGATGGAATCTTTAGACTTCAAGCATTTGAAGTGCTGAGGGCAAATCTCAGAGTAGCGGTAGGTACAGGATTATGTGGTCAAGGCAGTGAAGTGCCTCAGACAAAATGAGAAAACAAAGAAAAAACAGAAGAATTGGAACTATTACTAAGACTTGGCAGAAAAATAAACTAGTTAACTTTCAGTGTTTCTGATTTACTAAAGAGTTGACAGTACAGGTGAACCTTCAAGCTACACTGTGTTGGAGGACCGATAAACAGCCAGTCTCACTGCTGAAACAGATATAAGAGAGTGGACATGCTGAGTTAATGCCTCACTTAAAGGTATTGAATACGCAAATCTAAAATGTAGAAGTCTGTGTCCACATATATGCACAGGAGCAAAGACTTTATGAGAGAAGACCAATGGGAAGACGTGATGAAGACAGACTTCTCAGAAGACGATGCGATGCTCTTTACAGGAAAATTAAAATTCACGAAAGCTCATCATTATCTGAAAGACATGGTTCTACAGGATTTACTAGAGAACTACTGGAATTACGAAAATCAAAACCCTAAACCAAAATACCCCCAAACAACTTTGAATCCCTCTAAAATACAAATGAAGAGAAACAGTCTATTAACAAGTACCTAAAGAAGCCACAAGCCAAAATTGTAATGATTATGAAGACATCTACACAAGTCCGCTCATTCTCTACTTACTCTCCATAGAGAAGCAGAAGAATAGACCCCTACATTCTATCACATCAATTATACAATTGTGTTCTTACCTGCCAAAAGAATTCTTTTTTTTTTTTTTTTGGCTTTTTCTGAGTTGTTTTGTTTTCAGAATTCTGACTCAGCACAATGAAAAGGTTACAGACACTGAGCACAAAGATTTGTTACAGATTCCATGCTTACCGCTGTCTAGAGGAGTCAGAGACCACAAACGACTTTAAGGTGGGGGAGACATGTGAAGCCAAAATGGATTGTAAGTTTTGCATGTCTGTATGGTAGAGCATGCCAGCAAGGACCACACTAAGGAGCTAGAGGCAGGATTTCCAGAGCAGCTTTGGCTTTAGGAGAACAGTGCCCAAACCAACAAACAAAATCAACAGCAAAAGAAGAAGAAAATATCAGGTGAGATAGCACGCATTATTATGCCAAGGAAGGAGCATCCTGAATTTGAAGCCAGGCTAGGCTGTACAGAGAAGCTCTATCTATAGAAAGAAGAGAAGATAGAAGAGAAGAGAAGAGGAGAGGAGAGGAGAGGAGAGGAGAGGAGAGGAGAGGAGAGGAGAGGAGAGGAGAGGAGAGGAGAGGAGAAGAGAAGAGAAGAGAAGAGAAGAGAAGAGAAGAGAAGAGAAGAGAAGAGAAGAGAAGAGAAGAGAAGAGAAGAGAAGAGAAGGAGGGAAAGACAAGACAAGAAAAGAAAAGAAAAAAAAAACAAAATAAAACAAAACAAAACAAAATTAAACAAAAAATCTAAAATAAACAAACCAAATTTGGGAAGAAGAGTAGAGAAACAAAGTTTAAAAAAGATGAGCTCTCTGCCTGTATGTGGTTCACTGTCAAAGAAAAAAATTCCTTTTCCCTAGGTCCTTGAGGTTTTCAGTTTTTATGGGTTTTATTTAGTCATGATTTGTAGTTTTTACCAAAACTGTTTAACCTTTAAGAAGCCAACTGGGTTCTGGGAAGGATGCCTAGCCTAAACTGGGCCAAGCAAGAATTGCGCAATTCAGGGTACTGAGAGGAGGACTCAGCTCAAGACCAACAGCTACTGTAACTTTAGGAAAAACAAAGGAACAGGGCAGCAGGAAAGAGCTTAGAAGAACACATCAAAATAAATCATTAGCAGGACGTTTGACTTTAAAAGCATCATCAAATCAAAGAAAAACATTCTCTTAGGAATTATTGCTGTCACAGTCCCAAGCCAAGGTCGACACTGGTAAGCCTGAGCTGCAGCCCATCTGAGGGGCTTGCAGCCCCAACCCATGCTGAAAGTAACAACCCAAAGGAGAAATAACCCCTTAGCCACTGGGGGAATTGTCTGTGACTGATCTCAGGAACTCTGTTTTGTTGAAAATGAAACTGAAGGTTTTGTCCGGGAGAACAGCCAGTTTATAATGAAAGTATCGCAGACCAGTATGTTGCCAAACTTACTAGGAAATATCGACATCAGCGAGGCAGTTTGATCGAGCCAAGACTTCATCAAGTGCCATCAAGAGACAATTTGAATGATACACTCAAGTCTATGATAGACAAGTCTTTTTCTTTCTTCCTTTCATTTCTTCCTCATGAGATGCAGTACGACAGGTACTCTTAATTTCTTGGAACAAAGATATGCGATACAGGAAGTAGAATACAAGAACAGGCAGAGAGCAGAGAATTCTCAGAATTGCCCACAACCCATTTTTTGAGTGAAGAATGATGTGTGTGCCTCTTATCTTGACTAATCTGGAGTAATGTTTCCTATGACTTAAAGTGCTTGAACACTATTTTCCTTTCTGGGTAACGAGTATGTAAACGAGAGAGTGAGAAGCAAAAAGATCCATTAGCACTTGACGAACCCAGGGAAGCAATGCTGGGTCAGAACTTGCAGAGGGATACACCATTAGTGTTTGAGAACACTGCTTTGAGATCAGTTTTACCATCAGGGTAAAGAGTGCCCAGAGTTACTCACACATCTCTCTGCTGAGGGGTGGTGTACACTGCACTGGGGCAGGGCCTGACAGGGGAGTGCATTTCTGATATTACATCACTGACCCCAGAAACTTCATCCCTGCCTTTGTTGTTTCTTAATAGAGAATGGAAAAGCAGGCCAGAGGTACGTTTGACTTATTCGGAGTCGAAGCTACAATGACTGAATGTGTCTACCCTTTGCAAAAATCCAGCTGGTAGGGCCTGACACAAGTATCTCCCCAGGAGTTCTGCTTTTCAAGTGCATGTAGTGTGCGTGGGTGAGGCATATTTATGAATTCTGCACAGTAGCTCAGCTGCAGGCAAATGCCTGACTCAAGACAGGGGCTGTGCAGCACTCCTGGCCCCCAGCCGTTGACTGACCACCTGTCTGAGAAACAGGCCCAGAGGTCACCGCCTACACAGAGCCTCTGGCACATGGCGGTCCCTAAGGCTCTGGGCCATGGCTAGAAAACAGAGGCAACATTTTCCTAATGGAGGGGAAAGAGAGCTAGGTCAGGAGGTTTTTCAAAAGAAAGTTTGAGAAGAGTTATATTTTCCATGCAGAGCTGACTTTGGGGAAATGAACAATCGTCTTCATTATCATCTTTCTCCTTTACAAATTCAGAAGAGTATTAGAAAAAGAAACACCCTGACCTCCTGCACCCACGAAGGGACACCTCAGTAGCTTCCCTGCCCCATACCCAAGCCCTGGAACCCACATGGTCCAATGGAAAGGTTACTGTACGGCAAAGACAGATAGCCTGACCTGTCGTTCCCCCCACCCCCTCTTTATTCTGTTGCCAGCATTGTACACAGCTAATGCATTCAGTATTCCAAACTGCTAGATTTGATCCAGAACTTGGTCTCAACTACAGCACTAGTCCAAGAACTCTGTTTGAAGGAACTTTTTACAGTCTAGGAAGGCAATGTTTATATCAGAGGAACTATTGTTTCACAGAAGTTTAACACAGAAATCTGAAGAGGCAATGGCATTTCAAGTGTTAGATAGTCTCTATAAATCACTACATTTTCATTTTCTATTTATTGAGTACAGTATATGATGTGCATTTGAGTAAAGGTGAGCTCTCTCTCTCTCTCTCTCTCTCTCTCTCTCTCTCTCTCTCTCTCTCTCTCTCATTTTGGCACAGTGTGCACTGAGGTCAGAGGGCAGCTTACTGGGATCTTTCTCTCCTTTTAGCATGTGGGTTCTGGGAGTTAAACTAAGGTCACCAGGCTCAGAGGCACCCCACCTTTGGGCCTTGAGTCATGTTTCTGCCTCACAGGCACTTGCCTAGAATATTTTACATGTAAAGTTAATTCGATATCTGACTTGAGAGTGGCTAAAATATCAGTGATGATGCAAATTATAGCAAGATATTTAAGATGGCAAATCTGATAGAATGCCACTGTCCCCGGAGACGTGATGAACACTAAACGAATATGGAATTAACAGATGACACTTGCTAAGTACTAGCCGTGTGATGGCTGTGATGATAGTGGTGTGTTGATTGTGGGGGTGGTGGGAGTTGTGGTAGTAGTGCCCGATGGGGTGGGGGAATGATAGCATCAAAATATGGTTCCAGGAGGACTATAACTCTCCTCCTATGTCCAGCCAGGCTCTGTAGTATAGCGATAGCGACTATTCTCCTCAAATTCAGGAAGGCTTGGGAAAAACTGCTCAGATACAAAAGAGGACGAAGCACCAAACGTAACTAATTCTAAGAGACAGACAGTGCAGAAGAATGAAACAGAAACCCAGCCCAAAACAAGTAATCTGTGTCTGGCTATAGCAGAAGCTTTCAAAATAATAGTCTAGTTTTCCATAGTGCAATGATTATCTGTTTTCTTCAGAAGCAAGAAAGCTGGGAGAAAAAAAAAGGTAATATTACATGTTTTTTAAAAAATGTATTTGGTGCTATTTTTAAGTTGATCATTGGTAAAATATGTAATGTAAGGTTGAGTATAGCTTTGAATAATAAATTCTATAATACTTTACTTAGTCACAAAAAGCATTTTGAAGAATTTCTATAAAGCTCAGAAGGTAAAGGTACTTGCCACCAAGGTAGGTGACCTAAGTTTGATTCCCAGGACCCATGTGGTAAGAGAGAACTGACTCTGATAAGTTTTGCACTTCACAAGTGCAACACACACACACACACACACACACACACACACACACACACACTGCCCCGTAAGTAAATAAATATAGCATTTATTAAGAAAGCATTGTTTTGTTTGTAAGCAGTCTGCATACTTTGGTAATAATGCCTCTTATAGTCAGGACAAAACAAATGTGAAAAAGTCCTCTAGTTTTAATGAAAATAAGTATTTGAATAAAAATGATGGAAAACTTCTTTCCAGATGCCGAATTTAACATTTTCCCCAATTTTATTTTCCAAGCTACATTTATTTCACAGCTAAAATTTTGGCTCGCCTCTTGTTACTTATGTCTTTGGTTTAAGAATTGTGCAGGGCATATTTCAAAAGAACTCGGTTTTTTAAACGGCAAAAGGCTCACAATGATGTGCCCACTATACTCTATGAAGTGATGATGATGATGATGACGATGACGACGATGATGATGATAAGTAAACTAATATACTGGCCAGTCAGTGAGAGTAGTCTATTACAGACACTCATGGAGTTGGCCAGGTTGCCTATATCCAAAATCCCCTGGCAGATAGAAGTAAAAACATGGCAAGAGAAGGCATGAGTCAGGCTAAGAATTTCACAGGACAGGGATCACGCACAGTTCTCTGGACACTTGACTTGCCAGGGCTTGGCAGGTATACAAAGGGTGCGTCTGCCATCCAAATTACATAAAAGTCCCAAACAAAGCTGTCACTGCAGCAGGGTCCTCTCCTGCAGAGGCAGGACAGCTTGTCCAGCAGGGGGCACTACGTCCTACAGGCAGGAGATGTCTGGTCTAGGGAAGGCCCAGGATGTGTTCCTTAGCCTTGACAGAAGGGACAGGCCCCAAGCAAAGAGTCACAGCAGTCTAACACACACATACCGGGCAAGATGAAGAGACAGGCAGAGTGAGCAGCTACCCCGGGACAAGACACCAAAGCACAATTCAAAGCTGTGCACAGGAGGTAAATCCTATTATTTATGGAATTAATTTGTGACTAAAGGATGGTTGTTAGTCTTTCCACATCACCCTTTCTCAGCCTGTCTCATCCATTCATGTAATGTGATGTTTTTCAAAGGCATCATCGCAAGCTTCAGATGAGCAAGACAGCATGACACTAAAATTACAAGGTATACGTATCGCCACTTGAATTTAGTCCCCCAACAATTCTGAAGGCAAAACAACCTAAGGACGGGTTGGCGAGTGTCCTAAATGTGACAGCCGTGGTTTCTGGCCTGCTAAACAAGACGTTCTGTAGGCGTGTCGACTACTTTAAATTGTGGGAGAGGAGATAAAAATAAAAACCCTCTCCCTGAGCCGCTTCACAGTTCCCTCCGCACTTCATCCCTGCCACCCCCCAGCTGAGCCTTCTCTCAGTCACAGCTCATTACTTACCACTGCCATTCACACTACAAAAGGCTAGGCTGTAAGTTTCCAGGTGGCAAAGGCTGTTTGTGTTTGTTTGAACAAGCACAACAGGGGAAACCCTACTTGGGGGCACACAGACAAAAGGACTGCAGAGAGGAATCATCCTCCTGTCCTCCCCAAGTGTCACAGTTGGGAAATGTCACATTATTTAGGAGGACTGTGATGCTAGGAAGCTTAGACTGGCTTTTCCAGTCTGGCTCTCTCACTAATGGATTAAGAAATCTTAAGCAAGTCATTTGTCTCTGTGTTGGTAGGCATACAGCAGAGGGTTAATAACTGCTGAGCTCTTTTTAAGCACTAAGACTCCATCACCATGGAACCTGTTATCCAGAAGAATAGATTTTTAAATCTAGCTAGGGGTCTTCTCTTGACCTTTTAGAGCCATTTTTATATTTATTGTAATATTCATTTCTTTTTTAAAAAAAGATTTTATTTTTATTTATGAGAAACACAGACACAAACACAGACAGAGACAGAGAGAGACAGAGAAATAGAGACAGAGACAAAGACAGAGACAGAGAAAGAGACTCTGCCACGGTGTGCAGGTACTCCACAAGTCCATAGTGCCAGGTCTCGCAGAGCTAGGTTTACAGGTGGATGAGTGTCTCCTGCTGTGGCCGATGAGAACTAAGTGCAAGTACTCTGGAAGTGTTTTAAACCTTTGAGCTGTGTCTCCAACAAGTTCCCAATATACATGTTCACTTATGTGCGTTCATACCTGTGTGTGTGTTTGTGTGTGTGCATATGTGCCTGCATATGTCTGTTTGTGTGTCAGTGTGTGTGCATATGTGCCTGTGTGTGTCTGTCTGTCTCTGTCTCTCTCTCTCTCTCTTTCTCGCTCTCTCTCTCTGTGTATACACAAATGAGTGGCTGTGGGTACCCATGATGCACACTGAAGCCAGAAGGAGACATCAAGTGTCTTGTTAAATCACTCTCCCCTTCATCCCCTCAATACAGAATCTCTCTATGAACTTGGAGCTCAGAGGGCAGGCTGGAACTTGTCTGGCTGGTGACAGCACTGCTGAACCCCCTAATGCCCCGTTACATCACCAAACTCAGCTTTGACATGGGTGCTAGTGGACCAAACTCAAGTTGCATGGACAGCAAGCACTGGTCAATGTCCCCAGACTCTTACCAGCTAATGTTTGTCTCCATCCTTACTGAAATAAAGTACAATGGAAAACTAACTAAGGCTGAATAAAAGCAGAATAAAATTTGGATAAGCCTGAGGACTGGATAGCCTTAATGTGCATGAGCCTTAAAGTACCAGAGCCTTCAAGCAGAGGATGGGGGCTTTGTAAAAATGTTGGGCAATTATCAACACAAACACTACATTCTTTGACCACAGGACACACAAGGCAGGTAGTATCAGTCAGAGAAGACTTTTGAAATTGGCAAGATAGTAGGAAATGTGAAAAGTAACCACAGGGACAAAATACTCTCACCATTTTTTTCTCAGCAGAGGAACCCAGGGACAAGGCTTTGATGGTTAAATTCAACAAAAACTTACTGAGCACTGGCTTAATAGACAGACACTGGTCTAAGGACATAGACAAACCCCAAGAACATGATTTTAAGAAGAGCATAGTGCCACTAGAGTGTGACAACTGTCAATGTTCAGCTAGAGCCATAGTGCTAGGGGGTGCTGGTAAAGCTGGCTGCCACCTACACACCTACACACCTACACACCACCTTGCTTCCTATTTCCCAGGCCCTGCTAGTAAGAGTTTACAAATACCTCTTAATTAAACACAGAACTGTAAAATATAGCTGGTACGGTTATCCTTCAAAGTGAAATGAAGAGAGGAGTCCCTGTCGATTCAGATTTGCAGGGTGGAGCTGTGAAGGACGACAGCAGTGCACAAAGGGTTGATGGGGAAGTCAGAAGGGTCTATGAACTACATCTTAAAGAAGGACATGCTAATTGAGACAAAAGTAGGGAAATGTTCCACCCAGCAAAGGAATACAGCAAGGATGTGGGGTAGGTTTTTTTTTTTCCTTTAAATAATATGATGACTCAATTTTGTTGGAGCTAGATTAATCAAGAAGAAATCCTTCAATTTTCCATGTCAGAGACAAGGAGTCACAGAGGACACACAGTCACAATCACAGGATCAGTGGGGTCAAACAGGTGACTTTAAAGAGATATGAGGCATTAGAGTGATATAAGTTGACATGACACTGGTTGAGGAAGAAATAAAAAGAGAAGAGTCGAGTGTCACTTCCTGGCCTCTGGAGCCATTTACCAATGGAGAAATCTAGATTTGCTATAAAATTGATTTTCAGTATGACATGTCATCGATATGAGACATGTTAATCCTGAAGATACTCAAATGCGGGTATTCAAAAGGAGCAGATGCTGGCCTGAAGCCTGGGGAGCAGGCAGATCTGCAGGGAGTGGAAGGTACTGCAGCTTTCATAGTGAATGACATTGTGCAGTTTCCCAGGGAAAATATACCGGGTGACAAGAAAGGAGCTGAGCTGTCTGATCTGGAGAGTTGCTGTGGAATACTGTCCTTTAACTCTGCCATGGCTACTCACATCTTGAATTCACAACAGCTGCAATTATCCACATAAAACCCTCGCAAGGTAGGGCCCACTAACATTCCCTTGTGGAGAGGAGGCGTATGAAGTTGCTCTTGTGGGACCATAAACAGTTAATATTTGGGAGGATGGTTCTTCCTATATGTCACCACATATAAATTGCCCATAATCTTCAGTGAGGGTCCTGTAAGCATCCTCAGTGAAAATCACTATTAATCAAGGTAACTTGAATGCAATTAGTTATTTGATCTGTCATGGTGCTCTGTCTGGAATGAGCAGAAATTTGTATAAGTTTCCCAAGTAAAACTCACACAAGAGCAGTTAATAAGAAAAAAAAGAAAGAAAGAAAGAAAGAAAGAGAGAGAGAGAGAGAGAGAGAGAGAGAGAGAGAGAGAGAGAGAAAGAAAGAAAGAAAGAAAGAAAGAAAGAAAGAAAGAAAGAAAGAAAGAAAGAAAAACAGGAAAAGAGAGGTACAATAAAAGGAAAAGAAGGAGGAAAAAAATGTTTGAAGAGGTATGTTGGTATGTCAGGTACTCTGGCCAGGGAAATTCCAGGGATATGATGGGGATGTAGGTGAATAGCCAAGACATAGAGAATGACTAAAAACAGACAAAACAGAGGCCACAAAGGTACGAAATCTATCTGCCTATGGAACAATAATGAGAAATGTAAAAGAATGAGCAACTAAGAAAATATCTTAAACACACACTCACATGCATGAACACATATATGCATGCACACACATGTTCACATGCATGCATACACAATACACATGTTCATATGCATGAACACAAACACACATACTCCCATGCACACACACACACACACAATTCATATCCATGCATACACACATAACACGACACATACTATCATATGCACACACATGTTCACATGCAAACACTCAGAAGACACATACTTCCAGGCACACACATACACATATTTCGAAGTAGGAACTCATCTCTGGTCACTACACTCTGGAAGAGTTCTGATAGAATCACAGTAACTTCTCCTGGAGTGTATGGAAAGCATTCACTGACAAGAAGTGGGCTACCACGGAAAGACCGGCATCTCCTGCTTTGAAGTAGAGGGAACCTGCTGAGGCTGAGGTTCAGGTGAGCCTGAAGGGAGTACAGGGTAGAAAGACCTTGAGGAAAAGCTGGTGGCCTTTTCTGTCTTTGTAGAATGACAGAATGAGAGAGCTACTCTGTAAAACGGGAGCAGACAGGTCTGCTTGTCTTCCTAGCTCGTTGTTACATTAGGAACACTGAATTCCACAGAACTCAAAAGTGTGTCAGATGAGTCTGGGGCACAGATGCTCTGCTGAGACTCTAAGAATCCTGCTTAGACCCAAGACCACATGTGTGTAACGAGAACAATTTTAAGTCCATCAAGATTTCTTCAGTAGTGTGACCCCTGGAATAGATAGAAGTTGAAAGGATAATATGGATCTCTGGTTTAGCAAGCAGTTACACCAGATAATGTCACAAGTAAGACTGGCATTTCCCTAAAGATGGCCACCGTGAACAAGGAAAGCATAGAGAAGCATAGAGAACAAACAGTTTACAGAAGGTAGGTAGATATATAGGTGGATGATAGGTAGGTGATAGATGACAAAATGATGATGACAGACATATGGATGGGTGGTGAATTATATTAGATATGTAGATAATGATGACAATAGCTGATAGATTTTTATCTTTATAGATAATTGGGTTCAAGAGCCAAGACCTCCAGATTTATCATTTTAGGGTATAGTTTTTATTTTATTCATGTGATTATGTGTGTATTTGTACAAGTATATGTGCACATGTGTGAGGATGCCCCTGGAAAGCAGAAGAAGGTGCCAGCTACACTTGAGCTGGGGTTGCCAGTGGCTAACTGTTCCCTATAGGCACCAGGATTTGAACCTCTGTCCTCTGCAAGAGCAGGAAGTGGTCTTAATCATTGAGCTATTTATTCCTTCAGTTCTCACATAGATTTCTAAAAGTGTTTTTTTCCTCTTATAAACAACATAAGAGGAGAATCACTTGACTAAGAAATTAGTTGATATTCCCCTTCAGAATCTAGCACACAGGCTGACTTTTGGATAATACCCATTTACTCAAAGGCAGCCATCTAAGTGGCCTATGGTAAAGTTGGCTTGCAGTTTCACTGCAAAGTCTCCCAAGAGTCCACAAACACTGGGCCTCAGGAGTTATCTACCACTGATATTGAAATGTTCTTTTTAAAATAACCACTCTATTGTCATTCCAAAATGCAATTTCTGCCTCACTTACTGAGCATAATTATTAGGAAAAAAAATAAACTTCAACTTCTTGTGTCAAGTTTAAATGATGTTATGCTATTGGGCTATTATTCCCCAGGAGGTCTGCATACTTCAGACTGATTTCCCTAGAGAAGCCACAGAAGAAACTTAGGCAGGCTTAATATGTCTCTGGAAAACTGTGCATTAATCCAGTTTATACTTTTCTTTCAATTATCTTCACATTTCCCCAAACTCTTGATTTTTGAATCTTCTAAGCAACAATACTATCTATGTGTGTGTTTTCATTTCCCTTCAAAATGAGTGAATTGTTTTCTAATGATCCTACCTCACTCCTCTGATTGCCTCCCACCCCTCTTCCGACCACCTTCTCAGTTTCCCTCCAGTGCACTTCCCAGAGTGCAAGGGATATCAATACCAACTCCCCCACACTCCTTAAGGGCTTAAGGTCACACACACCAGTTGAGATCACATGTGAAGATTGGTCAAACAGCTCAAAAATGAATATATATCCACATTGTTGACGTGAAGCTTTCCCTATTTTCCCTTGTACCTATCTATAGAAATTTAAATAATGATAACTCAAAACATATCATATAAACATAACATACTTAGCTTCTCCCCTCTGCTGTGACCTGGCTTTGCTAAGTATGTGTTCATAAAGATATGGCTAGAAAATATAGACATAAAGGTAACACTTACTTAGAAATTTTCTATTTACTGTAGTGTTAAGGGGACCATCCATGTGTGTCCTTTAGTATCACTGCAGTATCCTGGGAGTCCCCTCAAAAGCTATTTGAAAAGTCTGTTTTTCCACTGCCCAAGCACACAGGTTATACAAATTTATAATACATGGATGTCCTGAAACAAATAATTTTAATTACAAAGGGTATTTAGGACAGTAGGAGTTAAAAGCATGTGGTCTATATTGTTTCCTCATTGCTCTTTGTTTTTGATGGGCCATGGGAAAACATTTTTTAAATTTGGGAATGAAAATATACAGAATTTTAGAGATAATCAATGTTAAATTATAATAATATAATATATAAATAATGTTAAATTACTTAGACTATTAAAAGTGAAGGTAGAGCAAATGTGTGTTATTTTGTCAATGCACTCAGAACATCTAGCAGTAATCAAATGACTACTGTAATTCCAGAGTAATTAATTAAGGTAAGCAATATTCATGATTTATACAACTGTAATGCCAAATAAAAATTCTAGTGATAAGGCACAGAATCCTACAACTGCTACAGACGTTTATTAAAGAATTTATAAATGAGGAAAATATTCAATTCATGTAAATTTTAGAGGTTGAGGAAGCTGCTGCTTCCCTGTGCCCCATCTAAGTAATGATCTTCTCACCACCATTATCACCACAACCAGCAAGGCTTAACATCCTCTCACTAAAGGTGTATGGGTGACACTTCCAAATAGTTTTCTAGTACACTCATCTTAGTACAGAACACACACACACACACACACACACACACACACACACACACACACACACACGCCAATACACACACCAATACATCATAAAGTAGTCTATGAGCAGTACTTTGATGCTCTTTTTCTCTCTGACTATGTTTTACAAGTAGTAGAACACTCATGAGTCACCAACCAGTTTTTGTAAGAAGATTCAATACACCTTGCACATCCTGTATCACCTCTAAAATCCTTCCTCCCTAAATGTCTTTGCATCCACTGCTATTAATACCTCTCTGAAACACCTCAGAACTCCTACAATGTTCAGAATCAGAGTTGTTGTGGATAGCTCTGTGCTGCTTGTACTTTTATGTAAATTCCAATTTCCTGGAAAGGGCTATCTGCAATGAGGAATGAGCCATGAACTCAGGTGGCTTCTTGTGAACCAGTTCCTAGTGAATAAAGGAGCCAATCACTGGGCAAGTAGGCAGGACTTCCGGGTTGGATCGAGTAAGAGAGGAAGTGGGAGAGAGTTAGGTCCTTTTTGGAATGGGGACAGCATAAGGGAAAGATGTAGCTCACAGAGTTTCCCAGTATCATGGCAGATCTGCAAGGATTTGCAACTGGAGAAGTCAGGTTTTAATAAGGCTTACAAGATTTCGTTTTACTTGTTGTACCCAGAGATTGAGTTACCATTGTTTCTGAACTAAGTTTGTGTTTTGTTTTCTTTCACACAGCAGCTCGTCTGGGTTCACAAGAAAAAGGTACAGCGGCAAAGCATGAGTTTGCCTGATGTGTACCACAAAAGGCCATGGAGGATTTGAAGCATGGGGCTGGTGTGGTATGACATACCAGTGGGGACCTAGCGAGCTGGGTGGAGAGATTGTGGAGTTCTGAGTCAGAGTCTCTATGAGATGAAAACAGGTTAGCCATTGCACACCAGTGCATGGCTGGCCAGGCCACGGGGCAGAGAGTGGCACAAGTACAGGAACATGTCAGTTCGGGGTTTTTTGTTTGTTTTGTTTTGTTTTGTTATTTTGTTTTTTGTTCTTTGTCTTTTTTTTTTTAATATTTCCCAAAACAAAGAATCATTTAGTACATTTGACTTAGTGCCAAAACATAATGTATTTTCTTAGGTAGATGGTCTCCAAACTACATGTTTAGTATGGAATAATCTATAGGCCATTTGAAAGATTTCCAGTTAAAGAAATGCCTCAGGTTTAAGGAATGGAATAATGTAGGTAATTTAATAGTGTTCTCAAAACAGGATAATTTTTAAATGATCTAAAATCTGATAGGTATTAACACTAACACACTCACACACACACATACTTAGACACACACACAGAGAGAGAGAGAGAGAGAGAGAGAGAGAGAGAGAGACTATTAACACAGTGTTTCATGAACCTCCTCCCCTTTGACTCTCCCAGACTCAACATTATGCATCATCAATGACTCCCTTTATTAAATGACTTTGCCAATCAATACATTCCATTCCTAAAACTTTCATCTCTAGCCTCCAGTTCTTTTACTATGTTTCTTTAAGAAACCTCCTTGCAAAGAAATGACTAATCTTCAGCCTTTTATTTTTCTGTCTAAAATCAGCAAGACTTGCACACTGCCCCCAAAAAGAGACCAAAAATATGAATATCACAGTGACGGTGGTTCATCTTCTCTGTCAATTTGAGTGGATTTAGAATGATTGAAAAAGCACACTTCTGATTGTGCCTATGAGGATATTTCCAGAAAGGTTTATATGAGCAGGGAAGACTCACAGTCAATGTGGACAGTCCACTAGTGGAGTGGAATCCTGCTGAATAAAATGGGGAAATTAGCTGAACACCAGCATTAATCTTTTATATTGCTGACTGAAGATGGAATGTACCCACTACCACACATTCCTGTCACACCATAACTTCTCAAAACATGACCATTCCTTTTATAATGATCTAAACTCTGATAGTGTACACACACACACACACACACACACACACACACACACACACACACACACACGCTTATAGAACTGTGCTATGTTATGACTCCCCACACATACACTCCTGTAGCTTCATCATCAGGCACCATCCCGGAATGAACCCTTCAACTGTGAGCCAAAAGAAATCAGTGCTTATTTGCTTTTGTCAGGTATGTTGTAATAGCAACTAGAAGAGCAAATGATACAAGCATTACAGATGCCCTCCACGAATAATTCTCATTCATCCTATTGGAATTTCAGTTGCATGTGACATGTAAATACTTATTCCATTTTAAAATATTTTCTTCATTTAGCTGCCAAACTGGCTCTCTATTATTTTTTGATAAATTTCCACTCAGCTGTACTTTTTCCCCAGTTCTTTTTCATTTGCTGTCTTCTACATAATGAAGTCGTTGCTCAAGGCTGTGTTCTTGAGATATTTCTGTACTTTTTCCTTCTTGGCAGAATTCATATTAGACTTATATGGAAAGTGTCCAAAGGATGCTGGCTCCTTGGACAAAATGAATCATAAGAAACCCACACTTATAGCCTGTTCCATGTTCGCATCATCTTAGAGTGTGATGACTCAGGCATTATATACACTACACCCTCATGTTCCATAGAAAATATCTCAAACTGCAGGCCTTTCTTCTGAACTCCATCTTTCTGAACTACCACATATTGCAAACCACCAGTCATATAAATTATGGGAACTCAAGTCCAACAGCACCAAAACTAAATTTTCTTCTATCTCTAGTATCACATTTAGTTAGTGGCAGCTTCATCCTTCCTCTCGCCGAAACAATGGGAGTCATCCTTTAATCCTTTTTTCTTTCCTTTTGAAATCATATTCTTCACCAAACTGTATTCTACAGTCAGTGAATATTCACATGCAACTACATCTCATGGCCTCCTGAAATGCCATACACATTCTAACTCATCACTTACCCTCTGAATCATGGCAAGAGCTATTTAAAAAAGCCTTCCATTTACTAGTAATTTCATACTAGTAACCTATACTCATCAGATAAGACAAGGTGAGGTTTAAAAGCAGTAAATCTAGATCATGTCAGCACAGTTTGCTGAACACCTGCTCCAGACTTCCTGTCTCAAAATTAAAACCAGCCACAGTGGTTCATTAAATCCTACCATCAGTTCAGTTCTTAGAACCACTTGATTTTTAAATAAGGTATCTACATATATCTACCATCTTTAGTTACCTCAAGAATGCCACAAAAACTAACAAGATTTTTTGACCTTTTTTTTAAGTCTTAGGAAAAAAAAGTAACACCTTTTATCAGATTCTCAAATTAATACATTAAACCAAACATGATCAGTGACTGTGTAAGACACAATCACAATTAATTACAACTCACAATTAATTACAACTCACAATTATACTTTAAATCTCACCCTTTTCAGACCTCCGCTAGGACATTAGTTTATGAAGAGCAGACCATACGAAACCACACCTTTGCTTTCCTGTGTAACCCTTTTCGTCCAGATTAAAATACCCACACTTCAAGGAAGATCCTGATAGTGAAACTGACTAAATTCACTAGGACCCTCCTTCCCAAGTGTGCGTTAGCTGCAGGGATTGCTGAGAAACAGGCTCAGCAGAGCTGAGCTGCCAGAAGAAGCAGAGAGCATCTAAGTTAAGTAGAGGGTGTAGAACACAGACTGAGCTGCCTGGAAAGAACTCTCTTGAGAGAAAGTCTTCTGCTGTGTGTGTGTGTGTGTGCGTGTGTGTGTGTGTGTGTGTGCGTGTGTGTGTAATCTGTCACCTATCACACTGGGATGGACTTCAACAGTACAAATGCTTTTAAGATATTTGTCCTCCTAAAAGTAACTCTTCACACATATTCTTGTAAGTAACTCTAATAAAACTCACCAGTTTACTAAGTGGGGCTTTGGTTTGTCATTGATTCCCTATCTGGGATGAGTAGTAAATGTTCATACCTCCCCAGGAATCACACATCTTTTTTGTTTTGGTTTTGGTTTTGGTTTTTGTTTTGTTTTGTTTTGTTTTGTTTTTGTTTGTTTGTTTGTTTGAGACAGGGTTTCTCTGTATAGCCATGACTGTCCTGGAACTCACTTTGTAGACCAGGCTGGCCTTGAACTCAGAAATCTACCTGCCTCTGCCTCCAGAGTGCTGGGATTAAAGTTGTGTGCCACCACGCCTGACTACACCACATCTTTAAACATAGATTAAAATCATCATATTGAGTTTTGCTTGTCTGAACTTCAGTGGTTTCCTAACTCATCCCTCCTATACACATGCTCTAATGCCATAACTCTTTGTTTACCACTTTGTGCCTTGTTTTATTGCTAACTATTATTTTAAAAAAACAAACAAAACAAAACAAAACAAACAAACAAACAAAAAAACTTTGACTAAATTGAACTCAGGGCCTCGTGAATGTTGGTTACAAGAAGCTAACAAGTCCCATGGATCTCTGAACCAAGACACAAAATTCAGGAATTTGAGACTCATAATCATAAGACTCTTTTAATGCCTTCTGTTCAAATGGTATCGGTATTTGAAAATAGGAGTATGGACTTGAGAAGAGCCACTTTTTAATCAGCAAAGCTTCATATCATGTCATTCCATAAAAGTTACCTGAGAAGACTTGCAGGATTAACCAAGCACACAGTACATACAGAGCAGCGCCCCTGCGGTCAGTGCCTCATCTAATGCTTCTCTTGCTACTCAACGCTCTTGCTTTGATGCTGTTTGTAAATTCATTTAATCTAGTGTACAGAACTCAGATCTAAACTCTAAGGAAACTACGTGCTGGTTTGTGAAGAAGCCACGATAATTACCTTCTCATATCTTCAACCTTTTCTTCTCATAGATCTTTTTCACCCAAAGATAAACATACTCAAATCTTTCCCATCTCAGAAAAAACAAACAAAAATAGAAACTTAAGAAAATCAGTTCCTTCCATATGTACTTTGGCTCCGGCTTTTATGTTTGTTGTTTTGTTTTGGATATTTTTCTTGTGTGTGTGTGTGTGTGTGTGTGTGTGTGTGTGTGTGTGTGTGTTTACAAGGGTTTTACTTTGTGTTTTCCTAGTTACTAAATCTATTATTTTTGGGGCTAATCTTATTTTACCTGCAAACAAAACTTGGTACAACCAGATATGGTCACCTTCATGGTCTTAGAGCCTTTGTTCTCTGTACTCTTGAAAATAGACCACAGAGGATGTATCCTTGCCTTTCTTAATTCTTCCCAACGGAATGGTCTTCTGCTTCTCTCTGACTCTAAAATCTTCCAGGCTATCTTGTCGGTGTGGCATCACTCAGACTTGCTTTCCATCTGATTTTGTATCTGGAAAATGTCTGGCATTGCTCTATATCTGTCTCCTAAGACTCCAGCACTTACATACCTATGGCACTAACTTGGCCAGCCTTCAGGAATCTGACCCCAACCACCTGCCTTTCAGTTGGAAAACTCTACTTAAGATCAGACCATTCAGAGTTTCACATAACTTCTAGTGAGAATAAATATTAGTAGGCATCCTTGGTCCTAAACTTTCTCTCAAGGCTCATGAATGTGTTTGCAGATGTGTTTTCGAACTTCCCACTCGAATTATTTCAGACTGATCCCTTATAAGACCAGCCATAAGCAGCTGCCAACTACATTCAGTTATTCCTCTTGACTTTGTAATTTCTAGTTATTTTCCCAATGACTAGACTAGGGAAGTAATAGAAGACCTTGGAATGATCATGTGACTTCTGTTCTTGTTCTACTTAGGGGTAGTCTCAGACCAAGATCAAGATCTGTCCATCTGTCTGAAACACATATAACAAAACTTCAGGGCTTCTACTGTCCACACGTGGCACAACTTGGGTTTGAGAATACACCTTCCTATATTCTTGCCCACTTCTCCTATAGAGTTAAAATTGGTCTCAAAACAAAAGCAAGCAAAAGATAGAGACACACATACACACACACACACACACACACACACACACACACACACACACACACACACACCTATAATTTTAAACAACTGTACTAAAAACCAATATGCTAAAAAGCATCTGTGCAAACAGGGACATAGGTCTACTGAGTTCATTCGATTTCAGTTGGCTCTGAATAGCCTCTTCTCCCAAGCGCCCCACACCCTAATGCTTCCTGGCCAATCTATCTGTATCCCTATTGTTTGATTTCCTCCCCACCCATCTCCTGAGTGGATGCTGAGCTAATTTAAATGGTTGGATCAGTTGCATGACACAAATTCACTACAAAACTAAAAGCCAGAAATTCCAGTGGTAGAGTTCATACGTAGCTGACAGCTTTTAACACCATTCCAGATAACCTACAAAGATGTTGATTCTTTTAACAAAGGATTCATGGGGGAACTCTGAGGACTGAGGCATGTTTTCAATATCTCTGTTAGTGTGTGTGTGCTTTAGTGTTTCAAAACTTTGTTAAATCTTTTCTATTTTTCCTAAATTCTAAATAAATTTATTTAGATGTTTATTTGCTGTAAAGTTACTGATAATTGTTACAATTTTTAAACATTTATTTTTTTCAAGTAAGTAAAACATAAAGACTTACTTTACAGCATCCACACACAGCACTTGCTGTTGTATTTAGTGCACTGGATGTGCAGCGAACCCCTATTCTCCAGCGTACTGGCAAATAGTGCACTGGAAAGCACAATTCTAAACCACTCGCACTGATTGTTATTCTGCCATGCACTGGAAAACACTGTGCCTGAGAAAACAGAACCCAAGCAATCACAATGTTACCCAGGCAAATTAAGTTCTTTGAGGAATGCCATGACATATTTTCCACAAGTCATCGAAAATGTGTCTCTGGAAGCTTCAACTGGAACACTGTACTGACACCATATATCCTGATCATTATCCATCCATACCAAGATACTGGTCTGCTACTTCTACAGTTATAGGCAAAATCTTCTCGTGGGGAAAAACAAAGCTTTTAAAGTGTTATAAAATTTAGACTGAGTAACTTAACCTAAATGTTGACACTTTACACCTTGCTTCTAAATTTTGGATGTGTAAGTCATCTAAAACTATACAGAATAAAATAAAATAGCAATTGTAATAATAATAATAATAATAATAATAATAATAATAATAATAATAATAATAATAAAATAAACTGGTAAGGCTGGCAGAAGTTTCCTGGAGGACTTGTTGTTGTCAAGAGGATACTCAACTCTCTAGTATATTATTAAAAACAAAACAACAAAACAAAACAAACAAACAAAACACCAGCATGAATGTCCAGGAAAATGCACAGAAAAGAAGGAAGAGGAAGAGCCTTAAAAGGAGCAAAGAGAAGATCACAGAGTCAGAATCTCATAGGACAATTTAAAGAAGGGCAACAGAAGAAAAGACCAAAGAGATTGGGTTTTAATCCATCCGCAGGTCCAGAGAACTCAAGTAGATCCTCTTAGCTTCTGAAATCCATCATGTCTCAAACCTTGTACTCTCTGACTTAGCAGTAATAGTTCATCACTAAAGAGCAGAAAGGCTGCAAGAGAGTCAGAGTAAAGACACTGCACAGACTGCAGTGCAGGTGCCAAGTAAGAAGGTGCCTAGACATATACAAGAACAACCAAGGGAGTTCTCAGCAATAAAATGAAAATACAACACGAATTATTGTAGCTGACACAATGATGTCCTTCAGCAAGTCATAGAGAATGGGGATCCATCTTCAGAAAAGACATCCCGGCTGCCAGTGGAATGACGCCTTCCTGTTCATTCAGTATCATCTCTTCTATGTCAGCTTATCCACAAGATCAAATTGTTTATGTAAACTAATTCATAAAGCTTCTTGTACCTTTCCAATGCCTCCTCCTCCTATTTGATGGTTACTTTAAACCGTCAGCTTGACACAGTATAAAATCACCTGACAAGAGAGTCTTCATGAGGAAATGTTTAGATCAGAAGGACCAGTAGGTGGGGATAGTCTTGATTACATTAGTAGATGTGGGAAAACTGAGTCCGTGTGGGCAACAACGTTCCCTGGGTTTGCGTTCTAAATAGTATCGTGGTAACGAAAGCGAGCTGAGTGTTAAGCAAGCGTGCATTTGTGCCTCTTTGGCCTTGACTATTGATGTGCCATGACTTTTTAAAGTTCCAGCTACCTTGACTTCTTGCTATGATGGACTCTAATTTTAAATGGTGAGCTAAAATAAACCTTTTTCCTCTTCAGTTACTCTTATCAGAATATTTGACCACAGCAATAGAATAAAAAATAAATTAAAAAAAAATAAAACCTAGGACAGTCTTACCTTCAACCATTTAACTCAACTCTACCTCATCTCTTAAGTTTCCATCTAGCACCCTTTCCAGGAAGCATCTTTGTGCTACCGACCCCATACACCTCAGTAATGATGACCACAAAGCTGCTTAACCTCACTGAGTGCTTATAATAATCCTAAAATGTAGGTACATATAACATCCCCTTATTCCAGAGAAGATGCTGCAGTACAAACAGGCTGCTACCTCACCCTCAGGTGAATAACGGTCAAGGGTAGAGCTGATAAGCAAACCCAGGCAGACAGGTTCTATAATGTATATTCTACATATCAGACTACACCACTTCCATATGATTAAACGTGAGATAGCTCCAGCTATTGCCGTAGAGCCAGTGCTTTTCAGTTGTTCCAAGCACTGATGTTCAGTGAGATGCTGAAATCCAATGTGTACCTCTTACAAATACTGACTCTTGAGTCTCAAGTGTGGAGTGCAAATAAATTACCAAACATCCCTAAAGAGAATAAAAATTCTTTAACAATATTTTTGTGGAAGCCTAATTTTTACAAAAAAAATATAGCTATAACTGGCACACCTAAAACATATTAGCATTTACCATCTCTAGGAAAGGAAAAGTGTCTTCAAGACTAATGAAAACCCTTGGCAATTTGAATATTAGATGATCCTAAATTACACTATAATTATTTCAAAGGTTAAGAGTCTTACACATTTAGTCTTAAAACTCTCCACCTGGGTGATGCAATCAGAAAATTTAAGAATGTATGAAAATATTTAATTATACAAAACAGGAAGAAATCTACTAATTTAATAACCTTTAAGTAAAATGTGCTGTCTTTCCACATAAGTACTTTTTTCTCTCCGCTGCAAAAATGAACAATTTAGAAGAATATATGAGCTATGCTAGTTTCAAGGAAGAGTGAGACACCATGGTTTGAAATAAATCAGCACACCACTCATGAATACTTGAGAAACTGTAAGACTGCAGGCACCAGGGAGAACATTACAAACAGAGTCAGCACCACTCACAAGTCTGGAGAATTCAATCTCTTAGGGGAGGAAAACCAGTACAGAGCACAGGTGTGATAGCTGCTCCTCAAAGGAAAGGATTTAAGTAGATACAAGCTCACTGAAATGGAACCCCATGCCTCCACCACAAGAGGATTGCCATTCACAATGAAGTGATGTTGGAATGTTGGGTAAACTGTCTTTAGTTCAGACTAGTTAGTTATTTAGTTGGCTAGTTAGCTTGATTCTTTGAGGTCATATCTCACTATGCAGAGCAAAGTGGTCTTGAATTATGTCTGGTGTCCTCAGGGGCCAGAATTGGGCATTGGATTCTTAGGAACTGGAGTTACAGACAATATTAAGCCCACACAATTGTGGGCTATGAACTGAACCTGGGTCACATGGAGCAACAGCCAATGCTCTTAACTGCTGGGCCACCTCTCCACTGTCTTGATTACATCATTTCAGAAGGCAGATTTGTCTTTAAGTTTTGAGTGCCTTTTTACAGCCAAGCTACTTTAAACGCAGGACAGTCCTCCTTGTGAAAGGTGGAGAAAATTGATGCATTCCTCTAAAGACAGGGCCACAGCAGGAATGGATTGGCTCTGCTGGCATTGTCCCTGGCTGCAGAAGGCCCATAGTACATGCAACTATACTATATACAACAGTGGGGGTCGAATTGGTTTGGTTACTCGTGTGAATAAACATGCATGGGATTTGTTTTTTAAAATAATTGCAATGGAAATTTTTAATCAATAGACTTCCCTCCCCCCCAAAAAAAGCTGCCTCTGTTTCTTTGTTTGAGGGATATTTTCTTTTTCTTCCCTTCTTTTTTTTTTTTTTTTTTTTTTTTTTTGGTAGACAGGGCCTTACTATGATTTAGCCATGGATTGTCTACAACTAGCTTTGTAGGTACCACTGGTGCCAGAATTGTGATGCTGTTTGTATATTATAGGTGTGCAATCTTTTGTTTCTGTTCCATATTTACTTCAGCCTTCATCATGTATGTTTGTTCTACATTCAGCAATCTAACAATAAAGTACAAAATAATATTATCTGAAAACTTCAAAACCAGCTCTGCTTACCCACTTTGACACTATCCTCTCTTTTGGTTGCAACTTTTACCTTGAGTATAAATTATATTGATAACTTGGGAGACATCTTGCTGGCTCAAATGAAAGAATTAATATATTGCTAATACACAGTGATTCATTGCAAAGATGACCAGCTTGCACTGACCCAGTATGGAAAACACTTTTAGGGATAGGGCATTGTGTACGAAAGTAAGGCCTGGACTTCAATATGGCTGAGTGTGTGGAGTTCTGAGGCAGAGCTGACTGCAAACAAGAGGCAGTCTATCAGCCTCTTCCATCTGTGTTGTCTCATCAAGGTAGCACATACCTGCTATGTACCATAAACAGTCTACCTGCTTCCTGCATGGGGACTCCTATTCTAACAGCCAAACTATTTGTCTGTGAATTGCATACAATTATTAAAATAGAAATGAGGAAACAGGTACAGAGGAGTTCAGAGGCGACACCACAGTCAACAGGTTCAAGGTAAAACTGAGCTTCAAGACAAGACACCCTCTTTCCACAGCTTGGCCTATATGTGGTTTGCCGTATTGACCTTCTCTGAGGTCAAAAAAGGAGGCACGTGACTGTAAATGTGAGGCAAAGTTTAAGGGCATAACCTTAAATGAGAGTTGAATTCATGAAGATCTCTAATGAAGAGAACATAAGAAATAGGACAATGAAATGTTAATCATGAATCAAAACCAGATTACAAAATATTCAGCTACCTCAATTCTAGAAGCTAAGCGAAAAGACATGGACGGGTCTCTGCAACATGTTTGATACTTTCCTTGGTGTTTCATTCTCCTCATGCTCCCAATTTGATCTTAAATGCTATTTTATAAGAACTGTAGTTTATAGTGTATAGACTGCCCATATCCAAATATTTGGGGGTCAATTCTAAGTAGAGATTGGAAAGCAGAGAAGAGGATGACAAAATAAAGAAATGAGAAGAAAACCATGGGAGAGAGCTACGTGTTTCATTCATACACATTGCCTTTTCTCCTCTGTGTTTCTTCCAAAGCTGCATCCTTGCATTTCAAATGAATTCAAACACAATTAAAAAGCAAAAACGACTGAAGAGCTCCATAGGCTATTTCTAGTTTGGTTGATATGCCCCTGTCATCATTTTTTGATATTAAAACAAGTAAATGCCAACTGGAAAACAAGGGCTTAAGAACACAATAAATAAATTCATATGTATAAAACAAGTAGATTTCAATTGCATTCAATTATTTCACCCAATCACCTCGAAGTAAAGATCCTCCAAAGAAAATTGCATTGCCTTCTCAACTCCTTGGAGAGCCAGTTTAGTTAACAGCCTACCTATACTTCAGAGATGACCATGAAGCTTACATGTCAAACTCATTTTCAAATGTCAGTCATGTCCTTTTCAATCTAATTAGTTTGGAAAGTAGGGTCACTGACCTGGAACTATGCAGACCATTTATTATCATATCATTTGATCAACCTAACACTTTGCCTCAGTTGAGTTTAAGACATCAGTAGCCCAAACGTAATATCCTTTCTCCTACTCATTACTGAGAACTCGTAACAAAATTCCCCATTTATTTACAGTCCAATCTATCACTGTGAGGAGGCATAGCTAACTTTACAGAGGCTTTCCTGAGCCTATTCTCTAAGATTTCAGGGAAATTAAAATAGAAAGGTAAAGGAAATATGCATAGATAATGAAATATATGTGTCTATATACATAATACAGATTTTTACTAGTACCAAATATATATGGCAGATTCAGGATTTTAGGTAAGGATTTGCAAATAGGGACAGGAGGAAGAACAGAAGGTTATACACAGGCTGGGAATAATTTACAACCTTAATTACACAGATTGGGGTTTTCTTCTTTCTTTAAATACGACACAACGAACCATCCAAAGAGCATCTGCAGGTTTCATCATATTGAGTTTGTTTTATAATAAAGAAAAACTGCCCTGGGTTCATAGTATTTAGCCTAACTTCAAGTTGGTTAAGGGCAGATGAGGTGCCATTGAAGATGAAATAATAACTAGCTTTCTTGAGGTCACAGAGCATTGGCAAGTGTTTCTGAGAGCGGAGTAAAAGGATTGGGCAGGGCTGGAGTGGGTGAGTGCTATGTGCTGGCAGCAAGGGAACTGGAAGATGGCTCACAAAGTAGATACCCATCACCTAGTCCATTCTCCAGCAAGACCAGGGAAATTACATGATCTTTTCCCTATTTCAGCTTTGCATATTATGAATGAATTTGCAAGACAAAAAAATGCAAGCAGGTAATCTTATCTCTACTGCACAGAGTAACATGTTGCACCAAGGAGGGAAAGAATAGAGGCACTGTGATACGCCCCCAAATGGAATATTTATATTTTTAGCTGTGGCATTTAAAAAAGAAACAACCAGCACCTGTTATATTTAAAGTAATGAGTAGTCACTCTAAGGTGGCAATCTAAAAGCAGTGCTGGCTGCCCAGTCTCCCTTTTTTTATCCTGGACATTTATTGGAGAAAGTTAAGTGGTGTTTTCTTGATTGATTTACTATGACTGAGTAATTTCATATGAGGCGTTTTTTCTTTTTTAAGATGCACATCGATGTCCCACTCACCTTCGGGTGAGGAGGCTGCTTTTGGGGAAAAGACAGCATTTACTTTACTCTTCTTACTGATGTCATTGTTTACAGACAAGCTGGACTGGATTTTTCTGTGCATCTTCTGAGAAACGGGGGCTGATATCTTGTGATTCTCCACGGACACATGTTTGGCTCCGTGAGGAATTCCATTCCCATTGCTCATCCTTGTGTGGCCGCCATTCTTTATCTTGCCTGTTTCCTCCTTGCCGGGTTCCTGTGCTGATGTCTGGAGTTGAGGCAGACGTTCAGGTTGGGCTGAGGTAAACACACAAACAAACAAAGTTAATTTAGTTTAGCAGAGAAGCTAATATTTTACAATAATGAAAGTAGAGATTTGAAAATATAAATAAAAAAATACAGACTTGAGATCTAACCCATGATGATAAAACTAAAGAAAAGGGGGGCTTATGGAAGAGGGAGAGGAAGAAGAAAAAGAAGAAAAGGTAGAAAAGGAATGTTCCAGAAGGAAAAAGGAAGGAGGAAGGAAGGAAAGAAAAAAAGGTAGATATAGCTCAGAAGATTTAGAAAGGAAAATGTAAATAAATTCAACAAAAAATTCGTACAAAAATATAAAATTAGAGAAATACAATGATCTATTTGGTAACTTAAAATAATACTTAAGATAAAATATGTAAAAAACAGTATTTCAACACTGGTTCAGTGAAAGCTGCTCTTGGTTCTTTTGTTTGTTGTTTGTTTTTTTTGGCGTTTTATTTTGTTTTTGCTTTTGTTTCTCTCCTAAATACTATACACAAAATACCAGGATTGCATCATTAAACACACCAATTACATTTTATAACAAACAGATGAATGAATTCAGACATTGAAACCTGGAGAGTAATCAAACATACAGTTTTCTTCAAAATAATTTTAAATCTGGGAGAAAATCTTTTCTGTGTTCATTATTTCAACTTCATTTTAAGGACAATCTACTTCAATCTGATCTAATGTAGCTGTCAAAGGCAAATGTGCACACTTCAGGACAACCCCCGTTTGAGTCTGACCAGGTAAAAGAGCTCCCCTTCATTCATCCCTCTTAGACAATGCTACATCTGAAGCCCCAAGAAAAGAAAAAAGTGAGAAAAATTAAGAAAAATGTCAAAGTTCTAGAAAGGGGGACACAAACTTGTGGAGTTGTAACATGAATGAATAATCTAAGTTACTAAAGGGCAAGAACTGAGAAGATGTATACAGGATAAACTGCACAAAATAAACAGAATTCTAGAATATCAATGGTAATTAGTTAAGAGATGAATAAGGAAAATTTAGATTTTCATCATAGGGTAAAAATTAAAATCCTAACCCACCCTGTAAAGCAATAATAGAGGCCCAGAGCTAAAGCAGGAAGACTTGCGTACAGGTGTCAAAAACTGGAAAATATTACTGAAAAGCGTGGCGGAGTCCAAATACATACAGGGCATAAGAAAGTTAATCGTGTTATATCAGATGGGTAATTCTTTTCCACTAACAAGAAAAAAGAAAGGGAAAGGATAGAAAGAAAGAAACCCATTTTAGTTTAAAGTGGAAAGATAGAATATGTTAATTGTACTAAGAGGGGCTAATGAATTTAATAGTTTGGACAACGCATCCTTGAACCATTAGGTGAATAGTGATACTCTTTGTTGACCAGCATTTCTAAACAGCTGCACGCGACCCCAGGACCAGTATCTACAGCCTCATAAAGCGAGATCCACTTCCTAGGAACATGAAATCTTGTGATTTACAGAACCATATGCTCCTGATTCATGGAGCAACCAGAATGACATCCTAATGGCAGCTACTGAACCCACTGCTGGTGATGCCGATGCGTTTCAGGAGAGGCCAAAAAAAAAGACAGCTAAACACAATTCATTATCCTTTACAGAGCACTTTCCAGGAATCTCTCCAAATAAATGGAATGTTTGAGCTACATCTCTACAACTAACAAGTCAAGCAACCTGAGAGTTTGATAAAGTTGAAATGTCATTGGCCACAGCTGGACAAGGGCTCATCAATAAGTCAAAAATGTCTTCTCGTACTCTAGGCCCAGAGAACCTAAGAATTACTATGTAACAGTTTATCAGTCTCATTAAATAAAAAGACAGTGGTAGACGGTGTCTGTCCTGCCTCCAAATTCTAAACAATGAGAGATTTGACCCTTTTCCCCCCGCCTAACAGAACCAACTCTGGAAATTATGGGTTACTGTTCAAGTGATAGTTTAATGCATCGTAAATGATTTATCTACATTTCAATCTTCAAACCTTATCTATTTCTGAGTGCAGTAAAATGATAGTACTTTTATTTTTTGTTTCACTGTCACCTAATTATTTTTCTGTGGTTTCTGAATTACAGTGAAATAACCAAATATTAACTCTTCACTTCCATATTTTTAAAACATTAAAACATTTTTTTTTCATTGAGCGATTTTGCCGCATGTGTGCCGTACAGGAAATCAAAACTGGATAAGCTTTCTCTTACTCATCTCAGTAGAAAGGAAGTGTAACTTTACTCATTTTTCATGGCTATGATTTTAACCGTATGGTCAAGATTCAATTAAAACTAAACAGGAAAATATTATTTTATTTTCAAATGAAGAGTGAAACTGCCTGCCTGATTTTACCACAACTATTTGGTTTATAATAGATTTCCTCTTATTGTGTACAAATCATGTATAGCTCAAAAAAAAAAAACCCACGCATGCTAATACGGAGATGACACAATGCTTCTTAAAACACAGGCAACGCCTGGGGACCCTCGCTCTAGCTTTAATGATGCACTGCTCTCATTCAGCTGTCTCTCTTTCTTCAAATCTTTACATATGTGACAGCTCTCAAAAGTAGACCATAGACCATCTGGCATTTTCCGAGGTGTAACTTGTGCAAGTTCAGCTCTATTGGGAGTACACCGCTATCTTCTGCCTGTGTTATAAAGAGACAATAGAATGTAGAACTTAGGGGTTGTTTTGAATTATTCATTTTTTTGCCTGTATATTCAAGAAATTTTTTTACAAACTCTGCATTTTGTACTACATAATCACATGCGTTAAAGGTACAAAGAAACTTTTTGACACCTCTTTTCTACAGAAGGCTGGCATTTTGTTTGATATGTGAACATTCAGCATGTGCAATATCACTCCAAACAGGACTGGTGCTGCTACAAAAGACCCCATTTTAAATTTACTCTCTATGAGCAAAAATGTATTCTCCATATTCAGAAACCAATGCAATACATGTCAAAATTTCAAATACCAGGTATTAGAACACTCAGCATTTTCAAACCTGGATAGCATTGGTCACCTGATCACCATATGTGTAGGGATTTTCTCCTTTTAAACCACGACTCATACAATGCAGCATGATTGTAATTTTAATATCCATGATGAATAGTTACAAATGTCTTAAGAAATACTGGACTTTCTAGGTTCAAATGTTTTCAATCAGGAAGGAAACCAGCAGAATTCGGTCTAGCAGGTCTCAATGGGAATAAAAACATGAGGGTAAAGGAGTCGATAGCATGAACTTCTTTTGATAATTAAAAAAAAAACCCTCAGTGATATCGTAGCTAGCAATAAGTATACTTGAAACTGCAGCTGCTGGAATAGCAATAGAGAGCCATATTTTATTCCAGGGTATAATCTATTAGAAGGAGCAAATCATCTTTATTGCTGGTCTCCATCAAAGCTATATTTAATAAAATTACAAGAGTTTTCGTGCACTTAGTTAATTTAAACGGTTGATGTACACATAAAAATCACACTAAATCCCAAGTTGCTTTCTTAGAAATAGCTTTAGGGTTCTTAGTGGGTATGCAGTACCACATGATGTCTATAGAACAGACAGAAAAACAGACAAACACATACACAGAGTAATGGTAGAGATGTTATGTACGCAATACTGTACATGGATATATGTGTATAAAATAGAGTATTAAAAATGTTATTAAGATATAGCTCTAATCCTTATACTTTCTATGCATTGGTGCCCTTAAGTGGGAGATGAAATGTTTTTCAATATGAGCCATGATAAATCTATACTAGTTTTTGGTTTGTTTGCTAGGTTGTTTTTTTTTTTTTTAACTACATAATGTGAATTTAGGTAAACTCCAAAGGTGACAATCCTCTCTTTTTTATCAGCCAGGGTCAGGACTCTATGTGCAGAGGCTAGGTGCACATTTCTGCTAAACTCTGCCCTGCCAGAGTCTCTACATTACCTTCCAAGAACTTCTGGAACTCATTTATTTACCTCCTGATTTTATTTACCTACAAAGAGTCTCTGGACTCTTTTGGTCACATATCCTATTTTCTATCTTCACTGCATCTAATGTGTACCTTTAACATATTGTATATTTTGGAATTCTTATGTGTTTTGGAGCATTCATTAATTTGCGATCCCAATCAGGTGCTATGGCTCCTTGGATGTGAGTTCACAAGACAGAGACCATTCTTGAGTCTGGAATACTGTGGTTTATGTTAAAAGATTAAATCAAATGTGAAGTAAATTACCAGATGACAATGGGAAGTAGTACCATCCAAAATAAAAGAGACCAACTGTTCAAAATTGCTGGGAGAAGTAACTGGAGTATGGCTACCGTATTTCATAAAGAGCACTATCACATAACTAAACATATTTAACACCTGGAGGCAGATAACTTCTGGCAAATGCATTTCCATGTTGTTCAAGGCTGGTATCTAATCCTGTGCTGAATCTTGCCTTGAAGGCAGATTCAGCCATTGGTCCAGGTTCTCAGAGATAGACTTGTTTCCACACTCTCCTTCCAGGCCTGGCCCTGAGGCTTTGGGTGTGACCTACCCTGGGAGCCACCAAGCTTTAATCACAGTTGAGAAGCATAATTCAGGGATGTTGAAAGATTCAAATACCAGAAATCTTCATGGCAGCAATGAGAAGACTGACTTCCCAGTTCCAGTTTTTGGTCCTTCCCTTAATTTCCCTTACTGAGTTTACCCACATTTTAATTTTTTTCTCGTTTGCCTCCTGTTTTTACATTCTGTGACAATACTACTAATTTTTTGTTTTCCAATCTTCTATTGAAAACCTTCTGTCAAATAAATATGCAAACATAATCTTGCATTTTCTAGGAGAAATATAATAAAAATGAATAAATTCAGGAAAAATTAAGGAACATAGAACATTTTTTTTCATTTAAGATATATAAATATCTCTAAAATGTCCTCAAACTATAAGTCTGTGAAAAACAAAATCCCACTACTTTTCTCTCTCCAGACATAGGAGATATGTACGCACCTACTGCTTGATTATTCAAATGAATGAAAAGTCTGGCCTTATGATGCTTCGTAGTTTCTAGATAACTTATCTGGGTAGAGAGGATTTTATTCATGGATTTGAAAAGTTTATATTTTCAGGTTTGCTTATAAAGCATCATCTACGAGCTTTATGTATATGATAAAATAGTATCCTTACTGGGTAATCTCACAGCATTATAGAATTTGCTATGGTATCTCTTTGTTTCCTGACTCAAGAGATACTTCTATACCATTCTATCACTGAATCAACTGATAAAAATGACTGCCATCTATAATTATTAATACTTATTATATTATGGATACACCTAAAAATAAATGCATATGCATTTTATACATAATTTACAGAAAAGGAAATTATTAAAATATGCTTTATATTATACAAACAATAACTCAATGAAACAAGTACCATTAAGGTATGATCTTTCTAAAAGCTATTTTTTTTATATACTGACATTTGTATAAGATGGCAGAGAGTTTAAGAGTTGCAATGAATTCATCTCTTCAAAGGAATCAGTCCTGATTTGCTAATAGGCACTGGACTCTGGGCATTCTATAGTTAAAACACCAAAGTGGTATTGGGCAGTGCACACCAACCAGAAAACTCAGGAAGCTTTATGAAGGGCTGATTTTCCTAAAGCAACAGTCATTTTTCGCCATATGCAAATAAATTTGCCACTGTATAAATCCAGAATATGTACCCCTCTATACAGACAAATTTTGAAAAGCCTCTGAAACCAGAGATCAAGCAACCTTCGATGAGATATAGGATTGCAAGGAACAGCCAGAGATCTGGATTCACCGAAGTTCAAATAAGCATGTGTGTTAGCTAAGTTGCAGCAGGCTAATTATTTTTTACTTCCTCAATTTAGTGTTGGAATTAAAAACACTACAAAGGGGAATAGAAGATACTAAGCAGGAAGAACAGCACTGGAAACCTGAAACGTTTAGACCACGGCAAATACGTCTCCATATCCTGCACAGGAGTACTGCAGAAGTAGAGAAAGCCCAAGGAACGGAAGCACATATTGCCTGGAGCAAGCCCCACTACTGATACAGGCTGGTGACAAGAAGCAGTTAAGTGGTAACGAAAAGAAAACAGAGAAGGCCAGATCTCAAAAGTAAAAGGGGCAAAGTACCACAAAGATGAGGTTCTCCATAGGAAACGGGGTGAGGGGAGGAAGAGAGAAGGGGGAAAAATTGGACTGCTACATAAAAATCTCCTGAGGCCTTTCCACTCTTGTGGTAATCCCCGAGCCTAAATGTTTGTTATCAACTGGAGAAGAACTGCTAAGTCTTTTCCAAGGGAGTCCTCTCTGCAATGGCTGTGATGGATACCAAACAAGGAAATCTTAGCAGAGGCCTCCAGTAAACGAACTCACTGCACTCAGCAGAACACAGGCCTAAGGCAGGGAAGAAACTCAACAAGGAAATGCTGTGCACAGGCTCAGCTCATACTATTCTCATTACCAAGTATTCCAGAGACCCACCCTGTTCCTTATCCACCCATACAGGGGCTGCTCTGCCTCACCTTCACTGTCTTAATCTACATATTGATGATAACAAGTTGAAGCAAATTTGATCTAGGTTGGTCTTCCAAATAATTTCAGGAGAGGGATATATATCACACAGCAATCTAGAGAAGAACAGGCACTAGATCTAGATGTGTAATCCATGTGACTAGTTTCTCACAAGGAAAGATGAAGTGCATAGGTGTTTGGAGGAGGGGGCAATTGGATCTCATTAAGTAAAAAACGGAGCGAAATTATGTGTATAGGACAGAAAGGATCTGCTGCAGACCCAAAGCATAAATGTATGCTGCTGAGCTCAGGTCACTAGAGCAGACACCTATGCTTGTCTGTTCAACATCTCTCTATTTCCCTGGCAACAGTGTAGATATTAATGAGGATAGGACCTAGATTTGCTGACAGTAATTTCTGCAGCAATGAAGTGTTTTTAGTTACATGCATTTGTACACAGAACTTGACAATCCTGAGTCTTCAGTGACTCACATTGACAGCAGAATGTTCCTGGAGGACAGGATCCTGTATTCCTAGAATCCCATCAACCTTATCAGGCACATGCATGCTGACAAAGAGCCTTGTATGATGCTCAGCACCCAGTGGACACCCAGTGAAAATTAGCTGATGATGATGAATGATACTAGCTTTTAAGCTGTCACTTGATCCCTGAATATAATAACCTTCCTGAATAAATCAAGCAACAGTTTGGTATTCAGTACCATTATAAACTTCATCCTTCACCTTCCCGAGCCTAGGGAATTGCTGTAAAAGCATAATAGAAGGAGAGTAGAACTGTAGTGAAGACTCAAGAAACTCTGTCTGTTATAACAAGGGAATTAAAGATTCAGTTACCGATATCATAGGATGTGTGGAGAAATGCATCAAAAAGGCTCACTAAGTAACCTTTCCAAAAGTAGCATGCAAAAAGTCATTGCCAAGTTATATATCTAAGAGGACCTTCCCATAACAAAAGCAAACTCAACTTAGTGGGCAAGCAAAGACTGGGCATCTTTGAGCATGGGGCAATGGGGATGTACAGATGACATCACGGGTAAAAGGGATGAAGTCAGGTAGAATGCTAACCTAAAATGCTAACCAAGTAACTTACTGCATAACAAGGAAAAGGTATTTCTGATAGCTTAAATAAAGTAAACCAAAAGAAAAACAAATTTCCAAAAGAAACACCCCCAGCTTCAACCAAGCTCATGATCCTAAGTTCACTGGTGAGCAGCTGCGATGGGAGCAACTTCAATAAGTGGTCTGAGACTAGGAAACCTCTGTGCTTTAGGCTTAGTAACATTTCTTGTTACAAATGACATTCCTGCTGAAATAATGTGAAGATTCAAGATTGAAAGTAAAGTTCGAAAAGTTGACTCAAACGCTAATCAGGCCCTAATCATCGTGTTTGACTCCTAAAGAGGATCCTGGCAACATTTCTCTATAAGGAAGTGATGCGAAGGATCGCTAGATTCACACGTAGAGTCTCATTTGCACACTTAAATATGTACATACATAGCATATATATATATATAATAGATACATAATAGGGAAAATAAATATGTAAGTGAATAAGGAGCCAAACACTGAACACTGTTTTCCCTTTCGCAACCCCAAGGTTAAATCTTAACTTCTCTTTAATACGGTTGCTTTAACTTTCCAGATTCTGATTTAGATTATTGGAGTCATCAAATTACAGTATTACTTGACAGAATAAAATATTACTTAAAACAAAAGCATCAACAAGTGGCTACACATAGAGGGACAGAGCCATTAACCACACTTGAGGAGTCACAGATTGAGACCATTTACATAAATGGTTCCTCTCCTAATTTCTCCATTAAAATACACTAAATCTATCAAGGTCACTTTGCCTGCAAAACGGCTGAAATAAGTCATTATAAAATATTTGTTATGTACTATTCTAGGGACAAGGGATCTAACAGGGAACAAATTTACGAAGAAGTCATCTACCACCATAGAGCTTATGGATATTTATGATTTCAAGTAACAATAAATCCAAAGGACATCCCTATGAGTGTTAATTTCACATTATTGTCATTAAAGGCAAGGATTCAAAAGTAGGGAGAGTAGCTATCAAAATGACATCACAGTTTTCCGGTGTGCCAGACATCAGAGTGAACAACGTGTGGCATCCTCTCACTAACTGCAGTTCCTTCAATGTTTACATGATTTACATTTCTGCTGTCCTGTGCTCAAGGACACACTAGCTTCACTTGTACAGTATGTTGAGTTTGCTTTTGTTATAGGAAAGGAAAAACAAAACAAAACAAAAATAAAATCACTTTCATCTATACAGCTTGGCACATTTTCCTACGCGACAGCATCCTCTGCGAGGGTGTGTATAAACAACACCCTGCAGAAGCACAGTGCACAGACACATGCTGTTTTGTTTGCACGGACTATGTTTAAATCACAGTGTTCTTGAAGAAGGAAAAGCAAAGACAAAACTGAGATACAATATCAGAAAGCAAGGATAAAACAAAACAATAAAGGAAAAATACGGCAGAACAGGAGATGAAAGAGGAATGCAGGAGAATGAAAGAGACGATGAAGGCGGGGTTGAGGGATGAGCAAGAGCACATCCAAAAGAATCCCAGTTCCACAAGCAGGCTCCCTGTGGATCTCAACCAAGCCTCCGCTCACACAACCCTGTGGCGCATGCCGCCTATGCTTAGCATTCTTCCTTCTGCCTGGGCCCCACCAGGCCATGTCATTTCTTACCTAAAGTCATCAAGGCCACCTTATCAGAACTCTCTACCTCCAGCCCACTTTCAAACTAACACAAACAGAACCAACCCAGACTCTATTTGCCTTACTGTACTGATAAAGAATTCCATGTTTATTTTTCCATCTTTAGGATAAAATCAGTACGTTAGTGAAACATTTCCTATGATGCCTTCATCTCAGATCCCATCATTTCCCTGGTCCCCAGTTATATGAAACTTGTCCGATTTCTCAAATGTGTCAGTCTCTCCATTGTGACGTTCTCTTCTATCCACTGCCATGGGATGCCCTCCACTGCCTCTTACTTCAAAACTACACCACAAATTCATCAACTCTTCATCTTTGCTAAACGGTTCTACCTGAGATGTCTGTAGCACTCTCCTTTTGGAATGAAGAAGAAACATGTATAAAACACTGTCCTCTCCATCAAACTCTGTATTCCTTTCCATCAGGCACCTTGTTTGTGTTTACTATGACACCCATGTGTCATATGCCTACAAAGCTCCACATAGTATCTGCTCCAGCATTTAGAGCAATGAACATCACAAAAATGACAGAAATAGAAAGATGGAAGCAGTAGCTCTTCTTCCACAGCGCCCAGTTTCATTTTTTTAAATGAAGCACTGATAACTATATAGTGCTCTCATGGAAACTCTAAGCAGAATTGCCTTTCCCCACACTCCCTAATGGAATCTGGCTTCTTTCTTTCCCTTGGTGATGTTTATAACGTGTGTCACGTATCCAGATCCTCTAAATCCCCAACCACCCAGCATAGCCTGTAATTCATTAGGCCTATCATGATTTCTCATTCTGATGAATTAGGGGAAAAATGTCAAATTTATGGATTATCATGAACTTCATATTAATTTCACATTAGTATAATATTACCAATTATTCCAACAGTGGACAAGAAATTGTAAATAATTAGAGATAATAAAAAGCTAAAGCAACAAAATGTTTTAGAACTTGAGGTAAACAGTTGGCGCAAACAGCTGCTGTGCAGAGAACTGGGTTTGTTGGGAGTGAGGTTGGTTTTTTTGTCTTGCTTTGTTTTGGGTGCTCTACTGCCTATTATCATGTGCTTGCTGAGTGTACTTTAAGTATCAGACACAATGCACAGGCTAGTGAAACGGTGGTGAAGAGCACCAATAGTGCAAAACTGAAAAGTATGTTTAACTATTACAAAGTAAAAGAAAAAAATAATAAACTACTCAAAACAGTATTTTCCCAATAACAGAGGAAAAAAACAAAACACTTTTCCATATTGGAAAGCTACAAAGGCTATCTCAACAAAGAGCTGAAAGGAAAAAGACCTCGCAAGGAGAAGGAAGAGGAATCTGGTCAGCCTAACAGCTTGGCAAAACCTGGAAGCCGATAGACCTCAGGGCTTTTGCTGACCTGAGAAGAAGCCAGCCTCCCTAGGGAGATCATACACTGCCCTTTGGATAATCCATTTATCTCATAGTTAAAACTATAAACAATAATGAATATGCTGGAAAAACATAGGACGTGCTTCCGTAACTGTTCCAGGAAATACTGTTCTGGATCCCGTGTTTCCTTACCACAAGCCCATGACTACAATACATTATTCATTTATGAGACCATTCTCAATTTCCATTGACCAAAAGAAGCTGGAGTAAATAGTTTGATGTGATTCAAGACACTCCCGACAAAAGGGCTCTTAGGAAGTTACCAAGCACAGTCACCAACTGTATACAAATGCAACATAAAACCACAACTTAGAATATTAGGAAGCATTTACAGAAATTTTACACTTTAATTACCTTGCAAGAACAAAAGGCATATACCCCATGCCTCTGAAATGGGCTAACCAGTTTATGCTGCCATTTGGTGAAAACTGATCTAGGGCTCCAGAGCCATGGAGGAGGAATGGCTTGGTGCTCTTTCAACAAAGAAAAGGTTTTCAAGAATCACAATGCTGTTCAACAGATCTTAGGGCTGAGGCCATTCCTCCAGTTTGTTTTTACTAAATTTGTTCCTAACCCGGCTTCCTTGATCAGTTAAAGTACATAAGCCTCAGGCAATAATTCTCAAGCTTTGTCCAGCTTCAGAGAACTGAGCAACATATTTATCACATGTTACTTCTTCTCCGGGAAGTATTTCATCTTTTCCAGCATGTGATCACAGGACCATAGATAGACTGCTGAGCATCAGTATTTTCTCAGAAAGACGAACTACCAGAGAGTCACTAGACAATGTGACAGTGAACTGAGTATATTTCCCTTCACAGGGCTTTAAAAAAATGAACATTTTCTATGTCTGATTCATAGCATCTGGTCCACGTGAGTAAATGCTTAAGGAGGAAGTGGGTAAAACAGTGAACAGTATACGTGTTACTATTTGGCTCTGTCTGGCCTTGCTACTCAGTTATAGATAAATAGAGCAAGCTGGCCTTGCAACTCACAGATCTGCATGTCACACTTGTGCCTGAAAAGGCAATATTTCCAGAGCAGCATAATCTACAGTGTACCCACACTTCTTCCTCTAGCCTCTTAATTGAGGACTTGGACAGTGAAGAGTGTATTTAGATTATCTTGCTTGACCAATCAACTGAATAATGAGAAAGGAATTACCTCTAAGTGTAGACCAAAGATGGCTGGACTTACAGTTGAAAGACAGAATGACTTGCCCAACGTCCCCTGACAAGTAAACTCTATTTAGAAATAAAATTTAGTTCCATCCATTTGCCTAAGAATTTCATGAATTCATCTTTTTTAATAGCCGAGGAGTACTCCATTGTGTAAATTTACCACATTTTCTCTATCCATTCCTCTGTTGAAGGACATCTGGGTTCTTTCCAGCTCCTGGCTATTATAAATAAGGTTGCTATGACCATAGTAGAGCATGTGTCCATATTACATGTTGGCGCATCTTCTGGGTATATGTTGAGGAGTGGTATAGCTGGGTCCTCAGGTAATACTATGTCCAGTTTTCTGAGGAACTGCCAAATTGATTTCCATAGTGGTTGTACCAGCTTGCATTCCCACCAGCAATGGAGAAGTATTCCTCTTTCTCCACATCCTCACCAGCATCTGTTTTCACCTGAGTTTTTGATCTTAGCCTTTCTGACTGGTGTGAAGTAGAATCTCAGGGTTGTTTTGACTTGCATTTCCCAATGACTAAAAATGTTGAATATTTTTTAGGTGTTTCTCAGCCATTTGATATTCCTCAGTTGAAAATTCTTTTTTTTAGCTCTGTTCCCCATTTTTTGATAGGGTTATTTGGTTCTCTGTAATCTAACTTCTTGAGTTCTTTGTATATATTGGATATTAGCCCCCTATCAGATTTAGGATTAGTAAAAATCCTTTCCCAATCTGTTGGTTGCCTTTTTGCCTTACAGAAGCTTTGTAATTTTATGAGGTTGCATTTATTGATTCTTGATCTTACAGCACAGGCCATTGGTGTTCTGTTCAGGATTTTTTCCCCTGTGCCCATATGTTTTAGGCTCTTTCCCACTTTCACCTCTTTAAGTTTCAGCGTATCTGGTTTTATGTGGATGTCCTTGATCCACTTGGAACTAAGCTTTGTACAAGGGGATAGGAATGGGTCGATTTTCGTTCTTCTACATGCTGACCGACAGATGAACCAGCACCAACCAGAGAGTTTCCCACCTGGGGGTCCATCCCATATACATCACCAAACCCAGACACTATTGTAGATGCCAAGAAGTGCATGCTGAAAGGAGCCTGATATGGCTGTCTTCTGAAAGGTCCTGCCAGAGCCGTACAAATACAGAGGTGAATGTTAGCAGCCAACCATTGGACTAAGTGTGGGATCCCTAATAGAGGAGTTAGAGAAGGGACTGAAGGAGTTGAAGGGGTTTGCAATCCCATAGGAAGAACAACAGTATCAAACAACCAGCCCCCCACCCCCAGAACTCCCAGGGACTAAGCCATCAACAAAGGAATACACATGGCTCCATCTGCATATGTAGCAGAGGATGCATCCATGAAAGGAGAGATTTTTGGTCCTATGAAGGTTCAATAGGTGCCCCAGTGTAGGAGAATCTAGAGCGGGGGAGGTGGGAGTGGGTGGGTAGGAGGAGGGACACCCTCATAGAAGCAGTGGGAGGAGGATTTGATAGGGTGTTTCCAGTAGGAAGGGAAACCAGGAAAGGGGATAACATTTGAAATGTAAATAAAGAAAATATCCAATAAAAAAAAAAGGAAGGAAGAAAGGAAGGAGGGAGGGAGGGAGGAAGGGAGGGAGGGAGGAAGGGAGAGAGGGAGAGAGAGAGAGAGGGAGGGAGAGAGAGAGAGAGAGAGAGAGAGAGAGAGAGAGAGAGAGAGAGAGAGAGAGAGAGAGAGATCTAAACCTCAGGACCCTCACCCTCCCCAGGCCTCAGCTTTTCTAAGTACATAAAATCTTTCTCTGTATCTTGGCATTGTATGCTTCCTGAACCCGCTCTGTGTCCTACTCTTGTCAAAAACAAAGCTTGCTATTAGCAAATTAAATTTGGGCCATTACTGCATTTTCAAGCTAAGTGACTAATGGCGTTTTCTCTTTTACATAAATACTATGCTGCATTTATCTGTCAATGGTGGCATCTCCAGTTCTTTCAAAGTCTTCATATGTTAACCTTAGACTATGGGCACTATGGGCACACCCCTCAGGTGGACAATGGATGGAAATTATCTGAGCTGAAATGACTCTTTAGAAAGATTTATAAAAGTAGGGCCTGTGTAAGAAACCATCATTGTAGCATGTAACAGTCAAAGGACTGTGATTTAATGTGGTGTGCCAAATGGGTATCACAGTGGTACTTTTAGGATAGAGGTACATATGGTAACAAGCTGATCACCCAAAGAGACTGTCCATACATATTGTCACTTTTCTTACTCATACACAAAGAAACAAAAATGATAGCATCAGTAAAGAGGAAGAAGAAGGAGAAGAAGAAGGAGAAGAAGAAGGAGAAGAAGAAAGAGAAGACGAAGAAGAAGAAGAAGAAGAAGAAGAAGAAGAGGAGGAGGAGGAGGAGGAGGAGAAGGAGGAGGAGGAGAAGGAGAAGAAGGCCATCCGTAAAGGATGCCTCCAACTCTGAGAAGTGCTATTCTAAAACTACAAACTGCCCATTTTTCAATTCACTGTAATTTAATGTTTTGGACATTAAAATCTGTCATTATTACTGACCAGGCTATAATTGTTCCCTCCCAGTCCTACCAAAGCTCTAGATTCTGACTCTGAGAGCTTGGGTGTTTAGGCTCAAAATGGTGTGGTTAGCCCTTGTTTGAGTTTAAAAAAAAAAAAAAAAAAAAAAAAAACTGCAGAAAATGAGCACTCCCACATGGTCATTGCACATTAAATAAATACCCTGGGAACTGTACCATTCAAATGTTGTCACCTTAAAACAGTAGATAACATGAGGAAAACAGGCTAAATTAAAGGCTTCTTCCCAATCAGTGTTTTACTACGCCCCAGTTTCATACAACTGCAATGAACTCCAGGCTTATCAAAACAAGCAAGTCTGTGCAAAATGTGAATCCAAGGGTGGTGGGTAGAGCAATGTCATGGGCTTCACTGTTCAAGAAGAAAGGTTGCGTTATTTAAAATAATGATGATCACCACACCACCTTCAAGATATACATTTCAAAAACACAAAGCAGCCAGGCAGTGGTGGTGCATGCCTTTAATCCCAGCACACTGGGAGGCAGAGGCAGGCAGATTTCTGAATTCAAGGCCAGCCTGGTCTACAGAGTGAGTTCCAGGACAGCCAGGGCTATACAGAGAAACCCTGTCTCAAAAAATCAAAAAATAAATAAATACAAAAAAAGAAAAACCCTCAAAGCACTAAGGTTTAATGTGGTGACACAGACCTGTAATCCCACCACTTAGGAGTCAGAGACACTCTGATCTCTATGAACTCAAGGCCAGCCTGATCTAAATAGGAAATTCCAGGGCAGCTAGGGCTACATACTGAGACGCTGTCTAAAAAGAACCAAAAGAAGTATAGATTTCATTTTTGTGGATTTTTATTATTTCTATAGAGAATGCAGAAATGTGAGCATTTGTGACACTGTGCTATATATTACCTATTTTTTGGCTAGGTAGTATTTATTATGTATTAGGGCTATGATATGACTATGTCATGCTTATACCATAAATCATTTTACACTAAGGTGCCTTTAAGTCATTTTAATTTTTTGTCAGTTATTAAGGATACTGCTTTAAATGCATAGAATAAAAGTTGAAGCCAATGTGAGGAGGTATGATATTTTCTATGTGAGTTTCTTTTAAAAGGAGGAGCAAGCAGAAAACTGCACACATGTAGTACTGTGCATTAGGCATACTGTAACCTCATCTGCTTCCATGATTAAGGTGCAATGCTCATATTCCACATAAGGATGACTGGAAAATCTACCAGGCAAGCAAATTCTAGTTTAGTATACGAAATCTGTGCAACCAATCAGTTCCTTGCAGGGAGGCCCTTCTTTCTCTTTCACGTAAGACATCGTACATATTACAGCCTCTATTCTTCTTTCTTACCCATTGTTTATTTCATGATTCCACATTTTCTTATTCTATGAATGCTGACTTTTCAGAGTTGCTCATTAGCAAAGAAAAACTCATTGTAATTTAAATACTCAAGTCCTATGTAGTGTTAAATATTGTCATGCTGTAGCTCACATACAAACACGTGGTTGTTATTAGTTCATTGACTACAAACAAAGGCACCAGACAGTGTATTGAAGTTGTGTTCTTCCAGAGACTCGAAGCACTGGCTATCATTCTTGTTTTACTTTCTGTCTTAAATAAGCAAACTATGAACCTTTATATCATAAGAATGGTTTAAAATCACACCTAATAAATCTTCTCAGACTCCCTCTGTATTTCCATACCATTGAAAGAAATAGCTGATATTGCATAAAGTTTTGAAATACACTGTTCTCCAAAGTATGTGCTTCATCAGCAATTTATTTTAACATCCACATCTCCCCCTCAAAGGGAATTGAAACTAATTATGTATTGTCCCAAATGCCTTGATACCACTGATACCATATGGATTCATATATTATTCAAAAAGCTGATTTTTCCTCTTATTAGTATGGCTCTTAGGTAAACCGTATCTCTATTACAGAAGGCCTCACTTTCCTCCAAGAACAAGCTCTAGATGTAATAGTTAAGATATTCTTTCCAAGTTATCTACAAACACTTGATTAGAGACTGCTTATTCTAGGCATTTTCAACTGAAAGAGAAGCTTACTCCAATTGAAGACACAGTATCAAAAGAAGATGAAAGAGGCAGGTGTGTGTAATTCTTCATAAAATAAGATAACATGATTTTCATCTTTAGAACTTCACTCATATATAAGATAAACTTTGATTTTTATTTAAGGTATCAAGAATACTAAGGCAATCAAATAATTCCTTAAGATTACATCTAAGAGACTCTGAAGTCCTTTCATTCTGCCATTTAACAAGGCTACATGTGCAAATTAAATAGTTCTGTTTTAATATAATGAGACTGACAAGTCATGCATAGTGAAACTAAAAGTAAGAAACACATCTGAACAATGTGTGAGAAAACAATTTCCCCAAAGGACTATGGGATTAAAAAAAGAATCTGGTACCTGCTCTACTAGTCACACAGATGGGGTTTTAGTGGTTTTATTAATCATAAGAAACTGCCTTTTTTTCATTTTCTCTTCCTTTAAGGCAAATGTTTAGCTGATAACTAATGCTCAGATTATTCTACAAATACATCTGTTCTGGGGCAGTATGTTCAAGTGCAAACCTTACTGGTTTCTCTGCAGACTGAAATTATCCAGGGAACTCAAGGATGGCTAAGTTCCACTCCCACAAGATTCCAAGTTAATTGGTTTGGGCGGGACCTCAAAAACTGTTTGTTAAGCTAACATGAAGAGTGGGACCCATTGCTCCCCACAGAGGGATGCGACCACAGCATCTTGTCCCTGCCCCACCCATGTCTTCAACTTCAGTCTTTTAGATTTCTTCTTATTGAAAAAGAAATGGTGTTTCAAAAAAGAATGGCATATGCCAAGGTTCTTATCTCTCCCTTGGAATGATACCAAGCTCAAAGTTATGAAAACCAAAGCAGTTACTTTTCTAAGATGTCACACTTATATTAAAACCAGAAATTGTCTTGAATTTATTACAGAAAAATATGAAATATGGAAGGCATATAGGATATTGCAATTATTCTAACTTTTTCCCACAACTCAACACTAAGGCAGGCTACGGCCTCATGGTTAATGATAGTGAAGCAACAGGCATTTTCATCAATTTGGGTTTGAAATACTTACATGTTAGAGAAAATAAATAAATAAATAAATAAATAAATAAATAAGCACTAGAGGACCCAAGACATCATAAAATCCCTCCCCTCTGATTAAAACTTCCCTTTATCCAACAATGAACACAGAATAGATGAACCAACCTGAGAATGGTCCTGCCTGTTCTATGTGCACAAAGGGCGCCCCAAAATTCATTGAGATGCCAACTTTGCCTTGAGGAGACTACAGCCCCGCAGTGGATGAGCAGGTAACACACAAGTGGACTGCAACCTCAAAAGCAGTGAGTTTGTCCTGAGGGAGACAGACTGACCCTGTCCTGATGAGAGCAAAGGTACTGGCCTTGCCGTTGGCTGAACAAATAGAAGAAGCACAAAGGAAGGCCTGCCCTGAAGGACAAAGGAAGAAGAGGATGAACGGGTTCATGAAACGAACTGGTGAGATCAAAAGCAGGCCTGATGTTGGTCCCAGATTCAATCACCTGGGTTCATTGCCTGAATGTTTCCTGTGGTCCTGGAATTGGGCTTATGTCCATGTCATTGAGCTTGTGACTGTAGGCACGGACTTGACCAAAATCACAAATCGTTGCACTGGCTAAAAAGGAAAGAATATTGAGTGTCGCAGGATGTGGGTATCTGGGAAGACAACAACGTTGACACAACCTTAGAAGGAATGGTATGTCTCAGAGAAGAGAAACCCAGGCTCACTACAGAGGCAGACAGTGGAACTAGATATATAGAGGGAGGAAATGTCCATCAGAAGTTGTGTTCCATCAAATACTACAGAAAGGATAAGGAAGAAAATTAGTCTACTGGAGTGTAACCATCAAGTACAGAAGACTCTTGAATGGTACCTATTTCTTCCTCTATCATCTACAGCCCTGGAAGCCATATTTACTTCTAAGGCAAAGTTGTGGAAAAGCAGGAAAGTGAATTCTGGATTTGAAAATTTTAAGCAGAAGAGATAAAGACAAAGTTTTTTCCCATATTTGTAAAATAACAGAAACAAAGTCAGCTCTTCAAAGGGAAGAGCTATGCCAATTGATGATGTTGAAAGAAGCCCTGGGTTAACCAAACACTGCGGAATCATGACTCAGAAGTCAAGATTCTAGTCAGAGTTCAGATGTCACCTTTGGGTTAAGCCAGAGGTATGCATGCTGGGTAAAGGGTCACAGTCACATAACATACACTTTGATTCACTAAGCATCAGCCCTCTCCTTTCCATTGTCATCCGGGAATCTCCAACACTAAGAATTCAGGACTGAGATGCACAACCAATATAACATTTAAAAGCATTCAAACAATAAGATTTTACTCAATAAGTCTTTAGTAACTTTAAACAAGTTTGGAACGTAGAGAAAAGTCAGTATTATTCAAGGTATCTTTTAAACGGATATTTTAATAGTTATACGTGTTTTATTTCATTGAGTCATTAGCCTAGAAATTTAAGTCATTTAAAAATTAACTAAGTTATCTAAAGTTATTTAGAATGTCAGTTATGTCAATATAAGTATATTATTGATCTTTAAAAGAAACTGTCAACAGAAACATCAGCCACCTTACTTCAAGTATTTAAAATTTGAATTTATAGGAAAATGGATTTAGCTTTGTCCCCAATGGTAAATTATTAGGTTTAGAATTGTTTGGCTTCATAAAAGAAATGGGACTTGTTGCTGTTGTCACTCTCTGTGGCTGGGACAGTAGCTTTGTAATGTCAAAGGAACAGTGACAGGACAATCTGCAAAGTGGGAAAGGGGACAAGGAATGGCAGGCAGCATCCAGAGATGAGCCGAACAGCCATTTTCTGGCTGAATCAATTATTCATGACAATTTCTGATGGTGGGAATCTCTATTTCTTAAATTTTCCAGGCCAAGTTCTCACAAGTTCTCAAGAGCCATGGCAAATGTATTTAATTAAATAGTGTTCCAAGGCAGAACACATTCTGTATCCGCTCCTGTCTCTGTTTCACTTAATGCAATTTCCACCCTCTAATGGCATCATTTGAGAGCTTTAGAGCGATTTCCCCTGGTTTTTGTGTATCTTGCTGATGAACCCAAGAAACTTGGGAAGAGTTCGGCTTTTAATGGAGAACTGTGTCGCAGTGATTTGCCACTGACTCCTGAGGACTAGTTGAAAGAAACAGGAGAAGTTATAGCATTGATTCTTCCCTCTGCTGTGTCGAGAAAGGAACAGAGCTTCTGAAAGGGGTTAAAAAGGCTTTCCACAACCTCTCTCACCGTGTACACCCTCATCCTCTGTTTCAAGCCATGGACTGAGCTGAAAGCAAGTCTCACCCTCCTATAGGCTGTGCTTGGTGCAGATGGAGAAGCTTCACGGTGCAGAGATTCTCATAGTTCCTTCTTCCTCAGCTATATCAGCTACTCAGTGGTGTTAACTAAGAGATCAACAGATTTGCCGAAACCCAGAAAACCCCCGTTCACTCTGCATTGCAAGAATGCAGAGAGAAGTAACTTATAAAATTAAGATCCAGTAGTGCTTCATGCTTAGCAAAACTAGATCCCTGCTCCTTTATGACTGCCTCTCCATCCACACCCTGCTTTACTGACATATAACTGTATAGATAGCTACAGAGAGCCCAGTTCTTAAAATAGCCCAGCACTGAACTTAATGCTCTCTCTATTTGCTTAAAATTCATAGTGTTTTGGAATAAGAGTTTCTCTCTCCCTCCTCTGTGTGTGTATCACTCTTTCTTTCTCTCTATGTCTCTCTGTCTGTCTCTGTCTCTGTCTGTCTCTGTCTCTCTCTGTCTGTCTCTGTCTCTCTCTATCTGTCTCTTTCTCCCTTCTTCCCTCTCCATTTCTACTATCGTCCATCCCACAAATTGTGTGGTGGTTTCTGCTGTTTTCAGAACCCGAAGGAAAAAAAATTAAACTTTCCTAGCCTGGCTATACCCTGAAGCTTGCCCTGTGTATGCTTGGTGGACTCTCTCTCTACTCTTTTATTTTTGCTATGTAGGAGCACTTGGGTTATTTTGTTTGTTTGTTTTGTTTTGTTTTAATATTATCAAATTACATTTAATGTAATAAAGTAACTCACTAAAGAAAGTGGTCAGAAGCGAAGACTAGCTATACACAATATTAGGTGGATACCTTTCACCTATATGTCTACACTCAATTTCACCGAAGTTTCCGGTAGAACTACTGTAAATAAGTAGCCACATACCTTGTAGTAAGAAAATACATGTGCAATGCTATATATACAGGATACAGATAGCTATACACATCTCTATCATGAAGGTAATACTCATCATGGCATATGTATTTTTTCATTCCAATGTTGGGTGTTTACTGTAATAGATAGAAAAACCTCTTAGAGTCTTATAATAATCAAGGTCAGCAGCTTCAAAGGACCTGCATCATTTCCCACCTTTTCAGAGGCTTAGTTTGGTGATATCAAGCTACTTCTGTCTTATCTACACACAAGCACATACAAGCACACAGAAGGAAACAGCTGTATAATCTATCGAGTATGGGCACTACTGCAGGACAGTTCCGCAGAGAACCCAGGTGTAGCATACAGGCAGCTAAGGCCCCAGCTTTCTCCACCACTAGGTCTGTTAACAGGAAGAAACACCTGCATCTCTCTGCTACCCTGCTAGGCAACATGGGACTTTTTCAAAAACCTCCAAAGCTTTTGTTGAAGTTAGCCCTCTGAGTTTGACATGAACCATTTTAGTTGTTCATCCCTATGACCACCCTTAGCCCTGATCTCACCTAAAATGGTTCCATTTACATTCTGTAAATCCTTATTTTCTGTTATTATATTTGAGCTTATCTTTCCACATTTCCTATCGAGCAATCACAACTAGTCCTTTATCTTGAGTCTGAAAGAACAGAAACTTTTCTGGAGTATTTGTTTTTGTTCTTTGGTTGTAAGCCTCTTCATGTCTTTTCTCCCCTATACCCACAGCTCGTCATTTTAAACCCTCTGATGACAGGACCTTAAATGCGGGGGGGGGGGGGCATTGTCCTTGCATAACAATTAACATTTATTTGAACCAAAATCCTTAGCCTTGTTCCCAGCACTTGTTTCATCTGCCTGCCTTCACCTCACCAAATAATGAACCTTGTGAATAACACCAAATGGTTCACATCTGAGCTCCAGAGGCTGAGGCAGGAGGGTTGCCATGATTTTGAAGCTAGCCTGGCCAGTCTTGCCTAGAGTGAGACCCTATTGAAAGATCTGAGAGGGAGACTCTAGAGCGAAACCCACTTCCTGTTTCTTCCTTCCTGCAATCCTCTGTACCTAATCTAGACAAAACACCTTCCTTTCTTATCTCAGTTAACTCAACAGTCTTATCATGATTTATGGAATTCAGTCCTTTTCATTTCTATTTACTCCCCAAAGCATTACAAAAACAATCTTCCAAAAATAAGTTCAGATTAAAACAGCATAAACCTTATGAGGTCAAAACTCCAACACCATCAGTCTTCACCTAAGGAAGTCTTTCCCTGCCATCGCTCTCTTCCTCTAAATCCCACACTTTATGTCCCAGTATATGCAAAACTGGGACTCCATTCAACTCTTCCCTCTTTTATTTCTAGATCCAAAAATGTGCTGTGCTTTTGACTTGTACCAACACACACACACACACACACACACACACACACACACACACACACACACATCCTGTTTTAGTTATCTAAACCATTTTGGTAGAATCACAGGCATGGCTTCCTCATGGCTTCCCTCTGCAAAGCTCTGTCTGATGCCCTTCCCATGTCAGGACTTGGATTTCTCCCATGTAAACCTACAGTAGCCCTGCACTTTTCCCTAAGGTATTGCTAACACAAGCAATCATCTCAGGAAAAACTGTCTCTCTCACAAGATCATAAATTTCACATGCAAAAGCTACACCTGCATAGATCATGACTCGATCCCCACCGTAACTCAGTAGTAAACAAAACCATCATAATGTGTCCTTTCAAAGTTTTAGTTCAAGTCCTAATCCCAAAAGTTTCATATTAAACCAATCTACAAACAAATGATTAATATCTGTACAAGTTCTCAGAATTTTCAGATGCAGGAAGTTTGAGGTTGGAGAACTGAAATTATCTACACCACAGCACTTGTGGTCTTGATAATTAAATGCTATTCATTTCTTCAGAGGTTAACATTTTTTGAGATGATCTCTATGATAATTCCCAGGCCTCGGTTCTTCTTAGAGGCCTAAAAAATGTACAAACGAGAAGCTAAATCTCAGGTCAGTGCTAAGCCCTATCCCCTACCTGCCCTCCAGCTCAACGACATAGCTGGCAAGGAAGGACCAAAGACTTTAGGATGACCAGGAAGAACTTGAAAATCTGTGGCAGACAAATATATGATGTAGATTAAAAGGCAAGTGACCTAGCTTATGATGAAGAACATATACAAATAAATTAGAACAAAAACAGAGGCATAAGCGCAATAATGACAACATTTGTTGTCTCGTGCGTAACTCAGGAAACTTTAACCTACAGCCACACAGTCTTCACAGAAACACCCGTGAGTTCTTAACCTGGAATTGATCTAAAGCAGTGCTTCTCAACCTTCCTAACGCTGCAACCCTTTAGTACAGTTCCTCATGCTGGACCAACCCCCATCCATAAAATTATTCCATTGCTACTTCATAACTGTAGTTTGATACTACTGTGATTCGTAACTCAAATGTGTGATATGCAGGATATCTGACAGGAGACCCCTGCGAAAGGGTTGTTCGACCTCTGAGGAGGTCTTGCCCCACAGGGTGAGAACTAGAAAAAGAAAAGAAAAATGTGGTTTGGAGAATGATGAAGAGGCACGCATGCAATCACCTATTCCCATAAGTGCAACACAATATGTTTTTACGTTCTGTATAATGGTTTATAAACATCTTGCTACTTTATAACACATTAAAGCTCTTAATCAGCTGAATGCAGCAAACCCGTGGCCATGATATCAGGAGGTCTTAGAAAACATAGTCTATATATCGTAGTGCTTCCAAGCATCTGGCTCAATGCACCATAATGAAAAGAAAAATATCTTAAAATTCATAGCTCAGCTCAAGGATAATACTAATGCACACTGATGAACTAACATACCATCCGTTCCTTCAATGGAACACAAAGTTCCTGATAGAATCCTCAAAATGACACAATGAGCCTCCTGGTATTAGGCTCCATTTGGGGACTAAGAGGAGTTGACTGATGTTAGATAACTTACTCAACACCAGTGGTAAGTAACCACTCAGTCAGGACCTTTTCCCTAGCAGTTCATTTCCACTGGCCTTCCCATACCTACTATTAAGATGTTCAACACAAAAGATGAACACTATTTAACTCCAATTAAGGGAAAGAACCCAGGGTAAGCATGGAACAATCTATCATGAAAGTGAATTGTGTCAGGAAACTTCACCTCTGCTCTAGAATAGGGGTCTAGATGGTTACAATTAACAGAGGAGGTAAATGTAGGAGAACATCCAAAAATGGCTCACCACTACACACACCCCACTGGAAACCAAGCTGTTCGCTTGATTTGTACTAACTGATGATCACATGGTGTGCTCTGGGACAATAAGCAAAGCGACTGTGCGAGTGGGTGTAAACACTTGGTCAGCAGAGTGAAGACAAAGAGTTTCCTGACAGCTGCATAGGGCAGGAAAGGACACTGAGGAACTCAGAAGTCAGAACAACTTGCTCCTAGTACTTCTCCGAGACATGAATGAGCATGAAGTGTCAGGCAATGCCTGAAATTAATAAGAAGCGTGATTTTTAATAGGCTACATCTACCAGTCCTCTCAAGGTGCTACATCAATGGGGCACAATTTTTAATTTCATATAAACCGAACTCCAAAGAAAGGCAAATAATAGTTGTTGAAATGTGCATTCAAACAAGAGAGCTGTGGAAAACTCTTAAATCAAAACCACTTCATGCTCGCTCTCTCTCTCTCTCTCTCTCTCTCTCTCTCTCTCTCTCCCTCCCTCCCTCCCTCCCATCGAAATAAGAAATGTTCTAAGTATATGACAGTATGCCCGAGCACCTGCCTTTCTTTCTGTGTTTTCCACACAGGCAGAATCCCCTGGAGTGATGGAATGGTGTTCATTAAGGGTGATCAGCTCTAAGCTGGCAGAGGCTCAGAAAAGGCATAATAGAGTTGCTAACAGCAGAGCCTGTTGATCTGGAGAGGAGACTCAGAGGATGCCAAGAGGAAGGCTTCAAGTAGGAGGGTGAGTGGCAATGGAAGGAACCGTGGCTCGGTAAGGGCGGGCAAGTGTGAATTAGAGAGCGGCTTGCATTCTCCTGCCAATTAAGTGCTTACTATTATGAGAGCTAAAACTCTTCACAATGAATAAATGGGTTAAACAGGATGGGGATTGCCGTTTAAGTAGAGCATTCTAACTCTGCTTCAGATCCTGGGAATTCTATAAAAATCACCAAGGAGAGAGTTAGCTGAACCAAACAGTTTTAATTTAATGGGAAATTTATTTTAGAAGAGAAGCTGAGAAAAATTTCTGGAGTTAAGTAGTGGCATTTAGAATTAGAGGCATTTACATACAAAGCAGTGTCCATGGATAAAGTTAAGTAACAGGAAAGACCTAGAAAATTCTGCAATAGAGACCTCAGGCACTTAAGAAGAAGAACAAAGAAAAATGTAAGCGCTTCATAGGAGATAACCAGGATAGTAGAATTTGACCTAAATTAAACCAAAACATTGTTGACACATGCTATCTGCCTGTCAATAGAGGTAGATGTGTACATAACGTACATTCACACATAAGTGCATATGCACAAACATGCATGTGAACACGTATGTATGATTCTGCATGTAGACATAGAAACATCCCCACCTATCTTAGAAACCACCCCGTGATCATTTCTTCTCAATTATAATTAAAACATGTTATGTTGCCAATTACTTTTTATGGATTTGCGTGTATTACAGATTAAATAGAAAAATGAATATTAACTAGGGTGTCACTTCATTGCAATGTCTATTTTATGAACTCAGAAAACTGGTGCTTATTAAAACAAAGCACTACTAAAAAGTATAGGTTCAAATTATGCAGCACACCATATGTCCTCCTCTAAGGAGAAAAACCGAGGTCTCAGTCCATGCTCTCGGGGAAAACAAGAAAATTATATAAATTCTAGAATCTGAAATAAATCCCCCCAAATTAAATTATACTCAAAGATATTTTCTCAGAATATGAATGGTTCTTAAGCGTTTAAGTGTCTCTTTTTAAAAATAATAAAATAGAAAGAAAGCTTTCCAACTTTAAAATTTCCCCAGAAAACCACTATTGTGCTTTAATTCTTTGCTAATTTAAGACTTTAAAAAAAAAAAACAAACATAAGTAGCTCGAGCTGTCTTTTTTTTTTTTTTTTTTTGCATTTAAATTTTGTAAGAAAGATATTCACAAGGCACATTCCTGCACTAGACTCTGTGTGGCCTATTTATTCAAAGTGTTTCATTCCATATGGATTTCTTCTTTTATTTATTACTTCCAGAAAGGATTTTTTTTTCTCTAATAAGTTAGCAACTCAGGGGCAACAGATTTGAAATACAAGCCTTCAAATCACAACCCCTGGGGGGCCACCTTCCATATTTCTTCTAGAAGGACTACAGAAATGAGAAAAACTCAAACATCCGCCCAGCACAGGAGCCAACTCGGGGTGTGAGCTACAAGCAGGTGGTCCACAGAGGTCAGGGTTAAAGTTCACGGAATAATTTGGAAATAGTTCTCTGCTTGGGTCTCATCTAGGAAGCCTGAGAATACACCCTCTAACTAGAATGTAATTTCCAAAGCAGCCACTCCCTTCATTTTCCAGGGCTGTTTTATTCTCAGTGAAGAAAAGTGCAAACAGCCGCTTCACATTGCCAGATATCGGTCCGTTATAAAGTACCCCCTAAATGTCCAATAGAGAAAGCAGCAGGCTTCCTGGACAGTGGAGACAGCCAGTGAGTCACCAGCCCACAGAAACTCCTCTCAAGAGCAGATAAAGAAAACGCAGTCAGATTCAACAGTTGCTCTTTGCACTTTTGACTTATGCAGCTGAGCTATCCCATGGAGGACTGGAAAAAAGAGTGGGCTGTGCGTTTGAAACTGTTCCCACACCCCAGCCGTCTTTTTCTTTTCTTTTTCTGATGCTCTCTCCATCCGTCCAGCCAACCTAGCGCCTCAGTGGGAACACTCACATCAATTCTGTAGAAGCCAGCTGTCCTGTTCTTCCACGGCACTCAGGGAGCCACACAGCGCTCCTGGAACAGGAGCGAGCCAGAACTGACTCATGGCTTATGTTCACTTCCAGCCTTGTGGAGATTTGAGCCACCAGCTCCCTTTCCAAGGCCTATTGTTATTATAAGATCTGCTGAGTCTCCACAAGGCCCTGAACAGTAAAGCAAGAGAAACACACCCATCTCACCTAATGTGGGAAGCAGACATTGACTTAAAAAGAAATGACTGAGGACGCTATTGGAAAAGTTGAAGAAGCAAAGGCAGACAGACAGCTTCATGGACTCCTAACTCAGAGAGATAGACTGGCTTTTGCTATCACGCTAGGAGACTTCTTGATGTGGCTGTGATGGAGTCACATTTAGCATGCTCTAAGTTCTTCCACTTCGAATGTTTCTTATACACCCAACAAGATAGCCTTCATCTACAAAAGCATGACTGGGAAACTAGCAGAAGTAAGAGGCTCTGGAATTTTTAATCCTCACTCTGAGTCAGATGGTCACTCACAAGTATTTGAAAATGCTTGCCAGCTCAGGTTTCCCCTGCTACTACAGGCTGTGGCTATTATTTTCTCAAGTCTATTTAACTGCCAATGGTCACCGCAGCACTCCCATAGGAGGTGATAGACCTCCCTATCTCTACATTCTTTCTGGGAACATTAGTAGCGACCTAAACACGTGTTCCCAAATGCTCACATGGTACACACTGCATCATTAGCTCAGTAAGGAAACTATTCCCTGCAATATTTTTGATTCATGTCTACTTACCCAGGAAAGACAATGGGAAGAACAATTCACTTTTAATCCTGTCTTTTAGCAAGATGAATTCTGTGTCTAGGATGAGCGCCATCAAGCAGCAAAAAAGCTTTGTAACACATTAATCCAAATCTCCAAATCCTTGTGCCACAGTGTATTTGGAGTTTTGCCTTAGGTGATCTTATTTACATTATTCTACTGTGGGCTTGGGAAAGAAAACTGGAGAAACAAATTAATTAAATGAAACTCTTACAATTCTGCTTCTACAGAGAGTAAGAAAGAGAAAGACAGAGACAGAGACAGAGATTGGGAGGGGCTCACATGTGTCCCCCAGGGAGTGGAGTTTAAATTCTCTCCTGTATACCTTAGCTCCAAGTCTAGTTTTTAGGAAATCACATGCAAAATATGCCAGCATTTCACCAAGCCTTGTTTTTCCCAATTTTAGAGTTAATATTTCAATAAAAGAGGATCAATATATATTGAGGGACAACTTTTCTTCAAATGCCGTTTCTGTGATTCTTTGGAAAAGGCTTATAAATCCTGTTTGTCACTAATGTCTATGTTATATTTCCTTCCTTCCTATTCCCTTCTCTGAGCCAAAAGTATCTCAAACCTAAAGTTAAGAGAACATGCTTGGAGAGCCTTTTTAGAAAGGAAAACTATAAATATCTCAACAGTATTTTTACTATTATTGCTAATTTTCTGCCAAGTTGATGTTTTCTTAGTATTCACTGAGGGCCAGGAACTGAGCATTCTTCAAAAGAAAGTAACACCAAAAGTTTTGAAGAAAAAGAATATAACACAAGAGGGAATCTATATTATAAATTCTCTGAACTGATGAGTGAAAATTAAATTAGATAGTACAACACTTGAATGCGAGAAATGCATTCTCTCTGCACTTTAGCATGCTAATACCGAGACAAAGTAACCATGAACAAGAATTCAAAAGATTTCCTTCTATGCTTTTTCAAATATGGCCATATATACTCTTCCCTGTACTAAATTCTTTTCAATGGCAAATGTAATTTGAGCTACCTAGAGAGACTCGGAGACTCAGAGACATAAGTTCCACATCTAAAGCCTCACATTGAATTCTGAACATCCCCTGAAAGATACCATAATTCCTAAAATCCTCAGAGTGAAATAATTACACCAATGCTTTATAAATACTCTATAAAGCCACCTCAGGGGCAAGAGAAGCATCACAAAGATACAAATAGCAACATAAAAACAAGTTAGGTATCAATTACCAAAAGAATAGCAACCCCAAGAGCATTTTGTCCTTTAGATCTGATATTGTGTACAACAGGTATTTAAAGACGACACTTGATTTCCAATGGGTCCTCACTCTAGAAAGAGCTGACTAAATCTAACATAGAGTATAATGTTTTTACAGGCCAGTTGTTCCATTCTAAAGAAGATATGAATGCTCATAGTGACTTACATCCTAATTTTAGCTCTGATGGTTATAGCACCAATAGAAACACTTTCAGACTTAGAGATGTGTAGCAAAATTACTTGGGAAGGTAACTAGGTATGCTTTCATAATCATAAGTCTGTGTCTCAGAAGGTCTCGTTTAAGAAATACTTACTTCTGACAAGTTCACCAGCTGAAGGATTTGGCCAAATGGACTGGTCCCGCATCAGCCCACACCTGGTATGGCCACTGGTAGCTGGCCTTTTATCTTTCTCCGTATTGTCCTCATTACATGCTTCTGAAAAAGATGAAACATTTATTATCATTTGGTGAATGCTACCTGTCTTTCTGTATTTCGGGGAGGGTTGCTGTTTGTTTGAGGAATTTTTTGAAACAGTATCTCATAGAACATAGGCCTGGAACTCTCCATGTAGCTGATGACCATGAATTTCTGATTTTCCTACCAGCACCTCTCAAGTACTGGAATCATAGGTGTGCAGCACCACACATGACATAAGTTTTTCTTACTGCTTCCAAGTCTGCCATAGGTTAAGGAAATATATAATATACCATTATTGGCCGTTGCACATATTGTTAGCCCATTAACATTTGGGCACCTACTATCTTTTCATCATTAAGGAAGCATGCTCACAAGAAAATAAAACGTATCAAGACAGCAGTAAATAAGTTTTAGCACAGTAGGTGATCTGTCATAGCAGAGGAATGTAGAAAGGTTACATCAAGGATGAGAGCGAGTGAGTCCATACAGGTAGGAGGCAGGTGAGACAGAAAAAGTATCAAAGGAGAAGAGACTACAAATGATTGATGGACATAAAAGGCAGAGCCCAGCTGAATGAGAAGTAACTGGGCAGTGAGGATCTAGGAAACAGATACAGAGGTCTCTCTATAGAAACCGAAGGAAAAAGTCAAAGAGTGTGCAGTGCCTCCTCGGAGAGGCAAGTGTTTAGGATGAGAGGTTGGTATGTAGGATTATGAGTTCTCGGATGGAAAGACAACATGTAAGGAAATGGAATGTCTTGTTGGGAGCATAAGTCAAACAACACACAACCTATAACACAAGGTAAAATGCATGCTATGAAAGGTCCAGTGCACTAAAGGAGTTCAAACGATCAGAGGAAAAAAAATCTCATCAGGATTCGGAGATCAAGAAAGACACTATAGAGAAGGGAGCGCGTTGGATGGTTTCTAAAAGATTAGAAGAACTTCAAAAAGTCACATGGGAGAAAGGTAGAAGAACAGCATGGGAAAACTCCAAAAGCAGACACTTGGGCAAAGGTCCCAGCTCCAGGCTAGGAAGCTCTTTCAGAAGGACAGGAGGTGAGGCTGTGAAGTTCTGATGAAGATAGAATGTGGATATCTGAATGTCAACAGAGGAAAACTTGGCTTAATTCAAAAGCAAGGGGGGCAAATCAAAGAAGCTATGGAAGCTTTGTGAAATGACCAAGTAAGGCTCCATATTAAGGGGGGTAATAAACAATCTCAATCCTAATTGATTGGGGGGCCAGGACGAATAATTCTATTTTATGAAACAGACAAGGAGCTATCCTCAGGAGATGCACTTTTCCTATATCCTTTATATATTCACTGGATATGAGAGAGTCAGAGAGAGACAGAGAGAAAGAGACATAGAAAGAGACAGAAAAAGACAGACAGAGACAGAGAGAGGAAGAACAGGAAGAGGAGAGGAGAGACAGACTCAGGGAGAGAAAGAGACTCGCATATGTGAACAGCTGGTCCAGGCTGATGGGGCTATTTGAAAAGGTTGTGGAAATGTTATGAGGTCAAGCCTCAATGGAAGAAATGGGTCACTTGGGGTAGGTAGTCCTTGAGGTATCATAGCATGTTCCACCTTCCATTCACTTTGGGCTCCCTAAGTGCAGAAAAAAAATGTAACCAGGCCACTTCCTGTTCCTGCCACAATGCCTTCTCTTTCTGAGGCCTTGTCTTCTAAGCCACGAGGAACTGCATGTCTCCACAGTAAACCGTGTCTCCCTAAGATGGTTTTGTCAGGTTGTTTTACCATAGCGACAGAAAAGGAGCTCATACAGGCACTGAAGTGGAGAGTTAGCCAAGTTCTAATAGACACCAAGGAGAGTTTAGCTGAGTGACAACAGTGGCAGATGTGAGAAACTAAGTAAGGTTTAAAAAGATAAGTGGATGGGGTTGAAATGACCAATCTTTTCATCTAGATTTGATGGTGAAAGATCCAAAGAATGGGAGAATAACTTATACATTATATACACAGAAACATATGGTGCATACAAACATGTATTCATTTCACTGGGTGGTGTCCATATCTTGAAAGATAACATATTAACCAGCCTCTGTGCAGTTCATAGTCTGGGAGAAGATTTGAAAACTGAGTATGTGAGTGTACAAACCAGAAACAAAGGTATAGTTAGCTAGTCTGCAGGGAGTTGGTGAAGATCCTGAGTAAATGTGTATCATTGTACTTGAGCCAGCCACGTCAAGGACTAAAGCCTAAGACCCTTGGAGACTTGGCACATTCCACACCATGTGAGTCTCAGATAGATTGCAAAACCTTCCTCTCGTCCAAGAGTGCATAATCATGGTGTATGCAGAAAATATAGGCCATGCCCTCCTCCCTTACAACCTGAAAAAGAGCTATCCTGTAGAGACTGCTTCTGCTGATATTAGCTAAATCTGCCTCTTTGACTCACCGGTATCTGTAAACCCTCCATGACTCAGCTGTACACTGTAAACACTGCCTTCACGTTCCACTGTGTAAAATAAACATGAGCTTCCAGCATGCTGCAGGCTTCTCCATCAGAGAGCCCAGTACACCTGATCCCTACTGTGTGTGTGTCCATGAGTTTTGTCTTCTCTTCACTCTCTTGCTGGCCCAGTCAGGTCAGTTTCTGGAATCTTGCTGGATACACACCATTCGTCATCCTCAAATTCCACTGCTGAAGCATTTCCAATTACTGAGCTCATTGGCAGAAAGAATGGAGTCTGCACCATTAGGGGAAAGTCAAGAAGCTCCATGATATCAAGCTACGGAGGCAAAGAAATGAAGGAGACGCAACTCAGACAGAAGTTGTTAGTCAATCTTGTTAACATTTCCAGTAGAAGGGAGAAGAAATTTCTGCACAAACAAAAAAAGTTTCATGTATCTCAGAGATTTCACAACAAATTAACAATTCTGTCACAAAGCACATTTCAACACATGAGAAATAGTTGGGTGTAAACTCAGGTTGAAACCCAGAGGCTAAGATTATGACAAAAAGCAGGGCAGAGGATGGTTTTAAGCATTTTTAGACTGCAAAACCATATTCAAACATCAGTGAAATATAAAGGAAAGTATACTAAACCAGTATGTTCTAGATTTATGTAACATCTATTCAGCATTATCAGAGGGGAAAATGTAATCTTCAAATGATGTGTTAGTTTCAATTAAAATCTTAACTTTCTTAAAGGGTTCCAGAATTCTTTACTGCTGTAGTCAAGCCCAGCCTTTTGGAGATTATCAGTAAGAAAGACTTTCTCCGACCTCACCAGTTCACAGGAACTGACTTATCAGCAGTCCTCCGTGCTCTCACTGTTACGAAGCTGACTGCCGCCAGGTGTCATGCTAGTAGGCTTGATTCAATTAGTAACTTTAATTGAAGCTGAATGAAATTAATTATATAATTTTGAGCTGTTCAAGTTTAATTCCATTAAAATTAATTCATGAAACCGAGGCATTATGAGGCATTGCTGACTAAAAGAAAATAGGTATGAATAAACCCTCTAGACACACTTGACGCATATTTGAATCATGTCCAATATTCGAGTGCTAAGCACAGACCCACTCCAATCCTCACAGAATAAGTGGCAATGACACGTGCTCCATATACTCATGGATTTATGATGATGTAACCTACTCCTAGGGGGAGATGGAGTTCCTTCTACCACAAATTCTTATCAAGAGACAGTTTATCATGCTTTTTAAAATGAGTTTGCTTATCTGCAAACTCTAGAATTAGATGATCCCCAGTATCCTGAAGTCAAATGAGGAAAGGAAAAAACTACCACTCCATTTCTCATTAGCTTCAAAGGGAAATAAGTCGTGTGAGAGTCCTACGACATCACAATCACCAAGGTGTCCAACTTTGCCTCCTTTGAAAACTAAATGTCTTGGCTTGAAAGCTGGTCACTAGTTTGTCCTGTGATAATCTCCTGCACCCAGCCCAAAGTGAGGCTCAGTAAAGGCTCCCAGTAAAAACTGAAATGGTCTTAGGCTAATTCGTTACTTGTATAAACTAAGCTTCTGTGGCCATTTAACAGTGCTAGGAAAAGCTAAGACAGGGACACCATTTACTTGTATTATTTTACATCTCCTCATCTTAAAGGAATATCAAATATTAGATTCATAAATAGTATTTACACTCATCGCTGAAGAAATGGAAGGGAAGGAGAAAGAGGGATTTCAGTGATAGACAATCATTCATGTTATGGACAACATCTAAACAGAATCAACCCTGGCAACTGTGTACTTCTTCAGAGGACTTAGATATTAGACATTTATCATATGACCATTATAAATGTAGGAATGGTACAATGTTTATAACAGATGGTCATTATCAACATACGTTTGCAGTGTAACATGCAAACTAAGCATTGGGAAACTAAGGATTGCTTTTCAAGCCATTGCATTCATTCCGGATATATGAAGATTTAAGGTTGCAATTCGGTTACTATGTGTAGGCCTAGGGTGGAGATCTCCAGCACCAAGTGATTTCCCTAGCATAGGACATCAGTATGGACCAAACTGTAAGAGATTACACATGCGGCCAATGGGTTCTTCTCCTCTGTGTAGTGAATTACTCTTAAGCCATGCTTCTTGGTTTTGCTGATGAGTCAGAACCATGCTGAAAATGCTTGCCACACATACATGCACAGACCCTAACCTTAGAGGATCTAGTGCACATGGCTTTGTGTATGGAAGAGTGATGTCAAGAAAAAAAATGTGTCCAAGCAGGACAGGTAGTAAAATCCATATCTTACTATTCACCTCCTTCATACAGGATTCTAAGGAATCAAAAATTGAAAGTTTACCTAATCATCTAATGAACACATCTATATTTTGTTACACGTCATTGTCAGGACAACTATGAAAGTTCAAAATCTGAATGATATATAGTACTAACCTGTTCTACCAATACATGGGGTAAAATAAATATATTTTAGCTACCCAAAACTTGAAAGTCTTTTAAAATAACCACAGGGTCAAAGGATTGGGGTGTACTTGTAGGTGTACAAAGCTTTCCTGTGTGCCTCTTCTACACAGAGAAGTGGAAAACAATTTGCAGATAAGCAAGGAGACCATGTCCTACAAAATAAATCTCTCAGCCAGGAAGACCGAACATACTCACATGAAACAATCAAGACCCAACAAAACAGAATAGAGGTGGAAACGGTCCAGGGTCAGCCTTCTGACTCCAAGGCTGAGAGCTGAGAGAGCAAAGAACGGCCCTCAGCTCTTCCTCCTCCTCCTCCTCCTCTACAGGGGAAAACAGAGATGTTGGACTGCCAAGGCCATCTCACACTCTGACAGTGTAACTGACTCTGCATAAGGGTAAACAATAGAACCCAAATCCCCATACACACTAAAGGATGTTCAGAATGGAAGAAAACATCAAAAAAAAATACTTTGTAGGCATGGGACTTGAGTTCATTCTTAGAGAAAGAGACAAGCATGAATTATGCTAAAGAAAACTCAAAGGGGTAAAAAAATAAAGGTTCAAAATGATCAATTTAAGTTCATTATTTCTTCCTCCAAAATGACTAACATGATCAAAGTTCAGCATCAATAGTGAGAGGCAGTCTTTACAAATAATCTTGATTGTTCCTGCTGAGGAAATATAGGAAATTTCAAGTAAATAGAATTTCTATTTCAGTTAAAATTCTATGCTATTTTACCTAGCTGGCATTATCCAAATTTCAGTCCTTGATGATGCTAGTTATTTATCTCAGACACTTGGGGAAATCAAGTAATTGATTTATTACAAGAAAGAAAAGTTAGTAACAAGCAAGAAAATCTAAAAACATTAAATGAATTGGATAATTTACATAAAATTTATATATGCCATATAACAGCCATTAACTTGATATATAGTTGTTCAGTAATATTATTTAAGAGAAAGATAAAAATGCTTTGCTTTGTTGAAAGAAAATGCTAATGAATTTCACAATTAGAGTTCTGTCGTGGAAATTTCCAAAAGACTTTAATATATAGTATTTAGTTGATCTTCACAACCATCAGTGATATAATTAGGAAGAAAACAGCTCAGTTTTACAGATGGGAGATACATGGTGTCTCAGAGTAAAATATTGAAGTAGAAACACAATGATAATGGAGAGGATGGCTGGGCGAGGGAATGGAAGAATCTTGTGACCCAGCTGATTTTAGCAGAGAAAACTTCTTACTCACTCAGCCCTTCTCTCAAACTGTCTGGAATAACACCGCAGGGGAACATGGTCTGCTCTTAGTCTGGTATGTCAGTTACGTGTTCTTTGCTTTGAACCTGAATATGTCATCAGGTATTCTATATAGTTCTTTCTTTGGTACACACACACACAAAAAAAAAACCAAAAACCAGTAAACTCAATCCCTTCTATTAGACAAATTACTCAAATATTAAACAAGAATGTGTCCACCAGTTTAGACACAAACAAATGTATCATTCTAATAGCCAATATATGTGTGTGCTATATTCATGTGTGTACGTGTGTGTGTACGTGTGTGTGTGTGTGTGTGTGTGTGTGTGTGTGTGTGTGTGTGTGCTTGCACTCAAGCTCACCCATGTGTGTGGATGTGAAGTTGGGAAGCTGATACTTTTCCTACATCGTTCCTCCACTACTTGTTTGTTTGTTTGAGGCAAGTTCTCTCACTGAACCGGAAGCTTACCATCTTGGCTGCCTTGGATCCCAGGGATGCTCCTCTGTCTACCCCTGCAGTGCTGGGACAAATGTGTTACATACCTAGCTTTAGTGTGAGTTCGGGTCCTCACACTTGTACAGCAATCACTTTACCCACTGACCCATCTCTCCAGCTCTAATAACTGAATGTTTCCAACAAATCACAGTACCAAAGGAGTACAGACTGTTGCTTCACAGTGAAATAGGATTAGCGATGTTATTGGGCAAGGACGCTTGGTTAAACTTAGAGACACTATAAAGTTCTGAACATACACAGCCTTCCAAGAAGAGAAGATAATGCTGTCGTTTTACATCCTAGACATGTACATCCTTCCCTTGCAGTAAACAAAGATTACCATTATGATCACCAGGACAGACATACTATCCCTAGTTTGTACTCTGCACCAGAGAAATACTTACTAGCACAAGTTTGAGAGCAGTTTGCACACCAACGGGACCACTACTAATTATGTGAATGCTATAAGAACTACTTTTTGGTAAGATTTTTCTTATCTTTAAAATGAGAAAAATAGGGCTGGTGAGATGGCTCAGTAGGTTAGAGCACCCGACTGCTCTTCCGAAGGTCCAGAGTTCAAATCCCAGCAACCACATGGTGGCTCACAACCATCCGTAACAAGATCTGACCCCCTCTTCTGGAGTGTCTGAAGACAGCTACAATGTACTTACATATGATAAATAAATAAATAAATCTTTAAAAAAAATAAAATAAAATAAAATAAAATGAGAAAAATAATGTAACTAGAACATAGGTTATATCAAGTATATGAACTCATAGCTAGCAAGCAATGTCTTGCTCATAGTAAGCTCACCCTCTGTGATTATTACTGTTCTTTTAGATAGCTATCTTTCAAAGTCCTGCTATAAAAATATCATGAGGTAAGCTGTTGAGGTCAATAACCACTTGGGAATCCCTTTCTGAAATACCACACAAGCGACATGTCATGTCTGTAGATAGAGTAAGGAAAAGTACTGTCCTATGGGAGGCTGTGGGGTTTTGTTTTGTCTTTTGTTTTTTGGTTTTGTTTCTGTTTTCCGTTGTGGACTAGGCAGTTCCAAGAGGAGGAGAATACTTTCAAGTCAAGTCCATGAAGAAATTTGTATGCCTGCATCTGACTTAGCAGTCTGTGGCCACAGAGTCTGTGTTTTCCTCAGCCTTTTCTAGTATTCTGTTTATTTTTTTTTTCTTTTTTAACGTACTATCATGTCCCCTCAAATATTCTCCTGAAATAGGCAAGAGTAAACTCACAATATGTTGTCCTCTTGTTGTCTATGTGGTAGCTGCCTACTTAGTGGATGTATAAACAATGATAGAGCTCAGAAACTATCCTCGAAAGCCCTCCTAAACCTTAGTAACTGTTCAATGCACTTATCTTTTACAGAAAAGAAAATACAAATCTCTGTGTTTAAATTTAGGGAATTATACAAGTTAAGCCTCATATACACCAATTAAATGCTCAGTAATCATTAACAGACACAGTTTCCAAAATATCAATATTGTCAGACTTTACTAACCTCTATCCCTCCCTATATCCTCTATCTATAAAACTTGTCTCCTACAATGCCATTTCATTATCCATTCAAAACCCAGACAATTGTACTCTAGTTGACAACATCCGAGGAAATCTGAGGTGAAAAATCCCTAAGAAACATGAAAAAATATATCTGTGACTATCTTTTCCCAGCAGCTCAGAACAATGTGGAAATTCTGCAAATATAACCTTTAAAAACAAAAACAAAATTAAACCAGCTCTCAGGAAGACCCGGGGCCTGGAATTTCACTTTTTCACTGATCCAAAAGGAAAACAAAACAAAACAAAACAACAACCCGGAAGCCTAATGACCTTTACAGAACAACGCAAATCTAACTTTCTTTGTCTTTCCTTCCCAGCGGATTACAATCTCCTTTTCTAAAAAGCATGTAAGATCATATAAATAACCATGGTAACACACACTGGTAGACAAACAGGCATATAGATAAACGTTCATGATTTTATAAATAGAAAAAAGCATATAATCACAGATAAATTATGTGTTTGTGGATTGAATTGAATGCGTAAATCAATTCAGTTAAGTCATTGTTACCTGCGTTATGATGAGACTTTTCAGCAAGCTCTGAAATGAATTCCTTCAAGAGGAAGGTCTGATTGGATTCAAAATGAAAAAAAAAAAAAAAAACAAAAACAAAAAATAAACAAAGCAACTATAAATGGACCAGCTTATCTATTGAGGGAGCCAAAGGAAAATGTGCATAAGCAAAACGGAAATATTTACAAAAATAGAAGTACGTGATTGAGTATGAACATTAAGAAAGGTATAAAATGCATTGGTGGTTTAAAATACGTGGTAGTAAATCAGAGAGGGAGAGAAGGATAGTACACTGTCCATGTTTAAAAGAGGCGAGAGTGGGGAAAGGGCTGGGGGGTAGGAGGATTAGAAAGAAATTTGGGAAGGGAAAGACAACATCTTAATCTCTAGTACCTTTACGCTCCTAAGCTGGTGAATGTACTTTTAAGTCACCTGATCCTGAGTCTTGGAATTCTCAAGTTTAGCAATATTTTCTCAACCAGGAACACTCACCCTATAGCCAAACATTCAAAGATTCATGGAATGTAGCATTCTTGTCTTAGCAGCTTCCAGAATTACTCGTGACAGGAACTCAGACGAAAACATCCAATACTCACCATCCCCCAAGAACTGGCAAGAGAGCCAGACGTTGGTCCTTCAGGAGAAAGGAATGTGCTAGAGCAGAAGAAGAGCAAAGCTACAGCTACGATCACTTCTATTCCAAGAGCTCCACCATGCCGAGCTGACATCGCTACTCACATCACTTTGATTGGTTTGCTTTAGTTTTTTTTTTTTTTTTTTTTACAAAGTTGACAAGCAAACAGATCTACATAAATGTTTATCCTTGCCTTATGTGACTGCCATGTCTTTTAAAACGTCTCCTTTTCTCTCTCCCCTGTGATAACTACCTCAATTCATTCTCTGGATTTGCACTCTAGTTGACTTTGTGGACACAGTGGTCTTACTTAAGCTTACCTAGAAGATTGAATGTTGGGAAAGCATTCTCTGTTACTGACTGCTGAAATCCACACACGGTGTCCACGGTAGCTTCCTTACTTAGCTGTCTCTGAACACCATGTAGAATGAACTTGACCTCTTCCACCTTCCCCTATGCCAGAAGGATGATGTCCTCATCTTTAATCTTGTCTAGCTCCCCTTTCTTTTCTTTACCTCTTCCTTCTAAAATTATTAGTGTGTAGTGCTCAGACTCCATCGTGGGTTTAGGTGTGACATTTTTGTTCACGCACATAATGTACTTTAGAAGCCCTCTTTCAGTGGTCTCAGCCTTAAACACTTTTCTGTTAGCTCTCAGTGATTTGATCAGGACTAAATTCCTTTTCTGGTTCTCTGGCCAAGCAATGAACCCTTATTTGGCACTTTTACAAGAATGAAGGGCACCGGGACTCAATAATGAGCCAAGGGGGTTGTTTAATCTGTAACAGCATTGCAAAGCTCAAGACTCTGACTTTGAAGTAAATAAAAAAAGAGGAGCAGAGCAGGCCATTACAAGTTGTGGTAAGGACACAAACAGAATAATGATGTATGAGTTAAAATTATACTGACATTGATTTCTTACACTGCCGAATGATTGATAAGAGATTTGATTTAAAGCCAGAATGTAGAGCCTCTCCTAGTTCTCATCCCCTAACTCAGCTTTGGGACACTCTCAGCCCTACCTCTGGGATGCGACATTTGTTCAATTCTCCTTTAAGCCCACCATCCCAGTGTGATGTAGCTCTACCATCTCTGTCATCTCTTTCCCTTTCACCCATTCTGCAGCTGCAGGATGACTCTGAACAGCTCCCTTATCTTAGATATCCTGACAGGCCTAACATCCTTACAAAGGAAATACAGTGATTTCCCAAGTCCCTCACAGTCTTCGGTGCTTCCTGCCTATTTCCCTACTGAAGTCCACATCTTGGGCAACAGTAGAAACAGAACCATGTGTAACTTTTATTTTCCAGTTTTCCTTGTGTCTTAAACATTAATCAGTTACCATTTCTGCTCATTAGGAGAGCCCTCCCACCTTCTTATAAATCTTCATTCACGGACAGACTGCCTATCTGTTTCCTTCCCAAGGAGTACTTTCCTTTCAGAAAAACTCAACACAGTGTTCTTTAGATCAAGAATTACCCAGAAACTGTATTTTCTGTTCTCAGATTATGCTATTTGGTTTTATATGTTTCATGTGAAAATTATATTAAACACTTGTTTGCTAAGCAAACAAACAAAAAGAAATGCTTTTCACATTGTACTCTGGCCAAGAGCTCCTTTGCTGTATTCCTGTGCTTGATAATTTATCTTACTTCTTACTGAAAAGTGATATGAAACCTTTCAGAAAAAAAGGACTTACTAAGGATTGTGCTTATAACTTGAGTAAAATAAGAAACCAGGTTTATATTCATAAACGCCCTAAAGGTCAGAAGCTGCCCCATCATGAAACATGAGGAGAGCTATGCTTTGGGGAAAGAAGGCAGAGCTGGCTCCTGATCCTCTGCCACCTGACTCGTGGTGGCACACACCTTTAATCCCAGCACTCGGGAGGCAGAGGCAGGCGGATTTCTGAGTTCGAGGCCAGCCTGGTCTACAAAGTGAGTTCCAGGACAGCCAGGGCTATACAAAGAAACCCTGTCTCGAAAAACAAAAACAGAGTTTCTGACACCTGCTCTATCATGAGTTAACCTCATTTTGAGTGTCAACGCTGCACAAATTCAAACCAACATAAAGGAGTAAAGAAATAAAGCTTAAGATCTGTGGTCATGCATTCTTCAACTGATGTCACCAGCAACACAAGCCCAACAAAACCAAACTCCTCCTATCACCCTAAGAGTCTGTCCCAATCACTACAATTTCTGAGAAGCTCCAAAACTAGACCACAACCACCATATTGAAAGCTGGTATCAACTAGTCTGTCACATATTCTTGTTGTAATCTTCCAGTGGTATGTAAACAAGGATTGCAATTCCCTTTAGCAGATCTCACATCCTCCCTCACCAATGTGCATTTGGCTATATGCCTTATTGGTACAACTATGCACATAAGCATTCCTAATCTTCAAGGGACGATGTATATAGCAGGTGCACAAAACACTTGAGAACAGGGTCTTCCCTTTCAAATGTCAATGCTAAAATGTATGTGCTAGCATAAAACCTCAATTCCAGCTTCATTCCTGAGACTACAAAAGGACAGAGCCGAAAGGCACATGTATGTGAATCATCTTTGTTCAGATCATGTGGGCGTGAGTCTGAAAACAGAAGTAGACTGCAAGTAGAAACCACAAACAAAATTAACATTTTCGAGTTACAATAGCAAGTTCCTGCTTACTGGAGTTTGGGTGATGAGAATTAGAATTATGAACTGGAACTCCTACCTCAGAATCTTAGGGTTGAACAGCTTTACTCCTCCCGGGTATGTATGCTAAGGTAAAAAGAAGAGCTGGATTTTTAAATCCTTTCAGGAAGAGCTACTGTTACTGGCAAGAAGAACGGAGCAGGAAGGGAGAAGGAGGAGGAGGAAAAAAGCAAGGAGACAGATCTAAAATACTAGTTCATATATACAACCTCTCTCGGAAATAGAAGGGCTACAACCTCTTCAGTTTGCCCCCAGGGAATCACCAAGATGAAAATCATCCCAAAGTCTAGAATCGGCAATGCACACAGTTGCCTTTTAACAAAAGCCGAACACAGATACTTAGGGACAGAAGCAGAAATCACCCACTTTAGCCTCTGCCTTCACACAAGACACTATCTACATTACCTCATGCAGTTAGATGGAATTTTTTTCCCTGTTGTTTGTTGTTCTAAACAACTTTCCACTTTCAACTGGCATAACTGTAGACTAGGTCAATTTATGTTTCCTCATTTTTCCCCCACCCTTTTAATACTATGAAAATATAATACTGGTAAAAGGCACTGTTATTTGGCTTTCTTTCCATGAAATCATCTCAACCAGATCCAGGAAATAAGGTTGAAAGAAAGAGGAAAAGCTCTAACACGCCCCAAAATTCCACAGCTTCCCTCACAGCTCTATAAAGGTCACTGGATCATATATATCAAGTCCTTGAAGGCAGACTGACCAAACAAAACAGCCCTGCCTCTGCTGGACTCTTCACTTGCCTGTGGCTCTGTTTGCTCGCTGGTGAGCTTTTCTTCACTATCTTCCTCCTCCTCCTCCTTTTCTCCCTCCTCCTCTACCAACCTGAAATGATGTCCAATGAGTATAAAGACACTCCAGCCACATCTCCAGGATATTTGTCCTTTGTCCCTCTTTCTTCCATGGCTTTCTGAAACCCTGCCAATTCCCAGTCCGATGCCAATTCCACAATCCATTCTCTCTGCTTCTATTCCCAAGCTCCCACATGGTCCCTTCTGAGAAAGGCAGTCAGCCATGCTGATCCCTGTCCAGCAGAATTCATGCCTCTCATTCTTAGCTAAGCCCTCAGCCTCACTGAGAAGCCCCAGGGTTTGCATCAGTTTGATTCCCTCTTGAATACGTTCCTCTTTCAACATTTCCCACAAATCTCCAATGTCTTGACTCATCCTGACCTCCCTTGCTCTTTACAAATACTACCATCTACTTAAGCGAGAAGAGCTGGGCCTTCAATAGTCTCTTTTTATCTAATTTTCTCCAGATTATCATTTAATCCTTTTCTCCCACCATTTCAAAGGGAAGCTATCCCAACTCTCTAAACCCTTTCTAGAAATTGACTTTTTGTGCTAGAAGTGCTCGAGATACAACACAGACACCCAAATCAACCCATGTTATATTTTGACGCCTCCTTCCTGAGTTTTCTTCACAGTAAGGTGAGAATTCTCAACCAGCCATTCTGGGATAAGTCTTCTATGCACATAGTTCATCCTTTACAAATGACAATTCTTACCTCTTGTAACCACTAAATATCAGGAAAATATTCAATACTTCTGGAGAGCCATTATACTCCTCTTCTTTATGTTTGTTTGTTTTGGGGTTTTGTTTTTGTTTTGTTTTGTTTTGTTGTTTTGTTTTGTTTTTTGTACTTCAATACAAGGTACAGCCCTTCCCTCAAGATTTCATCCCCTCCCTGACTCTGGAGCCTACTGTCTACCTCCTTGATGGTGACATTCACCTCCACATAGTTACAAAGCCAGTTTTCAGCTACTTACTGGTGACTATGACTAATGGAAAGCTCCCTGGACTCAACATACTCAAAACAAGACTTGAAGGCTCCTGCATGTTACCATGCTAGTGACAGAGCAAATCTATAGCTGGCCTTAAATTCCTACCTTTGCAACAGCTTCAGATAATATATATTTTACATAACAATGCCCATTTAATTCATCAACAGGTGTGAAAACTACACTTGACCTCAAAAGAATCAAAAATTAGTAAATATCAATGGGCCCTCTTAGGCAAGGGTTATCCTATTTTTACTGCTGTTCTTAAATCTGTTTCCTCAGTGTCCCCTGCACTGGCACTGTCCTGGATCTGCTCTTTTTCCAGACTACTGTAGTAACCCTCTAGACAATTGCCAAGAAGTCTTGATTGTTTCCATTGTCATTTTCTGCTCTTTCGTGAAACCCACACAATTATCTGTCTGGAGTACCCGACCTTCTGTAATCTACCCTCCCCAGTGAGTCATGCTTCCTACTGTCTCAGCAGTAAGTCCTACAACCATACTTCCTAGCCTACGTCATATTACATCTTCCTGAAGACTTTGCCAAACTAGAGATGATTGGCGTCTTCTGATTTCTGTCACTGAACTTTCTTCGTGCCTCTATTATGGTACGTAATAGTGTGTGTGTGTGTGTGTGTGTGTGTTTATATGTATACATATACATGTATGTAACCATATTTAACATGCTAGTCATTTGCCCAGTTCGTCCAGACTAAACCATAAAACAGATTTTTTTCCTACCATTCAATCCAGGCCACTCAAACTCTCAAAATACTTAAATCAATGGATAGGTTGATCAGTTTTAACTCAATCATTCTTGTCTTCCTTCCTTCCTTCCTTCCCTTTCCTTTGTTATTAAAACTTTCTAGTTTGCATTCCTCAACTTATTTGACTCTTAGCAAAGGGAGAAACAATCCACTGTCAACCAGTCTTGCCCTCGCAGAGCCAATCTTATAAACTGAACATTACTCCCCTCATGCTGATGAAAGGGTTAGGACTGTGGCTTTCAATGTGCCTAAAAATGTCCCCACATCCCCTTTAAATCCCAGCAGCTCTCCAACTATTTTCCAAATTATCTCTGTCCTTCCTCAAACATATATATGGGAGAAGTGTTTTAAGACAGCTTCTAATATTTTGTTTTGTTTTGTTTTGTTTTTGTTTTATTCTTTCTTTCTTGTATGTGGCCGCCAGAGTTCTAACAGTATATTGCCTGGGATTTATCATTTAAAAAAAAAAACAAAAAAAAAAAAAAAAGAAAACCATGAAAGTTTCAATAAAATTTATTTCCAACAATCTTGTGAGATTTCTTTTTAAGGCTCTAAATATAATTTACTACTATTTCTAGGCAAAAATGTGATCCAGACACCAAGAGTCCATACAAATGAACAGGACTCCTGTGAAAGGTGAGAGCTGTTCCTGTGTCTTGCTCTACAGTAACATCTCCAAGAAGCTATAAAAGGATGCAGGACAAGAATCTCTACTAAGGTGGCAAAGGAAATGTCCGAACCTATTCATTGTGGCATGCCTTCGATTTTATCCCCATGACTATTTTACACTGTTTAAGACATACTTTATTTTAGAATGTACGTATACTTTCAAAGCTCAGAAGTACTTTAAGATTGAATTGAAAATATAAAACCAAAATTGGAGGGGGCCATCAGTAGAGAGTTTTCATAGGCTAATAAAATTTAGAGTTGTTTTTATGGCTTTTGAAGAGTCTCTGTTGCTCTCTGACTCCCTTCCCCCTCCCAGCATAAAAAGAAAGGACTACTCTCTATTTAAAAGTCAATTAAATGGGTATGTTTTGTGGATAAAGGCTCTAAATTAATGAACCTTAGACAGAATCAAGTACCCCTGGAACTTGTGCAGATGTAGATTCCCTGATTTTCAGCCCACAGAATCTTATTATTTACCTTAGTAAGGATGAGTTCCTGTTGGTGCCAAAGAAATGAGGACAGAAGGTTTTTTTCTGTCTAAGTGGTACTGTCTTTTGGGGCCAGGCTATTTATTATTTTGAGACTGTGCTATCATGTACCCTTCAGGGCGCTGAGCAGTATCCCTGCCCTCTGCTCGACAAATGTTGGTGACATACCCTGCCATGTTGGGACCACCTAACATGTCTCCAGATGTAGTCAAAAACCTTCCTGGGGCCAAAAATCTTCTCCGGTTTAGAACCAATGACAGAAGCTGTCCATAGATAATAAATTTTGAGAAATGCCATCTTTAAAAGAGATAAAACAGCATGACAAAAGTGAAGAAATTCAGATATGTAAAGCTTACAGTATATACATTGAAACAAACAGGCTTCCCCAAAAGGAAATCTGATTAGCTCTATAAACTCCTGACAACTCAGCTAAGCTTCTAAGACAGAGCTCCTCTTAAGCAGTTTAAACTTGAAGAGCCTCTCCCTCACTTCTATTTTAGATTATTTTTAATTAACTTCACTGGCATTTTGCATCCTGCTATGAAAAGTCCGCCTAATAGTCTCAGAGGACTCTCCCTAGAGACAGGAGTACATTAAATCACACATTATCACATTAAAGTATATACCAGCACTGAGTCCAACAGTGTTCGCCTTGGCAAGTGCACTGGGTGGGGGTTGGGATGGAAACAGGCTGCAGTGATTTACACTACCCAGAGCCTATTAACTTCAGTGCTTCTCCCCATGTGACAAGGTAGCACTGATTCACTACTGTAACAGCATTCATCATTATGGCGTACATTTTACTATTTGTGCTCCACCTGATTTCTTGTTTGTCGATGTATGTGGGGCAATTGCTGTATTGAGCAAGCCACTTAAAATTCTTTGGGAGTCCTTCCCCTCATCTAAAAATATAACCAATTGGAATAAAATATTTCTAAAGATTCCACTATATATAAATCACAAACTTCTGAACGTAGCTCTTAGAGAAAAGACTCTCGTTTACAGTACTGCATGACAGCAGAAAGAGCATCCAAATGCTTAATCCAAAAGGAAAGGAAAGGACAACGCAAGGAATCATATCTACAAACCCATTTTCTTATGAGAACAAGTGAGGCCCAAATGGCCTTTCACCTACCAAGGTATTTCTACAGGAATTTTGCATGAGAGCATAACTCAATATTTCAGATGTTGGTTATAAACAGGAAAATCATTTAAAACTCATTTACGTTCTGTTTGCAAAAGCAGAGACAACAAATCAGAAGCCCAGAGGTCAGATCCAACCTCCAGATGTGGTAGGTTCTTTGCCACAGGGGAAAATAAACAAACATACACATACACACACACACACACACACACACACACACACACACACACACACACAAACTGACTCAATTTGTTACTATAAAATGATGGAACAATACACATATGCATCTAGTATCCCTTAGGACATCAGAAGACATGAACCCACATGACAGTACTTAACTAGAACTAAGTCGTGTTATCGCCTGGCCCACTTCCTTTCCTGGACACTGAATCCCACAGATACCTTGCCTGTCACTTTCCTGGTCCCCATTTATTGCATGTAGCATGCAAGCACCTTACTCTGTAACAGCATTGTAGATATTAGTACTATAATATCTATGCTTTCAAAGCAACAGAAAAGTTCACAGAAGCACAGCGGAAAGGTCCGCGTCCAGGACTGTCCTTTCAGTAAAGAAAACCTTGCAAACTCAGTGTTGAAAATGCAGCAGGCTATCATGTTACGTTTCTCAACCCCACATTCCAGGTTCTAGAAAGGAGCCCAGAATCTGATTAGGAGGTTCAAACTAGATTTTAAAAATCCCTAAGATTACTTCCAATTTTTAAGAATTACACCTTGGGTTAACATAGTGAATAGTTCATCACAACATACTAAATGTGCTTTTACATATATTAGGTGCACATATAATAAGTGTGTTTAACACGGCAGAAGACATATCTCACATTCCTTTTTTTTCTTTTGCAAATATCTTCTGTAAATGTCCCTTAAATGTTATATTTTCCTTACTTAATTTAGTGTGTAGAATTTTAAAACTAAACTTTGATTAACTGAACACTAGTGTCCTACTATGCTCAGACACTATGTTTTGTTTCCCAGCGATAGGGTGAGCAGGTGGGACTATTGGAGGAAGGCAATGTTCAATTGCAAGAGGACATTGGTTTTCCATAGAGAGATATACACGTTGTATGCAGCTAGCGTTAACCTCAGGCCCTTTGAGATGTCTTCCTCCTTGTGCGCAGATCACCTGACACCAAGCAGCTTTGTACACAGGAGGTACCATGACAAGTTCTTCCAGGAGATTTTAACCATCCCTAGCGTTAACACTAGATTTTGTGCGTATTGGCTATTTCCAAATCCAATTTTTTTTTTTTTGGTTTTTTTTTTTTTTTTTTTTTTTTTTTTTTTTGGTTTTTCGAGACAGGGTTTCTCTGTATAGCCCTGGCTGTCCTGGAACTCACTTTGTAGACCAGGCTGGCCTCGAACTCAGAAATCCGCCTGCCTCTGCCTCCCAAGTGCTGGGATTAAAGGCGTGCACAACCACACCCGGCCCAATAGTTTTACCTGGAGTGTTTGCAGTTGATTTTTGGCGTAAGCATTGTTTACCAGGAGTGATTAATGACTGAAGTGGGAGTATAAAGAGCCTATCGACGAGTGGCTATGACTGTGGAGGGTGGGCGGGCATGGCTAATGGCAGGGAGATGACAATGTTGACAATGCAGTGTGTGTAAGACGGGCTGCTTCTGAGAAAACGTGTTTATCAATCTGGTTCTTCTCTACAGCTAATCACTTGGATTCTCTCTGTTTAGGAAAAGAAATGAGTCACTCTTCTAAATCGAAATGATAAACATAACATTTCAATTTACGCTTGGATGTTTTCTGCTACTATCTACTCTGGTTAGAACAGCAACTCCTTTCCTCCCCCCCCTCCCCACCCCCCACCCCCCGAATTAAAAAGAGAAGAAAGAAACTTAAGGCAGTATATATTTGGGTACTGGGAGACAAGATTTTAGACATGCTTAAAATCAAGAGTTTTGGAGAGCTGGAAAGTTATCTGGTGTCTGCCAGTCAGAACTGTCCTCATTGGAATTGTCCTTACTGGAAAAGGGAAGAGAAATGGTGAGAGTCTGGTTCTGCCACCAAAGAGCACCTGAAGTCTATTACCTTCAAAGAATTTTAAAATGTGGTTATGGAAGCTTCCCAGAAGCAAACGATTTTGTTTTCCCTTTGGAAGAACTCAAAAGAGTTAATTCATTCTTGGAACGTGTTTATTCCAAAACAAACGTTATTGAAAACATATGCACGAGCCATTCCAAAAGAAACTGGTCTCAGAAACCTGGATGCTTAACCTGGGGGTCAGAGTACCCCACAAGAACCAGAAAGATGAGGAGAGCCCACGCTAGCTCAGAGAGCAGAGACTGCCCTGCATGAGAAAAGAACATAAGAACTTAAGAGTACTAGACAAGGGTTGGAGACTTCACACCCCTCCTGAGTCCCAGGCCAAGAAGTGCTTAGGCAGAAGGTAGAAGCCATCTAGTCAACCAGTTTCTAGCAAGAAAAGGGAATAGAGGGGCCAGGGATCCCGCCCTCCTATCCGGTTGTTGATCTGGGGCAGTGATCCTCTGGCAGACTTGTTTAAGTAACATAAGTGTGCAAAAGTTCACAATTCCGAAGTTGAAGCCCATCCTCGCAGTTCCCCACTCCCACCACCACCACCACCCATCCCTAAGTGTGCAAGCACGTCCCAGAAACTCGCAACTCGCAAGTACTTGTTACTCACCGTGGGCCGGGGAGCCCAGCCGGCCGCCGCCCGCCTCGACCGGGCACTGCTGCTCCGCGGGCCCGGGAGCGAGGGCTTCACCCGCGCAGGACATGGGCCACGCTCCGAGCCAGAGCCGTCCCCGCGGGGTGCACGGACCCCAGCTGCTTAGGTGCTGGGTGCAGGAAACGGCCTGCCTCTGGCGGGAAAAGCAAAAGGGACAGCAGGATCAACTGTTTTTAGAGCACAGCACGCCGCAATGCCTGGGCCATTCCCTCCCCCTCCGCGTCCCTCCTCCAACTCCACCCCAGGGAAGTTAGGATTTGAAAGCAGCCTGGGGGGACGCTGCGAACGGGACGCGCGCGCTGGGAGGGGACGCGCGGGGACTCGGCGGCAGAGCGACCTAAGGGACCTCCACCTACCTTGGCATCCCCCCCGTGGGCTGTTCCGGGTCCCTTCCTCCCGCCACCGGTAGTCAGCGAGGCTCTGGCCGCGGCCCCATCACGCCCTGGCAGCCTGACCACGTCCCTCCGGCCCCGGGAGTGGCAGCGACAGTGGCAGCCGCCCGCGCTGACTCCGCGCACTCCGTCCCTTCCCTCCGGGCAGCCCCTCTCCTCCGGGAAGGACTTTAGGATCCACTTGTGCGTCTCTTTCACCCTCGCGCTGCCACTCCTACACTCTTCAAACACTTCTCTCTCTGTGGCTCCCTTTCATCATATCCGGATTGGGGTGGCCTCGAACTCTTGGCAGACAGCCCCGAGGTTGGGGGCGGCGCGACCTAGGTTTGGCCCTGAGCTCCCTTGCGAGGGAGCTGTCTGGGTCAGGAGGCCAGAGCTGGACAGGCCAGATGCAGGCTCCCTAGCCCAGGCCCACCAAGGTTAGGGAAAACAGGGAGGGAGCTAACCTTGGCAGCTCAAACATCTTCAACCTTTCTGGGAAAGTCCCCCTCAAACCACTTTCAATCCTGCCCTTCGATAGACTATTAAATAATCTTGAGGAATGCCCCAGGGAAGCGACCTTTGAAAACAGGGAAGGGTGTGTGTGTGTGTGTGTGTGTGTGTGTGTGTGTGTGTGTGTGTGTGTGATGAATGTACATGTGTGTTCAAACACACACACTGACTTTCCTGGTACTATGAAGACATAAATGTGTATTTAAAACCTTGTTCACAGGTCCCAAGTACTTGTCTAATCTCTTCATCTTTTTCTTTTTTATTACTTTACTTCTGTCAGACAGGATTCCTGATCTGGTTAAACCAGTTGCACAGAGCCACCCAGGAGTGCAAGGTGAACATTCTTGAGCACATCTGTCCTACCCCAGGCTGAGTGCCTCTCTGACCGTGTGACGTCTGCGGGAAGCTAAACTGTGCTCAGACGTAAAAGGTTCATTGTCGGTGGCTTTTTAAATGAAATGTTCTGACTGTGGCAGACTCTAAAGGGCCAAGAGCAAGTGTAACGGGCTGTTAAGAACTTTTATACATCTGGTTAATTTTTGTTCTTTGTTTGAGTGAAATGCAGAGTTCAGTGGAGGTGCATATCAAAACTGAAGAAACTTAATGGTTTCTCCTTCTCACTCACCCCCATCATTACTAATAATACATCAGGAATGTTTATCTTCAAAAAGTGACCATTCAAGTTCTTTTCAACTGACGGAAAAGGTCTATTTCTTACCTCTAAAGAAACAAGAACTTGATTTCAACTACTCCGAGAAATCAATCTTCAAAGGTTCTGAAGGCAGGTATTTGGATTCCATAGAAAATGGCATTTTTCTCGGTGACCTATAGCTAATAGATATGGCCCCGTTTTTAAATAAAATTTGTAGATTCATAGATGACATTGTAAAAAGTGCCTTAAGTCTCTTAAGAACGTGTCAAGAGTCTGGACTACATAGAACCTACTGTTGTGATCATAAAAAGAGAAAGAGCTATAAAGATATGTTCTAGCTGGTGGGGTGTGGGGAAGGGGGTGTCTTGGTGGGGCCCATGTCAAGCCATCCCTTCTTCCTGAGGGACCAGTCACAGGACTGTATAGTATAGAATAGAGTTTATTCAGGGCAGGGGGAGGGGAGTTAAGAGAATAGTAGAGGCAGAGAAAGGCAGAGAGAAGGAGAGAGTAGAGAAGTAGAGACCACATGGAGAGAGAGGGGAAAGGAATGGGGGTGGGGGAGCAAGGGAGCAATGAGCAAGAGAGGCAAGAGCACAAGAGAGGGAGGAGGAGACAATCAGCCCCTTTTATAGTGGGTCAGGCCTACCTGGCTAATGCCAGGTAACTGTGGGGGTGGAGTCCAGACAGAATACCAACACCTACCTCTTGGGACCAGGTCAGTTGTGGGGAAGGCTTGTCAGCATTAAAGAACACACAGGAAACTTGTGCTCTACAAAGCACAGCCTTTGCTTACAAGAGTCAGTGAGAAAGTTCTGCAAAGTTCTTCTTTGTCCCCTTACTGTTTATCTCCTTGTTCAGTTTGTTCATTCTGTCACAAGCACATGGTACCCTTGTGGAGGTCAGAGGATGGCCTCCAGTCCTTACCTTTCACCTTGTTTGAACAGGGTGCCCTTATTGTCCCTAGCTACACACACCAGGATAGCATGCAGACTTCTGAATTTACAGCTATTTACATGTCTCTAACACCCATCTCCCTGTAGGAACACCAGAATTATAAGGCTACACTTCTATCTCTCCCAACACACCTTCTCAGGCTTGCACACAAGCCATTCTCCCACAGAGCCATCTCCCCCAATAAATGTTTTTTCATCGAATTGCACACCATATTTCACTTTTACACATGACATAAGATACCTAACTTTTCTGATAAGATGAGCATAAAACATCCTCTTTCACTATGGTATGAATGTTGGACAGCCAGCCAGTTTCCCAAATGGGTGGAGTTCTGCAGGAGTGAGGGGTGGAGAGTGAGGTCAGGGAACTGGGATAAAGGAGAGAGACCTTCTCTGAGAATCTTAGTGTTACAGATCATTTGGGCAAAGGCCTTCTCTGAGTATCTTCAATGAAACAGCTCTTTTGCCAATCTTAGCTTGGGTGAATACCTCTATTGGGGTGGACCAAGGGTATATATGAACTTTGGAGAGTGGTAAGGCACTTTCCTGGTAAGTGAAAATCATTGGCTAAAGTTTTAAAGTTCTGTGAATAGCTCATTTCCATGGAGAGACATTCCAGGAATCCCCAGGTACTTGCTCGGTGGATTCTTATTGGGAAAAGAGCAAGAGGAAAAGAGGAAACTGAACTTGTAGGTCTGCCAAGGACTACTGGACGTTCCTTCCCCTAGGTAGAAGTTGTGGGGAATCAGGCTTCCCAGACAAGGTCAGAGAATTGGGAGTCCTCCATTTTGTGCTGAGCTCAGAGAAGCTATCTGGTCATAGTAGATAGACTTCAGCCTTAAACAGCAGGGTTTCTCCATATTCCACTGTTCCTTGGATTAAGTATAAGCGTCTTGCTCTAGCAAGGGAAGGAATAAAATTCAAGTAAAAATATTAGGAACCAACCAGGACACTGTGTTGTAGAGTCACCAAGTTGGTCAAAAGCTGCATCTTGCTCCCTGTTGACTTGGAGTACGTGAGTCAAATGCTCTGCGCTGCGGTTGCCTCACAAAGGGAAGACGAGTGAGCTTCTCTATGAGGACTTAATAAGGTTATATCCCGATAGCATTTGGAAAAGTGCCACGTGTGTGAGAAATGCTCCAAATCATTGACTATTGCTCTCCCGAAAGCGTAGGGTTATGAGTACCAGAGAGTAGGATGAGGGAGAGCATGGAGAGGGAGTGGCTAGTGGCTATAGAAGTGTATCTAGATGGGAGGAGTAACTTTAAAACCTGTAAATCTCACTACAGCAAATAGGGCCGACAACAGTCTCTTATAGGTGGGAAAGAGCAGATACAGAGGTTTTTCCAAAGGAAAGGAATGAAAATGCACAGATACTATGCATTAAATAAAAACTAACACTTTCAATATTAATTTACCTCTCTGGAGCAGCAGAAGCATTTTACCTATTAAAAAGCATGAGCCAAGTCAAGTCAGATTAGATTAGATTAGATTAGATTAGATTAGATTAGATTAGATATTAGATTAGATTAAACACAGGTTTATTGGGAAGCTCTTTTCAGGAGAGTTCACTGGACACAAGGACTGAGGCTAGGAGAGTCACTATGGGAAGGAAGGGGGGAGCGGAGAGAATGAAAAGAAGGGCGGGGAGCCCAAAATGTGTGGATTATATAGGAAAGAGCCTCTGGGGAAAGGATAGCCCAGCCCTAAGGCTGGGAAGTTCACAGTTAGGGGTAGGGTACACCAGGTAGGGACTGAGGAGAACCTGTAGGCCAGGTCTGCTTTAGTAGGAAAAATATTCATCTCAGTCCTTTGCCCAAGAGTCTCAAACCAAACAGCTATCATCAGGCCCACATCAAAGCAATGGGTAATGACTCAGTCGGTGAGTTCAATCATCAGAACACATGTTAAAAGGACATTCATGAGGGCATGTGCTTGTAATCCCAGCAGACCCTTGCTGCATACTGGACAGACAACACAGCCTAATTACAGGAGATCCTGATCAATGAGAAACCCTATCTCAAAATCGGGGTGTGTGTGTTGGGGCAGAGGATAGTGGTTGGGGCCTCTGGTCTGTTTTTTGTACACATACACACTCAAAGTAATGAAGTCATGTACTTTAAGCAAGTTATAGAAAAAACTTCTTACACTAGCCTAGCTGCCGTTCAAGCTCAGCTTTGTAAACTCTCTCCTTAGATCTCATGCCATGAATCTTGTCTTACTTAAGGTTTTACTACTGTGAACCGATGCCATGACCAAGGCAAATCTTATAAAGGTACTAATTAAAGATAAAAACTGCTCTTGGTCTCCTGTTCCTCTCTTGCTCTCTCCCTGCTTTTCTTCCCCCTCAACCGGAGGTCATGGCCGACCTCTACTTCTCTACTCTCTCCCTCTCTCTGCTTTCTCTGTCTCTACTACCCTCTTAACTCTCCTCCCATGCCCTGAATAAACTCTATCCTATCCTATCCTATCCTATCCTATCCTATCCTATCCTATCCTATCCTATAAATAAATAAATAAATAAATAAATAAATAAATATAAAATTGTGAATGGGACCACATGTGGGGATGTTTGACATAGAGGTAGCCAGAAGAGATATCTTTGAGAATTCTCTGTGGGAATAATCCACAAAGTCTCAGAGAAAGAGAAGGATACTTTGAATATGGTTTGATATATGAGTTTGACTGTAGAAGTACCCATTTTACTTATTGTCTAAAAGAGCCATAGACATAGATGTATATCTTTCTGTTGTCTCTTTTGCTCATAGCACCAAAATCTCAAACAAGAAGGACTTTATAGGTTTAGTTTAAAACAAAGAGGCCAGAGCCAGAAACTTCTATTTAGAGTTTATTTATGAGTCTCAATAATAGTAGATGGATAGACATGGGTATCGATTGTCCTTATAAAGGACAATATTTATTTGGGGCTGGCTTACAGGTTCAAAGGTTCAGTCCATTATCATCAAGGTGGGTACATGGCAGCATCCAGGCAGACATGATGCAGAAGGAGTTGAGAGCTTCTCATCTTCATCTGAAGGCTGCTAGTAGAATACTACAGGCTTCCAGGCAGCTAGGATAAGTGTAGCAACCACCAGCCTCAGCCTTGAGTAGGCTGGCTTTGACCTTGCTGCCACTGAGTGTGAGACCACCTGGGGTGGAGCCTTCCTCCTTAGATGGCTCTATTGTTCTGTCACCTGCTGAGAGGCCCTTGAGATATTCCAGAGACAGCATCCAACAGATCACCTACAGGCTGGCCACAGTCACCAAGAATGGACTGGTGGGGGATGGGCCTCCCCTCTTTATAAGCACAGACTCTTAGTAAACTTTGGCGGCTTTGAACAGAAACATGTCTTGGCCTCCATTATTTCTCTGGTCATTCTCTCCCATACAGCTCCTGCCTCCCACTAGGAACCCAAGTTAGTGTGGCCTCAGGAAGCTACAAGTGGTGCCCAAACAGGGACCTGGGTACCTGTGGATCAACAGAGAGAACACTGTCTTGGTAGTAGAGCTCTACAAGAAAGATAAAGAAGAAGATGTATCTGGCACAGTGAGCAACACTTTGTATTCATGCTAGTGTTGGCTTTAAACTTCATCTTTTCAAAATTGTTGCAGTAAGTGCAAAGGGATACAGGCTAGACTGAGTCATGTTGGCCCAGTGCTGATATCAGCTAGGGGTTGACAGTGGAAAATGAAAGTGAAAAAGAAAACAGGCATTTGTCCGCAGTCAAGAACTGCATCAGGCAAGAGGAATAGGGTTTAAAATAATAAAATAAAACTAGTAAAATTAAAAAAAAAAAACAGAGAAAAGAGAAAGAAAGAGAGAGAGAGAGGAAAGAGAGAGAGAGGAGAGGAGAGAGGAGAGAGAGAGAGAGAGAGAGAGAGAGAGAGAGAGAGAGAGAGAGAGAGAGAGAGAGAGAGAGAGAAGGAAAATGGATTTCAGAACTCTCCCAGGGACACAGGGAAATCCGGAGACGTCTGGCCTTCTCTCTGGCCCCTACAGGAGACACTCTTAGATTTGGTTACGTCAAGTTCTTTACCTTCTCTGTGTTGTTTGTGTTTAGTGCACCAATATATGTCCATGTGTCAATTCATGTCTGTCTTTGTTTCGTTGTATGAATGACTGTTGTTTTATGTTTCATGTTGAAAAAGAAAAATGGCTAAAACTTTATCTGCTGGCTTTCCATCTCTTGATTTAGTCAGTTTACACAGCAGAGGCTGATTTAGTTTGCCCTGCACTGTAGCCAGGAGCAGCCTCACCAAAAGTTGTATATATATATACAACTATATATATACAACTATATATATATATATATATATATATATATATATATATATATATATATATATATATTCTAACATTGCATTAAAAAACTTAAATTATAGTTAAAATTGCCAATTGCCAATGTTCCATTGACTGCAGCTTGCAGTTTGATTGCAAATTTAAAATCTTTAATTCACCTATATATTGTAATTAGAATAATTACAAGAGTAATCATCTTGTGAGAGCGCTAATACAGCTCTCTGTGGCCTTGCAGCCATACAAAGCTCAGAGCAGCAGCAGGTGACAGAACAATAGAGCCATCTAAGTTGGAAGGCTCCACCCCAGGTGGTCTCATACTCAGTGGCAGCAAGGTCAAAGCCAGCCTACTCAAGGCTGGGGGAGGCTACAGATAAAAGTCTTAAATCAGAGACACACCTACTCCAACAGGTCCACACCCTTTAATGGTGCCACTTGTTAGGCCAAGCATATATAAACCTGGTGTCTGAACAGGAGTTGGATGTGTGCTCCTAAGATGTCCCTAGGATCCCATCTCCTTCTTCTTGCTGCATTGGCTCATTCTGACTACTTAGCTTGGCTCCTGGTGAGCCACCCAATGCCTACATTTTATTCTTTCATTCTGTGTCATGGGATGTTTATGTTTCCCTTACAGTTCATGTGTTGAAATCCTAATTTCCAGTGGGACAGTATTATCAGAAGTAATTAGGTCATGACATTAGTGCCCTTATAAAAAGACATGGCAGCTTGTTTTGTCATGGCAATAACTAATCACCTCCTCAAGTCACCCCACCCCCCACCCCGTCATCTAATGCCTTGGTGATTAGCATTCAGTAAAAGAAACTGGGGATAACACAAGCATTCAGACTAGAGCACACTGGCTTGCACTATGTAAATTATGACTTTATGACATCTCTGTGTTTGGGGGTGCAGCGGTGTGTGCATTCACATATTCAAAGAGCCTGTGGAGGTCAGAGGACCTGTTCAACCATGTGGGGCTGTGGAGTGAAATTCAGGTGTCAAAACTTGGGGTCAAGGTCTTTTAGCTTCTGAGCCCTCTCACTGGCCTTAGAATGTTTGAAAAACTACCCTGGTGTGCTGTATAAAATAGTTTAGAAGCACTGGGATGCTCAATTAGGAGATCAGAAGGGATGCAGGCAATAAGAACGGAGCCAAAGAATCAGAGGTAAAGATGAAGACTAGAGGATTCAAAGGTTTCTGTGTCCAAGAGAAGTGGGTGGAACACAACACCTACAGAGATGAAACCTTATCCAGAGAAGCAGACTTAATCAACAGTTAAGGACATGAATAACACAGGATCTACAAGGCATTCAGTGGGAACTCTGCAGGGGGCTGTTGGGTGTGCGTCTGCAATTCCAGAGCACTGTTGATGCTTTACTAGCTGGAGAGTTATAAGGGTGCCCAAGGTTCCTATGCAGACTCATACCAGAGGGCCTACGGAGATGTGCTTTCAATGTGAATTGTGTCCCTGCTGTTTTGCTTGTTTGTTTCTCCACCCCCACCTCCACCCTTTATTGACTGGCTTAGAAATTCATAAGTAGCTAGGCACCCCTGGTACCACTGCCCCACTTGCTCTTCTAAATATCTCAAGTTGATCCTGATGCCAGAGTTTTTGTATTTCACAGTGATCTAAATGAGAAGAAGCATTCTGTGGTGGTCAGCCTTCCAGTAGAATTGAATGCTTTAACCCTAGATCAAAGCCCTTTGCCATAGACATCCCAGTGTGCTCTGTAACCATTCCCCCTGAATGATGCAAACATCTAAAGATATATGTGAAGAGCTGTTCTTGAGTTAGGACAATGGCACTATAAAACCTCCTATGGACAACTTAATCCTCACCATTTATTCCTTACATGTGTATGAGGCATTTCTCTACATCCAGGTTATGTGTTAGACTCTAGAAATCAGTTTGAAAATTAGTTCTGACACAGAGTTTAGTCTGCTCCCTCATATCTAAGTTATATACCTCACATATCTATCTAAACCAGAGTTCTGTAAATAGGGTGTTTTACTTGCATATGTATTCCAGGGGAGTGCAATATGAACAGAATAATCTTAAAATATGCATGTGTGCTTGTTTTCACATGATAATATATTGAATATTATAGAGTACAAGATGTATAAACTACTATAATCACTTGTATATAATTTATGAATGAAGACACAATAAGGGTTCGCATTCCAGTATTTCACGAGTTGCTTTTTAAAATCAAATGACTGGGGGCACTCGAGATGACTTAGTAGGTAATGCTGCTACACAGCCATATTGACCTGAATTCAGTCTCTACAACCAAAAGAGAAGTGAGTCCTGTACGTTACCTCTTACCCTACATGCATGACATGACATGTGTGTGGACTCCCACTCTGTTAAATAATAATGATTACTATTGTTATCATACACATGTTTTTAAATAAGTGACTTAAATGTTTTAAGTTCTTTCAGGAGCACTCAGTGGGTTATCCCCAGATTGTACAAATGTGGTTTTTCCCAGAAAACGTATGTATCAGGTTTATGCAAACCCATGACTTAAGAAATCTCCAAACCTAAGGATGTAGAAACTAGAAATGAATACCCACAATCCTTTTCACAGCTGTCACAAACTATCAGCACAAGCCACATACATTCACAAGTTCTGCTGCTTCTTTTGTGAGGATAGACCAATCAAACCAACTTTATTATCTACTGTCTTCACTCACTCCCAGTATTTTGGAAGAGGGAAATTTAGGATTTGGGGACTTTGAGGAGGGAGTAGCTGAGGGAGTTATTAGGTCAGTGAAATGACAGCGGGAAGAATGGCAGCAGACAGACAGGGAAGACACAGGCAAATAAACATGTCATGGCTACGCCTTAGTGAATTCAGCATGGTGGAGGCAGAGGTTCTAATGAGGCCCAGAGTCATTAAGGAAGGAGTCGCTGAGGGGAGTGTTCTACTCCATTGTTCAGGAAATCGGGTCATTGTTTTTATATTTGAGAAAATCATCCATTGGAACAAAACAAAAGTTTAAATTAAAAACAGAAGTAGTGCTTTTTTCCAGATTTTAAAAGATCAAAATCACCAATGTTGACAATTCTTTCTTTTCCCAAGTAGAGCAATAAAAGATGTAAACTTCATTCGGAGATCCCATAGCAGGTGCACATGTATAGAGAAATCCTTTGTTTTTTCTTTTTTTTTTCCCCCGGAACTTCTAGGCAAAGGAGAGGCAGGGGAAAGCAATAGAGAAGGAGAGTAAAGTTGTGTCATTAAGGTACCAAAGAAAGTCACAGAAAGTGGCACCTAAATGATCAGGCGTGGGTGGGGGGCCTCAGGGGATGTGTCTGAGGGGAAAAGACACCGAGCCAGTGCTTCTGATGAGTAAAACGTGCCTATCAAAGAGGTCAGGGAATTCCAGTTAGAAGAGAAAACAGCCCAAAAGCACAGACAGGAGGAAGCCCCAGAGAAGCCGAATGACTTAGCAAAGGCGTTCAGATACCAGAACTAGAGACCCCATTTCTCCCCATGCAGGCTTCCTCCTGTTCTCCTAGAACACATATAAATGAATCCAGGATTTCCATGCAACGGTGAAGCAAACACTCACCTGACAGTATAGATCAGAATTTCAAAGACTTTGTTGTTGTTATGGTGACTACGTGGGCGGAGACTGCAGAAGACAAAATCTTCAGTAGTTAGCTAGCCTGACTTCTCCTCGCACACTAGGCGCTCAGCTACAGTCTCTTCCCTGAGCACCTTCTCTGGATTGGAGCATTGGCTTTTATAGTCTCTACTTGTGTTACATTCTTGCTTGTGTCCTCTGGAAAGAGGTAGGAAGCCTATGGTGGCACATGTCACATAAGTGACAAAAAACAAAAATGGGCCTAATGGATGCAGTGAACAATAAACAGATCTTTGATTCATACACAGAAAGAGAGCCAGGGAAGAGACTGGTGTGGAAGTAGATGGCTGGAGGAAGCAGATGCTTGGAGACATGCCCTTGGCTTTGACTTTGATAATCTGAGTGAGAATACTCCCCTTTCTCACATATTTGAATACTTGGTCCTCTGTTGATGACATAGTTTGAGAAGGATCAGGAGATATGGAAGAGGTAGTCATTGGGGGAGGGGTTGAAGGTTTCCAAAGATTTATGTGATTTCCAACGCTCTCCCTCTGACTCATGCTTGTGAAGTACGGTGTGAGCTCTCCACTGTTCCTTTCTGTGTACCTCTCTAGAGGCAGTGGAACCTGGGAGAATGGAGCCCTTAAATGAGGTGGACAAGAGTCACATGCAATAGCCAACTTTACTCAGAGCATAAGACAATTTGTACTCGGAGAGTTAAGAGCAGTCACATAAGTAAACCGTACAGTCACCAGGGCAGGCTACACTTGGCAGGCAAGCCACACATGGCAAAAATCTGTTTTTTCATAGAGACATGTAAAGAAATAACCACAGCAAGGTGTCATGAATAATCTAAACTAAATTCAATCCAAACAACTCCTTCAAGGAGCACAAAACCACAATCCAAGGATACCTCCATGGTTTTTGAAGAAACTGAGGTCATAAGACCCATCTGTTTTCTTGGTGTTTTCTTGCTCTTGCAAGCACTCAGAATTCTCCTCAGAGGACTACATTCTTGGACCATGTTCTGACACCTTTCCTCCACCATCATGGATGCTAATCTTGGCTAAATTGAATATGTTCTGCCCTGGTCATGGTCTTTTATCTCAGTAATAGAAGAACAACATAAGAAAAGCCCCTTTTCTTTGCTTTCTGCCCATATTGAGGTGAGCAGTGGTGCTTCTCCATACCTTCTGGCCCTACGAGGTATTACATCATGGCTCAAACTTATGAAGTCAGACAATATTGGCTGGAGGCCTCCAAATCAATGAGCCCTGAACCAAATCCTTTTGAAGTTGTTTGCTCCAGAATTGTATCCCAACAGGAGAGAACTGACTGCCATAGAGGCTTATCCTATACTCTCCATTCCAAACTCGAGCAAATTCATGCCAAGCTTTACATAAAATGAATTTGGCTGCACACCTTCATTGCAGGTATGATCAGTGCAGTCCTCTTTACCTTGAGAGACACAATTCCACCTCTGTACTTATGGCCCCTTCGAAATGATTTGAGCTCACAATGGGACATGTACTATTAACTTCAGTGTTAATATTAACACTACTACTAATAACAATCACAACAAGAACATTTCTTCAGTTTCAGACAATGCAATATGTTTATAAGAAGAATGGATATTGTGAAGGTATATGGGGGAAGGTACCTTATATACATCCCAACAATTACCAGAGAGATCATCATAGCATATTTTGTTTCTCTTAGATCAGCAATAGCAGACCATTCAAATTGATCTGATCTAAGAAAAGGTGTAATTCCCCTTATCCAAGATATATAGAGCATTGTAACTAGCTGAATGGTACCCCTTAAAAGATAGTCGGCCTCTTAATGCTAGAAGCTGTGCATATCACATCATTTAGTAAGAGTCCTTGCAAGTGTAACTAAGTTGGTTATGTTGAGATGTAGAGAGCACCCTGTATTAGCCATGTTATACTAGGGAGCTTTATGTCAATCTGATACACAGTAGAATTATACAAGAATAGGAAACTTCAATGCAGAAATCATTTCATATGACTGGCCTGTAAGGAAAATTTCTTAATTAGTGATGGATGTGGGAGGACCTAACCCCTTGTGGGTGGTTCAACCCTTGCTTGTGGTCCTGAATGCTGTGAGAAAGTAATCCAAGCACATCACACAGAGCAAGCCTATAAGCAGCATCCCTCCATGCCCTTTGTATCAGTTCCTGCCTCCGTGTTCCTGCCCTGTTCTAGTTCTTGCCTTGACTTTCTTTGGAGGTGAATAGTGATGTGGAAGCATAAGCTGCTTTTGGTCGTGATGATCCATCACAATCATAGTAGACACACAGATCTGGATTTCATTGGCAAGTATCCTTGTACTAGACACACAGACATGACAGTGATCGTGGAGAAATTGTGAAGATGGGAATAGAGACTGAAGCTAAATGGCCCCGAGCCAAGGAATCTGGCAACCATCAGAAGCCAGAAAAGCCAGAGTCCGATGTCCCTAGAGACCCTAAATACAGTGAGGCCCTGTCATCACCTTCATTTTAAACTCTGGCCTTAAACATTGAGATGTAAAACATTGTTGTTTTAATCTACTGACTTGAGGGTAATTTGTTACAGTAGCCAAAGAAACAAACACAAACGTTTTTGGAAATACTAAATTGAGGTTATTTGGGTTGAGTGTGTTTGAATTATTGAATTGAATTGAATTATTTAAAATTGGCTATTCTCTTATCATTAAAATAAAAAAACTATAAGTTAAGTTTGTGAAGGTCCACAAACTTCCCATCCAACTCATTTTCCCAGTCTGACGTGTGCCTTCCCTACACATTAGCAGTTCTTGACATTAGTAGGAGTGATATGTATAATGTACTCTAAAGTACACATATTTTTCTACTCATATTTTAATTTTACCACTGTATATCACTGTATATTAGATATTAATGAATTGTTTTCCACAATCTAAAAGTTTGAAAACTCTTGGCTTTCATCTGAAATTAGTAGCTAGCTAATTAGTATTCAGATATTATCGAGAGTATATTCTACATCAGACCTCATGTTAGTTCCTGGAAATATACAATTTGTGTTTTGAAAACAAGATGTTAGATGATTTTATGAATATCAAATAAAATAGAAAATTAAAAACATGAATACTTGGCCTTATAAAGCTCAGACTTTGTACATATAATAATAAAGCAAATACAGGTAAACAGATATAAGTAGAAATTATGATGTATGATGAAAAATGATAAAATAATATGATTCTATAATGTGATCATATAATTATAGACAAAGACACTACTCTCAAAGAAAGCACATTGACATCCCCCAGACTTCAGGCCTACCCCATAGTCTGTCTCACAGCATCTGTGCATGGTGAGTACAGCCACAGGCTTGGATTTGCTCAGAACTCTATTAGGGGACTCTCTAGACTAACCTTTCTTCATTCTAACAATACGATCATTTATAACAAGACCATCCATTTGAAATGTACATAGAGAAGCTAGTAGCCATTTGATGGCCTTACATGCCTATCTCAAACCCACTTGAAAAAGAAGGGAGAAAGGAAGCAAGGGAAATCGGAAGGAAGAATTCTTAGAACAAACTTTATACTTACAACTTGAGGTGGGCCATCAATATCACAGACTCTTGCTTCACTCCATAGGCCGCATGGTTTTGATAGAGTGCCACAAGGGTTAGTGTCAGCTGTCTCTTTTACATTCTTTAGGCTTCATCTTATTGGTTTTGAAGAGCAGAGAACATCTCTGTTGCTATATGCTCAAGAGAATGGAATTTGGAAACCCTAGTGAAAGATAGTTTGCAAGCAAAAAAATATGTTTGGAGATTCTAAAGTTTCAACTATTGAACAATGGAAAAATAAAATACCCCAAACTAGGTAAAATGGGGCCATTAGTACCAAAGACTGTAAGAAAAGGGTATGGTTAAAATGAATCCTTGTAAAATAAAAATGTCTGCCTTTTTTTCTTTTTCTGGTTTTTTAAGACATTTTCCTGGTGTGATCCAGCTGTCTTTGAACTCCTTATGTAGCCTCCAGTTAGTGGTCCTCCAGACACAGCCTTCCATGTGCTGACACTGCAGATGTAACCACTGAGCATCTTTCTCCAGACCCCTTTGCACGTTCATGGATGGAAAGAAACAACTTTAAAATTCAATAGTCATTTTAGGCATTTGTATGTCTTTTTGTTCATTGAAATATCCAGCTAACAAGTAATGGGTTGCTCCTGTAACTAAGTTACAGGTATGCACAGTAAACATAAACTACTAATGTACAGAATGTACAGACTGCTATTTCTGAAACCAAACCAGCTAGTTAAAAAAATAGATTAACCTTATGAATGCTATGATATATTCTCTTTAGAATTCAATTTTACAAAATATAGTGCAAATGTAAACATTTAAATGAAAATGTTTGAGTAGCTATCTTAATTGTGTGATTTTAAAAATAATTTGTGAGTTAGGCTCTACAAAGTGATTTTAAAAACTATAACAAAGTTACGTTCCTTTGTCCAACTTTTAATCTGTGTTTATACCATATACTTTATGTTATGAAGGCTTATTTAAATTTTTTAATATTTCTCTATAACATTGTATATAGTTATCAACAATGTTAGGATTAAAGCATTCCTTTTTATTTTGAGTATTTTTTATTTTATTTTTATTTTACTTTATTTTTTTATTCTTTAATCCCTTTTAACAGTCCAGTCTTCATCCCCTTCCTGATCTGTTCCTTGACAGCTCCCCCTCCCATATGTCCATAACCCCCACCCCCACCACAGCAGACCTCCCCTCTTCCTGGGGCCTCAAGTCTCTTGAGGGTTAGGTGCATCTTCTCTTGCTGAGGCCAGACCAGGCAGTCCTTTGCTATATGGGTGTCAGAGACCTCATATTAACTGGTGTATGCTGCCTCGTTGGCGGCTCAGTGTCTGAGAGATCTCGGTGGTCCAGGTCAGTTGAGACTGCTGGTCTTCCCATGGGGTCACCCTCCTCCTCAGCTTTTTCCAGGTTTTCCCCAATTCAACCACAGCCTTCTCCAGCTTCTGTCCATTGGTTGGGTGAAAGTATCTGCATCTGACTTTTTCAAATGCTTGTTGGGTCTTTAGGAGGGCAGCCATGTTAGGCTTCTGTCTGCAAGCACACCACAGTATCAGTAAGGCCCCAGGGGGTCCACTTGATCCCAATTTGGACCAGTCATTGGATCTCCTTTCCCTCAGGTTCTTCTCCATTTTTGTCCCTGAAGTTCCTTCAGACAGGAACAATTCTGAGTCAGAGCTTTTGACTGTGGAATGGCAACCCCATTCCTCTACTTTATGTTCTGTCTTTCTACTGGAAAAGGACTCTACAACTTGCCCCTCCCCACTCTAGAGCACTTCATCTATGGTCCCTCCCTTTTGAGTCCTGAGATTTCCAGGTTTTGGGTACATTCTAGAAGGTTCCCCCACCTCCTACCTTTTGAGGTTGCCTTTTTCCTTTCTTTCTGCTGGCCCTCAGGGCTTCAGTACTGTCCTTTCCACCCCCCAATACCTGATCATATTCCTTGCTTTTCCTCCCTTTCCCTTTACCATCAGGTCCCTCCCTCTCTCTGCATCTTAGTGATTGCTTTTTTTCTCCCTCCCAAGAGGGAACACCACCTTGTCTCCCCTCTGAAGACAGCACAGTCTGAAGGCCTCCCAGGAGTTCCACTGCTAGCAGAGCAACAGGTAAGGAAACCACCCTAATAGCCATAGCCGCTGGGATTAAAGCATTCTTATACATATCCATACACGTGAAGTGACTCATTATTCCCCTCCCTCCTTTCTTCCACTGTAGCCCTTCTCAGGCAGTCATGCCACCAATATCAATGACTTCCTACTGACTCCAGACCTGTTCTCTTCTCAGAACACAAGAGCCACCATACTCAGCAGTCCTCCACCGCCCTCCTCCATTCTGGTCCTTTGGGGACACAGAGTCCTTCCTCTGCAACCCCTTCAGCTCCTGCTCTAACAGATCAAACAGGAATCCATACTGGGAGGGAGGTGTATTGACTTGATAAACTCTATGAAAAACAATTCAAATGAAGGGGTGCAGTATCATTAGATTTCAAAAATTCACAGAACTACATTGAGATGTACGAGGCTTCTTAGTAAAACTCAAAAACAAATATTACTCAAACTAGCCAACACTGAGCCTAGTTGAGCCAGTCTATTAATAATTGTTTATTAATGATCATGAAGTCTAGCAAATGTAATGCAAATGGAAGTTAAAGGACAACTTCACACATTATGTCAGTGGTGACAAGTAAATCCCCTCTTTTACTTTGATTAGATGATTTGTGAGGAACTGGAAAACACATACCACAGTAGTTTCCATCACAGACATGTTGACGGGAAAAAGATAATTTTTTAATATGTAATTTCTCTCTAAGTTGGCAATAAGACACTAGAAATAAAAATGAGAATATATCCTCAGTTACTTTTTCTCCTTTCTGGGCCAACCTCTGGCCACAGCACCTTAGAGGAGAAAGGGGTTGTTTGTTTGTTTGGCTGGTTGGTTTGGGTTGTGGCTTAAAAGAATACAGGCCACTACAATGGGAAGGTGTGGCAATGAGACCTGAAGGTATTCCTTCATATTTCATTCTGGGTCAGGAATCAGAGAGAGACAGACTCTGCTACCTGCTCATTTCTTCCTGTTCTTCTTTTTATTCAGTCTGAGATTTCAGCCTAGGGAACTGTTCCATTAGAATCCAAGGTGAGGGGCTGAAGAGATGACTCCACAATTAAGACTTCTCTTCATATATATATATATATAAGCATTATATATATATAAGCATTGCTGGTCTGGCAACATCCTCAGAGATACATCCAGAGGTCTCTCTCCTAGGTGTTCTAAATTTAGTCAAGTTGAAAAATCAAGATAAGCTATCACAAAGAGCATTACTGCTCCTTCCTCTAGAGTGGACAGGGTTATTCAGTTGCTAGAATAAACTCAATGATATAAGTGTCCTGGGAAGAAATTTTGTTTAAAAGTCATAAAGTGGTCTAGCAATGGGTTTATGACCTTAGATGAGAAGTTACACTATGGTAATAGCATTTCTGTTAAAAGTGATTACTACATTAAATGTTGTAACACAATTTAGGGTTTTTCATTTTCTCTTATTTGGGGGAAAAATCATCTGTAAATTAATGTGAAGGATGAACTTCCTAAGAACAGCCGCACCTGTCAACCCCTGCTTCACCCCAAAAAGTGTAAGATAAAAATAACTTTGGTGTTGACTGACGTTGAGCTGCCTCATTAGTTAGTGACTATTTCTCACAGTCATAGTTATTAAATCAACATAATATTGACAAGGAAAAAAGGCAGAAGTTTAAGAAATTATGTGCATATAAAAGCACATATGTATTTTCAAGTGTTTTCTCTTTGTGTTTCCATCTGAAACAGTTATTTACTAAATAAATGATTCTGCTGTAGTAAACTATTGTGATGATTAATCTCAGTTGTCAACTTGATAAGACTTGGAGTTGACTAACAGACAAGACTTCGGTGAGGAATTATCTTGCTTTAATGAATTAAACTGAAAGAACCCACATTAACAGTGTGTGGTGGTCCAGTGAAAGTGAAAAGGCTGGGTTAGTAAGGCACCTGCCACCAAAGCCATGCACTGGAACCCGAGTCCAATTCACAGGACCCAGGTGGTGGCAAGAGAGAACTGACTCCCCAAACTAGGCCTACAAACAAGTGCATGCTGTGTCATGTGTATGACCCCCTCCTACAGAGAAATACAGTATCAAATGTAGATTGTGTTTAGGAATATAAATATAAACATTTAAATGACATAAATGTAATTAATATGGTTGTAAATATGAGTATAAATACAAATATAAATGGTGTTTGTATATTTAAATAACAGCAATTTTTAAAAAGAGGTCATAAATTTAAAAACAAGTAAGAGTACATGAGAGGAATTGGAAGCGGGGGAAGTTATGCAATATATGATAATTCCAAATGGGATTGCAAGCGGGTAAAATTATGCAATATATAATTCCAAAAAGTAATATATATATATAATATATAACACATAAATATTAATTAATCAATCAATATTAATTAACATTGATAGTAAAATATAATATATTAATATAATGTATATTGATATATTATTAATTAATGTAATGTTATATTATATATTACATATCATCATATATATATGTATATGTATATATATATATATGAGATAAAATGAGTCTAGAATCTTTAAAAAATGTATTAAAAAATTATGGGAATTGAAAGTGAGCAGCACCATTCCCTGAGCTCATGTCCTGGACTGTATAGATAGCAGAAAGCAAGCTCGGAATGAGCAACCCTCCACTGCTTCCTGACTCAGATGCACTGAGACCAGCTTCCTCCAGTCCCTGTCACTACTATTTTCCCTCAGTGGTCATTGCTACCCACTCAGCCATCACACAACATAAAACTTTTCTCTCTGAAGTTGCTTTTTTAAAAATATTTTATCACAGTACTAAGAAAATAGACAAGACAATTTTTTTACATCTGGAAAATAGTAAACATATTATTCTTTAAACTACAGACACAGTTTCTCACAAATTTCATGTCAACTTTACACAAGCTAGAGTCATTTGGGAAGTGGAACTACAACTGTAAAAATGCTCCCCCCCCCAAGATTGGCTTGTGGGCAAGCCTGTAGTGAATTTACTTACGTACGTGGGAGGGGCAAACCCAATTGCACAGCATTATACCTGGGCTGGAGGTCCTGGGTGGTATAAGAAAGCAGGCTGAGCAAATCTTCAGGAGCAATCTAGTAAGTAACATTCCCCCATGGCCTCTGCATCAGCTACTGCCTCCATAATTGAGCTTCTGCTGTGACTTTGTTCAGTAATGGCCTGCAATTTAAATGTAAAAGTAAACATGTGATTGCAAAATAAGACGGTCTAGTAACTTTAAGCATAACAGAAATAAGTAGAAACTTCTTACTGTGTCAGAGAACTAGAATGCTTTTATTTATACCTTTCTGCCAACTATAACTTTCTATCAAAATATAATTCCTATGAATAAATGAGGTTACATGTACCATGTTGTTTATGGCACTATTGTACTTAAAGAACAGAACTGGAAATAATGCGGCTAATAATTCAGTAAAATGTATTATATCACAGTCCACATTACATATTAGTATGCAGTCATTAAAGAAAAGGAATTAAAGTTCAGTTGAAACAATTCCCATGGATGTTGTTAAGCTACAAAAACAAAATGCAAAGACATGCATCTAGCATAGCATTTTACAGAACATAGACCAAAACAAACAAGAGAATATTAGGTACAGATGTGAGTAAATGCTCATGCTTGTGTATTATGTAACTTCAGGGGCTCCAGTTACCCAAGGGAAACAGTTAACAATATGCCAGTGAGATACGCTTGTGCAGTTGTTTGCAACACGGATGGGATGTGCTTTGGGGTGTGAACGCAGATCCAAATATACACAAAGATAAAAAGAAACTTAAGTATGACTGGTTGTAGGTAAAAACACAGATATGTGTAGTCCAAGTTACTGGCATTGGTTACTCTGGGCAGCAAGAATCACACGCAAGAAAATGCTTTAGTGAAAGAATAATGGAAAAGGGGAGAAAAAGAAAGAGAAAATGACTATAAATGTATTAACACCTAAGAGGTATGCCAGCCATATATAAATACTAAATAATTGCACATTAGCCGTTTCTAAAATAAATTTGACTAGTAATATTTATTGAGCTTTTTTATTTCATGCCTACTACTTCCTTATCAATTCACCCAGAACAAATCCTGGGCATGATCCTGACTGTCTATGCAAATTTAATTCATAAGATTCTTTTTTTTTCTCAAGTCTCCTCAATGTTTCATAAAAATTGAAGTGTTAGTTTGTTTATGGGTCATTTATTCGTTTCCGTATGGATGGCATTCATTTCTTGATTATTGTAGCAGAGTCTACATACTTTTCTATTTACCCAACTTTTTAACATAGACTCAAGAGTGTCCCCTATTGTTATTCTAATTTTGATGATGTAAAAACATTAAGATTTACAAAAATCATGCCTGTAGGTTAAGAAACAGCATGTGATGCACATGTGTCTGGGTTTCTTCCAAGACAACAGTCAGCAATCATCTCTGAGATCAAAGGAAGAAACTCAGTTCCTAACTCACTCAAGGTATAAACAAGTGACTTTAGTACCTGGTATGTGCTGGGGCCGAGGCTCTCTTGGTAAGTTGTATCATAGTATGACACCTAACCAACAGGCAGCAAGGGGACAACAGAGACTGCCAGGTGGACAGAGTTCAAGAGAGCATAGTCTTCTGGAACCTAATTACAGCAGTACAATAGTCTATACTCTGTTTGGTGGAATCATCACTTTAGTGGATCAATGCTGCCCTGGAGACCATGAAAGACCCCAGGGAGTGAGCTTCCAGAGTCGACTGGGAGGCTTGTCAGAAGCTTGCAGAGAGTGTGTTTGAGCTGTTGTGACAGGGATGTGGCACTCTTCACGGTCACTATTTGCCTATGGCCAATGCTTCAGGACTTTGCAGCTCTGATTTTAGAAAATAACAGTAAGAAGTTTCCCAAATTTGTATCTTAACAACTTTATTGTGATGGAGTTGCTTTTTGTGTATTCCTTTGACAAAAATCTCCGCTTAAGCCAGATCACAGACTTTCTGTTTTGTCTGTTAATTTTAAGTAAATTGTATTTTAATAAAACATTACCACATATGAATATTTTTAATTTTTTATTTTGTTAATACCTGGAAGATATGTTTTGACAATCCATCACTAATTTTCTGTCTTGCTTTTCATGATCCATATATCTAAAATCATATGAGTTATTTTTATGCTTTTAAAGAATCAATGTTTCATTAAAATATATATTAATGTTTGTCTGATTAAGTCATTTTTAGTATCTTTTTTTCTGTGAATATTGGAGTTACTTTTCTCTACTTTTCTAGGTTTCTAAATTACATTGATGACTCAGACTTTCTTCTTTTTTATTATTTTATACTCATTCTTTCATTTATTTTTGCCTCTCTCTCTCTGCCCCCATCATGATCTCCTGTCTTAAATACCTGTTCCTTCCTCTGCCCTCAAGTTCTCCTCTTATACATATAAACACTCCAAGAAATTGCCTTTTCTCAAAACTCTGCTTTAGCTTCTTATCATGGTATATATTATTATTATATATATATTATTCAGTTAATTTATTTTCTCTTTTCATTTCAATATTCATTGAAATGAATCAATCATTGTGTAAATGATTTAATAGTAACCTGTTGGATTACCAATGTTTACTATCTCTAAGATATGCTATTTTTTTAATTTATTTTTTAATTAGGTATTTTCTTCATTTACATTTCAAATGCTATCCCAAAAGTCCCCCAGAAACCCCCCACTCTCCTATCCATCCACTCCCACTTCTTGGCCCTGGTGTTCCCCTGTACTGAGGGACTAGATCATCTTCTGATACATATGCAGCTAGAGACACAAGCTCCGGGGGTATTGGTTAGTTCATATTGTTGTTCCACCTATAGGGTTGCAGACCCCTTTAGCTCCTTGGGTACATTCTCTAGCTCCTCCATTGTGGGCCCTGTGTTCCATCCAATAACTGACTGTGAGCATCCACTTCTGTGTTTGCCAGGCCCCGGCATAGCCTCTCCTGGGCATATGTCCAGAAGATGTTCCAACTGGTAAGAGGACACATGTTCCACTATATTCATAGCAGCCTTATTTATAATAGCCAGAAGCTGGAAAGAACCCAGATGCCCCTCAACAGAGGAATGGATACAGAAAATGTGGTACATTTACAAAATGGAGTACTACTCAGCTATTAAAAACAATGAATTTATGAAATTCCTAGGCAAATGGATGGACCTGGAGGGCGTCATCCTGAGTGAGATAACCCAATCACAAAAGAACTCACATGATATGTACTCACTGATAAGTGGATATTAGCCCAGAAACTTAGAATACCCAAGATACAAGATACAAGTTGCAAAACACATGAAACTCAAGAAGAACGAAGACCAAAGTGTGGACACTTTGCCCCTTCTTAGAATTGGGAACAAAACACCCATGGAAGAAGTTACAGAGACAAAGTTTGGAGCTGATACGAAAGGATGGACCATCTAGAGACTGCCATACCCGGGGATCCATCCCATAATCAGCCTCCAAGATATGCTATTTTAAGCTTATAATAACTATACATTATTCGTATTTTTAAACATATGAAATATTGTATAACTGCATTGGTAAAAGTATACTTTCTCTAACATAATTGTTCTGAAACTATCAGTTGCTTAAATTTGCATTATTCTTTCAATATTCCTTGTGTTTATTTGTCTTCTGCTTAGATTTTCTGTAGCATTAACCCTCATTAGTGAATGCAGTTCTTCTATATTCCTATACTTAGCTGGATGCAGCACAATTCTGAAGTCCCTTTTACAAACCTTAGTCGTCTCTCTGATTGCTAGGTCCATTGTTAAACTTTTGAGTAGAACTACTGATCCCAGACTCCAGAAAGTCAGCATTTCCATGTTCACTACTTGTTACAGAAACATGGGATTGTTCAAAGTCAATATTCTGATATCTTTGCTCATGCCTTAAGGTCTGTCTATGAGACTTGGGGCAAGGTGAAATAATTTAAGAATTCAATGCCTTGTGGGCTTTGCTATGAAATATAAAGTCCTTTTGATCTGAACAAGGAATCCTATATTTTCAACTAGCATTTGGAAAACAATATCTGGCAATTTAATGTTCTGTAGAAGGGAAAAGTTAAATTACAGACACTATATTCTTATTCCATAGTGATGGAGTTTTTGTTTCTTCTCTTAATTCTATCAACTCTTGATTCTATAAGAATCCACATAATAGTCCAAGTAGAAAGGACAGGCAGGTGGCCTCTAGGAGATTATGGGAAAACATTGTGAGCCCTATGTTCTGAGTTCCCAAATTAGAAAGACCATGTGAGCCCTTGGAGTTTTACCTTTCTACTTTAAATTAAATTGTCCCCACAGCTCAGGAGATCTGACACCCTTCTTACCTCCATGGATACTGCATATATATTTGTATATATCCACATAATACAAGCTAAATTACATTAAAGGTTTTCTTCCTTAAATTTTTTATTATTTAAGTGCATTTTATACTTCAAACATATTAATAATATTGAGTATTTTGAGAATCAAATAATACATAAAAATTTGTTCAAGTTTTATGTTCATGTTCTTTCATACCATAAAAATATCATTATTGAATATTTAATACTATCTGTAACTGAGGATCCTATATCTAATGGTGAATACTAAATTGTTTGAAAACATATAAAATACAAAGAATAATAATTCTTTGGGAGTCAAGCATAGTAAAAGAGCATAAAATATTAAAAACGAATCATTAAGAAGTATATTCAAAAGCCCTTATATGATACTACCTGACATAGTGAGAGAGCATTTTAAACTAATTATATATCTGTGTCCATTGTCTAACAATCAGTTTACTTAAAAAAGATTACCAGTGTTTCTTGGAGAGAAATTATTTTATCAATAAATATATTTTTAAAATTTCAAAATAGAAAAAACTCTTTGAAGTTAAACATTAAGAAAATGCTAATTTTAAGAACGGTGAGAAAAATTATCAATATTCCCATGATGTTTGTAGAGCATTGTCTTAATATTTTCAACTGTTTATATTCAACAATCAGAATAGTTATTTTAAGATATACTTCTTAGTTATGTCTCCCTTTTCATTTCTGATTTTGTTAATTTAGATAATATCTCTGTGTCCTCTGGTTAGTCTGGCTAAGGGTTTATCTATCTTGTTGATTTCTCAAAGAACCAGTTCCTGGTTTTGTTGATTCTTTGTATAGTTCTTTTTGTTTCTATTTGGTTTGATTATTTCCTGCCTTCTACTGCTCTGCGGGGTATTTTCTTCTTTTTGTTCTAGAGCTTTTAGGTGTGCTGTCACTCTATTAGTGTAAGCTCTCTTCAGTTTCTTTTTGGAGGCATCTAGAGCTATGAGATTTCCTCCTACCACTGCTTTCATTGTGTCCCATCAGTTTTGGTATGATGTGTCTTCATTTTCATTCTAAAAAGCCTTTAATTTCTTTCTTTATTGCTCCCTTGACCAAGTTATCATTGAGTAGATTTCTGTTCAGCTTCCATGTATATGTGTGCTTTCCTTTATTTATTTATTTATTTATTTATTTATTTATTTATTTATTTATTTATTCTACTTAAGACCAGTCTTAGACTGTGGTGATCTGATAGGGTGCTTGGGATTATTTCAATCTTCTTGACGCCTGTTTTGTGACCAACTATATGGTCAATTTTGTAGGAGGTAGCATGAGGTGCTAGGCTGAAATGTTCTACAAATATCTGTTAGAACCATTTGGTTCATAACTTCTGTTAGTTTCACTGTGTCTCTGTTTAGTTTCTGTTTCCATGATCTGTCCATTGCTGATAGTGGGGTGTTGAAGTCTCCCACTATTATTGTGTGGGGTATGATGTGGCTTTGAGCTTTAGTAAAGTTTCTTTTATGAAGGTGAGTACCCTTGCATTTGGAGCACAGATGTTCAGAATTGAGAGTTCATCTTGGTAAATTTTCCTTTGACCAGTATGAAGTGTCCTTCCTTATCTTTGTTTGTTTGTTTGTTTTTGATAAGTTTTGATTGACAGTTGATTTTATTCAATACTAGAATAGCTACTCTAGCTTGTTTCTTGGGACCATTTGCTTGTAAAATTATTTTCCAAACTTTTACTCTGAGATAGTGTCTGCCTTTGTCACTGAGGTGGGTTTCCTGTATGCAGCAAAATGCTGGGTTCTGTTTATGTATCCAGACTGTTAGTATACATCTGTTTTGGGGGAATTGAGTCCGTTGATGTTAAGAGATATTAAGGAAAAGTGATTTTTACTTCCTGTTATTTTTGTTGTTAGAGATGGGATTATGTTTGTGTGGCTATCTTCTTTTGGGTTTCTTGAAAGATTATGTTCTTTTTTTATCTAGGGTGTAGTTTCCCTCCTTGTGTTGGTGATTTCCATCTGTTATCCTTTGTAGAGCTGTATTTATGGAAAGATATTGTATAAATTTGGTTTTGTCATGGAATATCTTGGTTTCTCCATCTATGGTAACTGAGAGTTTTGCTGGGTATAGTAGCCTGGGCTGGCATTTTTGTTCTGTTAGGGTCTGTATGACATCTGCCCCAGATCTTCTATCTTTCATACTCTCTGTTGAGAAGTCAAGTATAATTCTGATAGGTCTGCCTTTATATGTTACTTGACATTTTCCCTTACTGCTTTTGATATTTTTATCTTTGTTTAGTGCATTTGGTGTTTTGATTGTTATATAACTGGAGGAATTTCTTTTCTGGTCCAGTCTATTTGAAATTCTGTAGGCTTCTTGTATGTTCATGGACATCTCTTTCTTTAGGTTAGGGAAATTTTCTTCTATAATTTTGTTGAAGATATTTACTGGCCTTTGAATTGAGAATCTGTGCTCTCTTCTATATCTATCATCCTTATGCTTTGTCTTCTCATTGTGTCCTGGTTTTCCTGGATGTTCTGGGTTAGAAGTTTTTTGCTTTTTGCATTTTCTTTGACAGTTTGTTCATGTTTCCTATGGTATCTTCTGCACCTGAGATTCTCTCTTCTATCTCTTGTATTCTGTTGGTGATGCTTGCATCTATGACTCCTAATCTCTTTCCTAGGTTTTCTAACTCCAGCTTTTCCCTTTGTGATTTCTTTATTGTTTCTATTTCCATTTTTATTTCTTGGATGATTTTGTTCATTTCCTGCGCGTGTTAGGCTGTATTTGCCTGTAATTATTTAAGGGACTTTTGTGTTTCCTCTTTAAGGCCTTCTAGCTATTTACCTGTGTTCTCCTGTATTTATTTAAGGCAATTATTTATGTCCTTCTTAAAGACCTCTATTGCCATCATCAGAAGTGGTTTTAGATCTGAATCTTCCTTTTCTGGTGTGATGGTGTATCCAGGACTTGCTATGGTGGGAGAATTGGGTTCTGATGATGCCAAGTAATTTTGGTTTCTGTTGATTATGCTCTTATGCTTGCCTCTTGACATCTGTTTATCTCTAGTGCTATCTGCCCTTGATATATCTGACTGGAGCCTGTCCTTCCTGTGATCCTGGTTGTGTCAGAATTCCTCAGAGTTTAGCTGTCTCTGTGATCCTGTGATTCTGGGATCCTGGGTGTGTCAGAGCTCTTGGGAGTCAATCTGCCTCTGGGACCCTGAGATCCTGGTATGACCAAGCTCCTGTGATCCTGTGATCCTGTGATCCTGTGATCCTGTGATCCTGTGATCCTGTGATCCTGTGATCCTGTGAACCTGGGCATGTTAAAGTGCCTGGTAGTAGAGGATTTTTGGGTGTTCTTGGACTAGCTGTTGATTTAGTGTTCAAGGTTTACTCAGGGCACCTCTGTTCCTATGATCCCAGGCATGTTAGAGCACCTTGGAGTGGAGCTTTCACTGGGTGTTGTGGGACTGGCTGTGGAGTTCACTTAAGGTCTGCTCAAGGCACCAGCCCAGATCAGAAGGAACCCCTGCCATTGGTTGGGCAGAGTTCCTGAGTGTACATTAAAGTTTTAAATAAAGACATTCGCAGTATGAGTTAAAGATTTTTTATTCTTATAAGTCCTATAATAGATGTCAAAGCTAGAATAAATTTCCCAAAGTTCCTAAGTTCTGCAAGATGTAAATGAATTTTTAGATATTTAACCAAGTAGATGGAATCAGAGTTCCATCAACTATGAGAAACCAAAATGACCTAAACTCACAAATGGGAACACAACATATCCTCCATTTTTCTAAGAAAAATAATGCAGATCAGTTTCTTACTAAAAAAAAATCAGAAGAATTATTTGTGTTATTTTATATGTTTTAGTATTATTATAGAACTATTAGCAAAATGTGTATGATATGAAGATATGCAGCAGTGTCTCTGACTCCAGCAACATGCATAAGTCCTGCATAGTTTTAAGCCAGACAGGGTCCCAGCACTGAGAAGGGGAGGTAGACAGAGGGCTTGACCTCCTAATCAAGAAGCTATCTGCAATTGATATCCACTGACAGAGAGAAAATAAATCCATTTTTACTAATGGATTTCTCTGGGTTTATCAACCACACTCTAGACCACACTCCATGCCTAGGAATAGCTGGCTGGTACAAATGATCTTAATGATTCTTTTGGTGAATGTTTTCTTTGATTTTTCTATGTTTGGACTTTGGGTTTTTTGTCATTGTTGTTTGTTTGTTTTGTTTTACTGGCCTTTTGCCTATTTGTTTGATTTTCATTTTTGTGGTTTTCTCATATTTTTAAAAACAGAACTTCTTTAGAAAAGCAGAGTGTCTAGAATCCATTGGCATATTTGAATCAAGTTTTACAATTGAGTGAAATAAAAACCACTGACTTTTATACTCAAGACTTAGAGTTAATATGATTAGCAATTCAATAGCATCTACTCTATGGTGTACAGTCCTCATTGTCCTTGCCTGCTCTTCCTCTTCCTTATACATTTCCTACCTCTTTATCTCCTCCTCCTTCTTCTTCCTTTTCTTCTTAGTCTTCTCCTTCTTTTCTTGGGCTGGTGATTGATCCCAGGGCATAAATTATACTACACATGTGCTCTATCACTGCATTCTAAAGTCACTTCACAACCAAGTTCTCATTACTAGTTGTCATTCATATTATTCGTGTGATTAAGAAATATAGAAGTACTATATATTTAATTCTCATGCAAATGTAAAACAGTACCAATGTGAAATAAACCTATGACATTATTCTAAGAGAAAATGCTTATTCTGTTAAGGGAGGAAAGGAGCTCTTTCTTTAACAAGCTATCTGACTCCTTACAAAATTATTTGAAATGCTCGTGTGTATTAATGTTGAGAAAAAAAGACAAAGAATAAGAAATGGTTTGTATTTAGTTTGCGTTTTAAAGAAAAGTGTTCATAATTACAAATGGTTGGTGACATATTCTTTCTTTACTCCAAATGTTCTGATTCTATATGTTACTCAATTTTATTAGACCATTTCTAGACTTTTTCTTTAAATAAAATATTTTTCCAGGCTAGGTACAAAATGTAAGTAAAGAGTAACTTCTTTTGACATTTCATACTGATTTGCAGAAATCTACTCCAGCTTTTTACATTGTCCATCTATGAAGATGGAGGGCTTAGAGAAGCACTCTGAAATACAAGGCACAAGTTAGTCAGCCTTTAGGGATTGGGACCCATACAGGTCTTATATCTTGGAGTTATTTCTGTTCCATGAAAGGTACCTGGTCCGTAATGGGAACACTAAACATTTTTGATTGGAAAACCAGTGAATGTCCTTAAAGTGTTCATTATGTTACCCTTTGTGTAGATAATCTTACATATTAGGAAAGTTGTGAAAATAAAGATACACATTCAGAATAAAACTATAGAATAAATTCTTTCCCAGAAGGATGGTATCAGAAAAAGCTTCCTATCTAGATTGAAGTCACGAATTTAGAATGGATTCAGTGTCCTCTCCTTACCTTGGAATGTTGTCATTTCTGTGCCAGCATCCCCTAATCTGAAAACCTCCCCATACTGAATCCTTTAACTCTAAAGTTCTCTCTAATAATAAAATTTATATAATGGCCAAGCCTAAAATGTTACAAAGTCTTTCTTAGTTGATGATAAAACACATACCCAAGCTACTTTTTTCAAAATAATCACAGTGTTGATGTGTATTGTCTGTGTAGACCCACAAAACAAACATTCCAGACATATAGCTTCCTATGAATTCATCATTCTCCTGTCATTTTAGTATTTAAATACATCATTGAATTTCTTCTTCCTTTCAACAGAGATGAAAAGACAAAGGGAAGGAAGAAAGTAGAAATGACAAAGAGACAGAAGCATGTCTCCCAACTCCTAAAAAATTGTCAAGTTTCCCCTCTCAATGAAGAATGATGATATTCTAAAAACTACAGAGAGACAAATGGTCTTTGAAAGTTGAAACCCACCAGGCAAATGAGAATTAAGATCAGGTTGACATTATGTGACATGAAAGTTAATTCTTAAGAATAAGTAGGATTTTTGAATTTCAGTCATTTCTAAAAATTATGTTAGTATTGAGCCAATGTTCTCACATAAAACATGATTATAAAAATCAGAAAACAAGTTAACTTTCATAATATATGTTTCCCTTATTTCATATAAAATGTATTTATACACAGCATTAATTCAAATAACTTGATTCATTAAACATCTACAAAAATGCATGCTATAATTTGGGGAAAGAGCTAAGCAGTAGGATGAATTTCAAACAAGATGATTCTGCCTTAAATATCTTAACAATAAATTAAAACTAACAGGAACTAGGGGTTGTAAGAGAGATAAAGCTGACAATATGAAATGCTCTGTGCAAGCATATAGCATACTGAGATATCTCAGAAACAACCATGCAAAAACAGAACAGGGAGCCTGCCGTGCTGGGAGATGCAGCTATGTTTTACTCAAAGGCTTTTTTCCATCTTGCCATTGTCTCTTGGCTCAATCATTCAGTTGCATAGAAAATGAGTTTTATTTTGTCACCTGATTCACTCCTGCTAATCTGCTTTACATTCTTCCAGGGAGAATCTCCTCATGCTGCCTATGGCTACTCGCAACAGATTTTTTTTTTTAAATAAGAACACATCACACTTTACTCATCTCATAATAAAAATACAGTGAATCTCAACTACGATGTCAGTTTTATAAATATTACTCAGCTATGACTAATTCCAGCTATTTTCCAGAATAAATTTTGTTGTAACCAGTTGACAAAAAAATCATACACAAACATAAGACCATATATCATTTTAGCAGCGTTGTTGCTAATGATCCGACTTCGGAGGTGCATATGCTACAACAGTATTGTGGCTGTGGCTCTGATTTTAAATTTTTTTTCTTTTTTTTTCTTTCCATTTTTTATTAGGTATTTAGCTCATTTACATTTCCAATGCTATACCAAAAGTCCCCCATACCTAACCACCCCCACTCCCCTACCCGCCCACTCCCCCTTTTTGGACCTGGCGTTCCCCTGTTCTGGGGCATATAAAGTTTGTGTGTCCAATGGGCCTCTCTTTCCAGTGATGGCCGACTAGGCCATCCTTTGATACATATGCAGCTAGAGTCAAGAGCTCCGGGGTACTGGTTAGTTCATAATGTTGTTCCACCTATAGGGTTGCAGATCCCTTTAGCTCCTTGGGTACTTTCTCTAGCTCCTCCATTGGGAGCCCTGTGATCCATCCATTAGCTGACTGTGGGCATCCACTTCTGTGTTTGCTAGGCCCCGGCATAGTCTCACAAGAGACAGCTACATCTGGGTCCTTTCGATAAAATCTTGCTAGTGTATGCAATGGTGTCAGCGTTTGGATGCTGATTATGGGGTGGATCCCTGGATAAGGCAGTCTCTACATGGTCCATCCTTTCATCTCAGCTCCAAACTTTGTCTCTGTAACTCCTTCCAAGGGTGTTTTGTTCCCACTTCTAAGGAGGGGTATAGTGTCCACACTTCAGTTTTCATTTTTCTTGAGTTTCATGTGTTTAGGAAATTGGATCTTATATCTTGGGTATCCTAGGTTTTGGGCTAATATCCACTTATCAGTGAGTACATATTGTGTGAGTTCCTTTGTGAATGTGTTACCTCACTCAGGATGATGCCCTCCAGGTCCATCCATTTGGCTAGGAATTTCATAAATTCATTGTTTTTAATAGCTGAGTAGTACTCCATTGTGTAGATGTACCACATTTTCTGTATCCATTCCTCTGTTGAGGGGCATCTGGGTTCTCTCAGGCTTCTGGCTATTATAAATAAGGCTGCTATGAACATAGTGGAGCATGTGTTCTTCTTACCAGTTGGGGCATCTTCTGGATATATGCCCAGGAGAGGTATTGCTGGATCCTCCTGTAGTACTATGTCCAATTTTCTGAGGAAACGCCAGACGGATTTCCAGAGTGGTTGTACAAGCCTGCAATCCCACCAACAATGGAGGAGTGTTCCTCTTTCTCCACATCCTCACCAGCATCTGCTGTCACCTGAATTTTTGATCTTAGACATTCTGACTGGTGTGAGGTGGAATCTCAGGGTTGTTTTGATTTGCATTTCCCTGATGATTAAGGATGTTGAACATTTTTTCAGGTGCTTCTCTGCCATTCGGTATTCCTCAGGTGAGAATTCTTTGTTCAGTTCTGAGCCCCATTTTTTAATGGGGTTGTTTGATTTTCTGAAGTCCACCTTCTTGAGTTCTTTATATATGTTGGATATTAGTCCCCTATCTGATTTAGGATAGGTAAAGATCCTTTCCCAATCTGTTGGTGGTCTCTTTGTCTTATTGATGGTGTCTTTTGCCTTGCAGAAACTTTGGAGTTTCATTAGGTCCCATTTGTCAATTCTTGATCTTACAGCACAAGCCATTGCTGTTCTGTTCAGGAATTTTTCCCCTGTGCCCATATCTTCAAGGCTTTTCCCCACTTTCTCCTCTATAAGTTTCAGTGTCTCTGGTTTTATGTGAAGTTCTTTGATCCATTTAGATTTGACCTTAGTACAAGGAGATAAGTATGGATCGATTCGCATTCTTCTACATGATAACAACCAGTTGTGCCAGCACCATTTGTTGAAAATGCTGTCTTTCTTCCACTGGATGGTTTTAGCTCCCTTGTCGAAGATCAAGTGACCATAGGTGTGTGGGTTCATTTCTGGGTCTTCAATTCTATTCCATTGGTCTACTTGTCTGTCTCTATACCAGTACCATGCAGTTTTTACCACAATTGCTCTGTAGTAAAGCTTTAGGTCAGGCATGGTGATTCCACCAGAGGTTCTTTTATCCTTGAGAAGAGTTTTTGCTATCCTAGGTTTTTTGTTATTCCAGACAAATTTGCAAATTGCTCCTTCTAATTCGTTGAAGAATTGAGTTGGAATTTTGATGGGGATTGCATTGAATCTGTAGATTGCTTTTGGCAAGATAGCCATTTTTACAATATTGATCCTGCCAATCCATGAGCATGGGAGATCTTTCCATCTTCTGAGATCTTCTTTAATTTCTTTCTTCAGAGACTTGAAGTTTTTATCATACAGATCTTTCACTTCCTTAGTTAGAGTCACGCCGAGATATTTTATATTATTTGTGACTATTGAGAAGGGTGTTGTTTCCCTAATTTCTTTCTCAGCCTGTTTATTCTTTGTGTAGAGAAAGGCCATTGACTTGTTTGAGTTAATTTTATATCCAGCTACTTCACCGAAGCTGTTTATCAGGTTTAGGAGTTCTCTGGTGGAATTTTTAGGGTCACTTATATATACTATCATATCATCTGCAAAAAGTGATATTTTGACTTCCTCCTTTCCAATTTGTATCCCCTTGATCTCCTTTTGTTGTCGAATTGCTCTGGCTAATACTTCAAGTACTATGTTGAAAAGGTAGGGAGAAAGTGGGCAGCCTTGTCTAGTCCCTGATTTTAGTGGGATTGCTTCCAGCTTCTCTCCATTTACTTTGATGTTGGCTCCTGGTTTGCTGTAGATTGCTTTTATCATGTTTAGGTATGGGCCTTGAATTCCTGATCTTTCCAGAACTTTTATCATGAATGGGTGTTGGATCTTGTCAAATGCTTTTTCTGCATCTAACGAGATGATCATGTGGTTTTTGTCTTTGAGTTTGTTTATATAGTGGATTACATTGATGGATTTTCGTATATTAAACCATCCCTGCATTCCTGGAATAAAACCTACTTGGTCAGGATGGATGATTGCTTTAATGTGTTCTTGGATTCGGTTAGCGAGAATTTTATTGAGGATTTTTGCATCGATATTCATAAGAGAAATTGGTCTGAAGTTCTCTATCTTTGTTGGATCTTTCTGTGGTTTAGGTATCACAGTAATAGTGGCTTCATAAAATGAGTTAGGTAGAGTACTTTCTACTTTTATCTTGTGAAAAAGTTTGTGCAGAACTGGAATTAGATCTTCTTTGAAGGTCTGATAGAACTCTGCACTAAACCCGTCTGGTCCTGGGCTTTTTTTGGCTGGGAGACTATTTATAACTGCTTCTATTTCTTTAGGGGATATGGGACTGTTTAGAAGGTCAACTTGATCCTGATTCAACTTTGGTACCTGGTATCTGTCCAGAAATTTGTCCATTTCGTCCAGGTTTTCTAGTTTTGTTGAGTATAGCCTTTTGTAGAAGGATCTGATGGTGTTTTGGATTTCTTCAGGATCTGTTGTTATGTCTCCCTTTTCAGTTCTGATTTTGTTAATTAGGATTTTGTCTCTGTGCCCTCTAGTGAGTCTAGCTAAGGGTTTATCTATCTTGTTGATTTTTTCAAAGAACCAACTCCTCGTTTGGTTAATTCTTTGAATAGTTCTTCTTGTTTCCACTTGGTTGATTTCACCCCTGAGTTTGATTATTTCCTGCCGTCTACTCCTCTTGGGTGAATTTGCTTCCTTTTTTTCTAGAGCTTTTAGATGTGTTGTCAAGCTGCTAGTATGTGCTCTCTCCCGTTTCTTCTTGGAGGCACTCAGAGCTATGAGTTTCCCTCTTAGAAATGCTTTCATTGTGTCCCAAAGGTTTGGGTACGTTGTGGCTTCATTTTCATTAAACTCTAAAAAGTCTTTAATTTCTTTCTTTATTCCTTCCTTGACCAAGGTATCATTGAGAAGAGTGTTATTCAGTTTCCACGTGAGTGTTGGCTTTCTATTATTTTTTTTGTTATTGAAGATCAGCCTTAGTGCATGGTGATCTGATAGGATACATGGGACAATTTCAATATTTTTGAATCTGTTGAGGCCTGTTTTGTGACCTATTATGTGGTCAGTTTTGGAGAAGGTACCATGAGGTGCTGAGAAGAAGGTATATACTTTTGTTTTAGGATAAAATGTTCTGTAGATATCTGTCAGATCCATTTGTTTCATCACTTCTGTTAGTTTCAGTGTGTCCCTCTTTAGTTTCTGTTTCCATGATCTGTCCATTGGTGAAAGTGGTGTGTTGAAGTCTCCCACTATTATTGTGTGAGGTGCAATGTGTGCTTTGAGCTTTACTAAAGTTTCTTTATTGAATGTGGCTGCCCTTGTATTTGGAGCATAGATATTCAGAATTGAGAGTTCCTCTTGGAGGATTTTACCTTTGATGAGAATGAAGTGCCCCTCCTTGTCTTTTTTGATGACTTTGGGTTGGAAGTCAATCTTATCAGATATTAGGATGGCTACTCCAGCTTGTTTCTTCATACCATTTGCTTGGAAAATTGTTTTCCAGCCTTTTATTCTGAGGTAGTGTGTATCTTTTTCTCTGAGATGTGTCTCCTGTAAACAGCAAAATGTTGGGTCTTGTTTGTGTAGCCAGTTTGTGAGTCTATGTCTTTTTATTGGGGAGTTGAGACCATTGGTGTTAAGAGATATTAAGGAAAAGTAATTGTTGCTTCCTGTTATTTTTGTTGTTAAAGTTGGCATTCTGTTCTTGTGGCTGTCTTCTTTTAGGTTTGTTGAGGGATTACCTTCTTGTTTTTTCTAGGGCATTGTTCCCGTTCTTGTATTGGTTTTTTTCTGTTATTAACTTTTGAAGGGCTGGATTCGTGGAGAGATAATGTGTGAATTTGGTTTTGTCTTGGAATACTTTGGTTTCTCCATCTATGGTAATTGAGAGTTTGGCTGGGTATAGTAGCCTGGGCTGGAATTTGTGTTCTCTTAGTGTCTGTATAACATCTGTCCAGGCTCTTCTGGCTTTCATAGTCTCTGGTGAAAAATCTGGTGTAATTCTGATAGGCTTGCCTTTGTATGTTACTTGACCTTTTCCCTTACTGCTTTTAGTATTCTATCTTTATTTAGTGCATTTAAGTTCTGATTATTATGTGTCGGGAGGAATTTCTTTTCTGGTCCAGTCTATTTGGAGTTCTGTAGGCTTCTTGTATGTTCATAGGTATCTCTTTCTTTATATTTGGGAAGTTTTCTTCAATAATTTTGTTGAAGATGTTTGCTGGTCCTTTGAGTTGAAAATCTTCATTCTCATCCACTCCTATTATCCGTAGGTTTGGTCTTCTCATTGTGTCCTGGATTTCCTGGATATTTTGAGTTAGGATCTTTTTGCATTTTCCATTTTCTTTGATTGTTGTGCCGATGTTCTCTATGGAATCTTCTGCACCTGAGATTCTCTCTTCCATCTCTTGTATTCTGTTGCTGATGCTCAAATCTATGGTTCCAGATTTCTTTCCTAGGGTTTCTATCTCCAGTGTTGCCTCACTTTGAGTTTTCTTTATTGTGTCTACTTCCCTTTTTAGGTCTAGTATGGTTTTGTTCATTTCCATCACCTGTTTGTATGTTTTTTCCTCTTTTTCTGTAAGGACTTCTACCTGTTTGATTGTGTTTTCCTGTTTTTCTTTAAGGACTTGTAACTCTTTAGCAGTGTTCTCCTGTATTTCTTTAAGTGATTTATTAAAGTCCTTCTTGATGTCCTCTACCATCATCATGAGATATGCTTTTAAATCTAGGTCTAGGTTTTCGGGTGTGTTGGGGTGCCCTGGACTGGGCGAAGTGGGAGTGCTGCGTTCTGATGATGGTGAGTGGTCTTGGTTCCTGTTAGTAGGATTCCTACGTTTACCTTTCGCCATCTGGTAATCTCTGGAGTTAGTAGTTATAGTTGACTCTGTTTAGAGATTGTTCTTCTGGTGATTCTGTTACCGTCTCTCAGCAGACCTGGGAGACAGATTCTCTCCTCTGAGTTTCAGTGCTCAGAGCACTCTCTGCTGGCAAGCTCTCTTACAGGGAAGGTGCGCAGATATCTTGTTTTTGGACCTCCTCCTGGTCGAAGAAGAAGGCCCAAAACAGGGCCTCTCTCAGAAGATGTGTTGCTTTGGCAGTTCCCAGAAGCTGTCAGCTTCTGTGGTGCAGACTCTCACCTGTGCAGACTAAATTCCTAAGTTCCAGGGAGTCCTGGAACCAAGATGGCGACCGCTGCTGGTGAGGCTGAGGCCGCCTCCCGAGCCAGGCGGACACCTGTCCTCTGGTCTGGACGGTGGCCAGCTGTCTGCAGCCCGCCAAGGGTGCTGCCTCAGCGGCTCTGTGCTTCCGCCCGTCCCAGAAGCTGTCCGGTTCTCTGGCGCACCCTCTAACCTGTTCAGACTAATTTCCTAGGTCCCGCGGAGTCCCGGAACCCAGATGGCGACCTCTGCTGCTGAGGCTGAGGCTGCCTCCCAAGCCAGGCGGACACCTGTCCTCTGGTCCGCATGGTGGCCGGCTGTCTGCGGCCCGCCAAGGGTGCAACAGAAAGATTAATGGAGCATAGTCCATTCATAATGTTAGCCCTTGGAGGTGGAGAAAGAAGGATGGTAACACGAGTTTAAGAACTTATAGCCTACATAATGAGGATTTGTCCCATTCTGCACCCCAAAATGAAACAAGATGATAACTTATTTTTTCTAAAAAGACTTCTAAATGATATCTTGATAATATATCCTTTCTCCTACATACCAGGCCCTTTTCTCTTTGTCTCCTATTTTCTAACCTTTCTCCTAAAAGAGAATCTGAGAAGCTGCCATAAACATCTGGGCTCTAGTATATGTCTCCTTTCTAAAAACTCACATCTCGATGCGAGAAATGTTAATTTGGAATAAAACTACAGCAAAACGTGGGTAAGCCTTGAATAAATGAATAATATCAGAAAATAGTTGAGGAAAGACCATAGTTTTGATAGGGCAAGTGACGATGATTCAAGTCCACACTGGTGCTGTGCCTTCCCAATGTAAATGCTATCTTTACAGATTCTTTTCCTCATAAGAAATTATTCAAATGATCCATGACACCCCACAATTCTCTTCCTCTATTTCCTGTCCCCTCACCAAAGAGCCATGGAAGAGCAGAAAGGTTTGAAAAATTCAAATGGAAGCAACCCAGAGTTCTCTGTTCTCTAGTTTGTAAAACTGGACAGTAAGGATGGTATGAACACAAAACTGGGCACCGCCACATCGTCTCACTAGGGAAGTTCTATACCATAGGTTTTGATGTGATGTCATGGGCAATGAAATTGAAAAAATTGCCCAGGTTTTAATTTTCAGTTCTTAGTGTTAAGTGAAAAGAAATTTACTTCAAGAAAGCATACTGATTTGACAATGAAGAGAAATATGAGTCGTGGACTTTCCCAATGGTCTTGAATAATCTATGACTTATCACCTCCTAGGAAAGAAAAGAGAAGCTGCCCAAGTGCTCAGATCTATAAATGAACATAGTTTCTTTTTCATTCTCCCTTCTACCAGCAAGTGCCAAGCACTTGTTATTCAATACTTTGACTATTGCATTAGTCGAGGTTCCCTGTGTGTTTTTCCTTTGTCAAGCAACTAGAGCATCAAATACTTAATACTTCTTCTTGATACTTCAAAGTGTGGCAAGTCCATTTAGTAATATCCTGTCTAGTGGCTCATTCAAGATAGATTTCAAACCCTTCAATCTGTTATTTAAGCCCCCAATCTCACTGTGCTCATTCACTTGTGTTTTGGTTCTCTCTAGCCCAGGATGGTTTCTGTCTTTGCACTGGCATTCTGCTCATTGCCTGGTGGTAACAGGATCATGAAACATCTCTGCCTCTTCCTCTCTACTCTTTTCCAAATTCCAAATCTTTTATTTTGACCAGTCATAATAAAGATAATGTTGACATTTTCATATTCTAAATTATACTCCTGAGAAAGCCTTGGGAACATGGACTTGGCCACAGGACTCAGTGGAGAAAGACTGACCTCAGTTACAGTCATTCACAGACAGTATCCTTCTCTTTGAGTCAAGATGGTAAGAATATCCTGAGGCTTCAGTTGGTCATATTGTGTGCCAGCTAAAGGATAGTAAGACAGAAAGAGCCTAATACCTGTCTTTGAATAAAACTGACAGATGAGCTGGGTTGATGGTTTTAGCATATAGACTTAATTCACCTAAGAAATATCTCTGAGGTCTCAGACTCCAGAGCCAATACATTCTCGTTTTGCTTAAGCAAGTCTGAGTTGGGCTTTTAGTCATTGGTTCCACTAGTCATGGTTGATGCAGGAACTCAATGGCAACAATGTATGTTGCAGGAAACAGGCAACAAAGGATAGAAAGGAGCCCGTTGCCATTTAACTGTACAAAGAATTTCTGAAAGCATAACTAAGAAGAAAATCCAGTTCAAATGATGTATTGAATAACGACTAGGATGAGAAAAATCTTCTTGAGGACTTATTCTTGTTTCTTGATACCACATCATCAGTGAGGTATGGCTAATACTTTGTGTGTAAGGAACAAACCAAATTCCCAGTATTATAGCCCATATTATTTAAAATTTAGAAAGACGGTGGTAAATATAAACTACAAAGGCAGATTTAGTTTAGGTTAAGCCTGACTATTCAGTGACTAGGAAGCAGTACTGCCTAGTGAATTAAAGTTGTATATAATCAGAAAATAGGGTCTTTGTATGGGAAATATGCATCATAAAACTGTTTCTCATAGACTAAACAACAGTGAACTAAGTCACATGGAGCTGAATGACAAAGTTAACACTAAGTAAGATTTAAAAGGCACCCTAAATGGGAAAGGTATAACCTATAGCAACAAAAAGGTTAGGAGACTTATACATTGTAAGAAAGAAACATATTTTAACATATATTAAAACTACTCTGGAAATCAGTCTGGCGGTTTCTCAGAAAATTGGACATGGTACTACTGGAGGATCCCACAATACCTCTCCTGGGCATATATCCAGAAGATGTTCCAACTGGTAAGAAGGACACATGCTCCACTATGTTCATAGCAGCCTTATTTATAATAGCCAGAAGCTGGAAAGAACCCAGATGCCCCTCAACAGAGGAATGGATACAGAAAATGTGGTACATTTACACAATGGAGTACTACTCAGCTATTAAAAACAATGAATTTATGAAATTCCTAGGCAAATGGTTGGACCTGGAGGGCATTATCCTGAGTGAAGTAACCCAATCACAAAAGAACTCAAATGATACGTACTCACTGATTAGTGGATATTAGCCCAGAAACTTAGAATACCCAAGATAATAAGTTACAATTTGCAAAACACATGAATCTCAAGAAGAAAGAAGACCAAAGTGTGGACACTTTGCCCCTTCTTAGAATTGGGAACAAAACACCCATGGAAGGAGTTACAGAGACAAAGTTTGGAGCTGAGACCACAGGATGGACCATCTAGAGACTGCCATATCCAGGGATCCATTCCATAATCAGCCTCTAAATGCTGACACCATTGCATACACTAGCAAGATTGTGCTGATAGGACCCTGATATAGCTGTCTCTAGTGAGACTACGCCAGAGCCTAGCAAACACATAAGTGGATGCTCACAATCAGCTAATGGATGGATCACATGGCCCCCAATGGAGGAGCTAGAGAAAATACCCAAGGAGCTAAAGGGATCTGCAATATTATAGGTGGAACAACATTATGAACTAACCAGTACCCCGGAGCTATTGACTCTAGCTGCATATGTATCAAAAGAGAGGCCCATTGGACTTGCAAACTTTATATGCCCCAGTACAGGGGAATGCCAGGGCCAAAAAGTGGGAGTGGGTTGGTAGGGGAGTTGGGGGGGGGAGGGTATGGAGGACTTTTGGGAGAGTATTGGAAATGTAAATGAGGAAAATACCTAATTTAAAAAAAACTACTTGGCAACTCTTTTACTCTTTTAAGATTGTCATTTAAAAGGCAGATATTTTTTTTTTTCCTATGAGTTCTTTTGCTGGAGGTGTTACAATTAATCAGAGCATTACTCTCTGGGGCTAAGCAGGAATTCCTTTATCACACTTAGGACATTTTTATTTTTCCTTAAGAAACTGATGAGTCAAAACTAGGCTAATGTTCAAATGTACTAATATCTTCTAATATAATACTTTGTAGCCTGGATCTAAATCTGAATCAGGGGACACAGTATGCTTGCATTTTGTAAATGAGAGCTAATGATTGTCATCCCTGTTAGTGACCTCTATGAGAGAGTCTCTGGGACCATAGAATATTTATATTCTCTGGTAATTATCTCCAGGTTGTATACCTTGAGCATAGAAAACTCCATTTCAGAGCCAGAAAGAATAGTTTTTTATTGTTCATTACATTTTTTTATTGTGCTTTTAGACATAATACATTTTGATTGAGTTTTATTAGATGACTACAACGGTAGTAATGAGTTTACTAGTCACTGGGAATTTGTGTTTAAAGACATGTATCTCTGACAGCAAGATGCCTGATTTGATTTCTTCTTAAGAAAATACATGGCTAAATTTATAATAGCTTATCTATTGAAGTGAGAAAGAAAGAAGCTGAGAAAACACTATCTAAAACATACATAAAACTAATTCTTTCTTCTAGCAACTGCTACAGGGCTTATGTGAATCTTTCATAGTTTCTTTAAATAAGCAATTGCTAACATGCTCCTTTGATTTTAAGCCCTCATTCAGAAACATTTAATTTACAAATAACACAAGATATATGGTGGAAGAGTATCAGCAAAAGGAGAAACAGAAATTCCCCTACATGATAAGTAGTCTCTCATCTGTACGTATAGAAAAAGGAACCATAATTTATTTTTCAGCATAGAAAACTGATAAACTCAAAAGTTTCAATATTTAAATGAAGGCATAAAATTCCATAAAGTAAAATTCCTATAAATAAATTCTTCAAGTTCCCAAAATGAAGTCACCTAAGTAGGTTCCCAACAATGTGGAACATAGTGTAGTGGTATGCTGAAAAATAAGTTAATCCATAAAATAATGAAGAGACATATATATATATATATATATATATATATATATATATATAGAATGTGTCAGTTGAGGAACTGCCTCCATCTCATTGGCCTGTAGATAAGTCCATATGACACTTTTTTTTGCTTGTTCTGACACTATTTCAGGGATAGTTAATTGCTAAATAAAATTGCAAAGAAAATGTAATGTTTTCACATTTTCATGGATTTTTTCTAAATATTTTATATTGAAAAAATCCTCTTTTGTGACTTTCACAGTCACACAATTTTAACAACTACCAAAACTTAACTGCAAAATTATTTTTGGATATATTTATTTGTAGGGGTATATATGCTATGCCATGGTTTAGATGTAAAATGTTCATCATGGTCTCCTATGTTTGAATATTATGTCCCTACCTTGTGGAACTTTGAGAAGATTGTGAGACCTTTAGTAGATGGAACATTGATGGACAGAGTAGGTATTTTATTTTTATCATTCCCAGATCCCAAGCAAATTTTCTGTATATTTTGACCCATCAAGATGTGAGTAAACCAAGCCACAAGCCTAATCAATATTTTCATATTTCCAGGACATTTTGACTACTCCAGTTGTAAACCTTCCCTTTCCTTGAAGCTCTGATATATCTGAACTATTAAGAGCAAGGGGAATGTCTTCCCTTAAGTCACTTTTATCAAGTGTTTTGTCTCAGAGACAAGAAAGCTAAATAATGCATGGTGCAATAACAAAAAGAATAACATATTTTAACTCCTTTAAAAAATCCCTCCTTTAAAATATGTAAGCCTAGAACTTGGGAGGCAGAGGCAGGTGGATCTCTATGATATTTAAGTTGGCATAGTGTATGTATTGAGTTTCAGGCCAGGAAAACTGTGTAGTTAAGACCCCATCCCAAAAAAAATTTACACAAAACACAAAGGAAAATAGAGATTACATTAGTCTATTTAAGTTTGGAATAAAAGGAAATATAATGTATAAACTTGTGGTAAGACATATATACCTTAATTTAATAATGAGTGCATATGTAGGAGAGACCAGAAGAAGAGGAAGGGGAGGAGGAAGAAGAAGATGATGAAGAAGAAAAAGAATGAAAAAAAAAAAGAAGAAAAAGAAGAAAAAAAAAAGAAAAAAGAGAAGAGGAAAAGGGAGAAAGTGATGAGACATAGACAGATTCTGGGTGGATATGGGCATGCTCGTGCAAGAGCACTTTCAACTTGGACGTTAGAATAATGCTATAGGTGTTTAAAATATGGGCACTCTAAAGAGATGGGCTGAATGCATCTTGGTGCTGAAATGGACATGAGACTTATAGAACCAGACACATAATACTATAGTTTGGACATAAATATCACCCAAACAGTTCATGTAGTAATGTCATGATCCCCTGATTGATGCTACATATCTGGGGAGGATCTGAAATTTTTAGGTGACTTGTGTCTGTAACCCCAGCACTGAAGGAACAGAGAGAGGTAGGTTCCTGAAGTTCATTGGCCACCTACAGAATCAGTGGCTCCTAAGTTCAGTGAGAGATTCTGTATCAAGAATATATGGTTCTCCAGTTTTGTTGAGTATAGCCTTTTGTAGAAGGATCTGATGGTGTTTTGGATTTCTTCAGGATCTGTTGTTATGTCTCCCTTTTCACTTCTGATTTTGTTAATTAGGATACTGTCCCTGTTCCCTTTAGTGAGTCTGGCTAAGGGTTTATCTATCTTGTTGATTTTCTCAAAGAACCAGCTCCTCATTTGGTTGATTCTTTGAATAGTTCTTCATGTTTCCACTTGGTTGATTTCGCCCTGAGAGTTTATTTCTTGCCGTCTACTCCTCTTGGGTGAATTTGCTTCCTTTGGTTCTAGAGCTTTTAGGTGTGTTGTCAAGCTGCTAGTGTCTGCTCTCTCTAGTTTCTTTTTGGAGGCACTCAGAGCTATGAGTTTTCCTCTTAGAAATGCTTTCATTGTGTCCCATAAGTTTGGGTATGTTGTGGCTTTATTTTCATTAAACTCTAAAAAGTCCTTCATTTCTTTATTCCTTCCTTGACCGAGGTATCATTGAGAAGAGTGTTGTTCAGTTTCCACGTGAATGATACTTTGCCCCTTCTTGGAATTGGGAGCAAAGACCTTGAATTGGTCACACTCAGGAATGAATGTTCATGAATGCTCCCACCTTAAAATGTGCTTTCCTAAATGAATATATATAGGTTCTCCAAATAAAATCACCTTAATTTGTTAGTTTAAGCAATGCATTGCTTTTAAGTAATGCCCGTGCTGCTGGTGAAAGTTCGCTCTCCATTAATGTCTTTCCAGGTTAAACAAGTTTTGGTTTCACACTCACCAAGATGAAAACTCAACCTATCTCATTGAATTTCTATCTTTTTGGTTGGCTGGATCATAGTATAAACTAAGGATGTATAAGTCATAGTCCCAAGGCTTGTTGTCAATTTCAAACAGAACCAGCATTCATGTTCTGTGTCTCATAGTTTATCAGGAGAGAAAATATGGTCTCTTCTCTCTAATTCTAAATTAAAGTTTGTTCTATAAGACTGTAATGAAATTTTATGTAACTATCTAGATTCATACAAAAGCAGGAAAGATGCATGAAATATCATCAATCTTGCTTTTTTTTGCGTGTGTGATTTAGTAGTAGTGGGAAGACCCAAGTTCCCATGCACAGTAAGTGAGCACTTCTTCACGGACCTGTGTTCTCATTTAAGCCACATCAATGTTTCAAAAACCAGTATGTTTTTTATCTAATCCAAGAAAGAAGCCTGGAATATATACTTTTGACATGTTTAAAATGCTTTATTTGTGTGTAACCCTTTCAGTGCACTTGGAATGAAATGCCAAGGTAAAAGCATTGGTGACCTTTCTATCTTTTGGCCTTTATCTTTTAGGTTCCATTCAGAGGAAACATCCAGATCACAGGACTCCTTCCCAATGAATATTTATGGGCACCATCCTCAGTCTAGTTGTATGAGATGTGGCCCAAGATGCTATTCATGTTGCCATTTCTTACAACCATTCTCTGTAATCCGAAGAATATGTTGTTTTGGTTTCTAATATGAATCTCATGTGTATCTTGGTATTTTAGAATACTAAAAATATAGACTGGCAAACTTTTTTCCCGACAGTTGTAATCCAATGGAGAGAAGGAACAGCCAGGCCATCTGATTTTAACATATTCTTCAAGTGATTCACGAGAGAGCAGGTTGACCTGGGTTGTCGGGTTGCTTATTCTTTTAACCTATTTTTCCCCAAGCATAGGTCTTAAATAATCTCATCCAGGAATCCAAATGTGATTAACTTTTATATGCTGTCAATTCTTTTTGAGTAGGATGGCGAAAGAGATCAAATTTTAGTAGTCTCAAAACTCCAGCTTATTTTATTTCCCAAAATGATAATGTATGTAAATGACTTGCTTACTATATGGTACATTTATAACTCAAAACACCAGAAGGTGGTAACCATTTTATATACACCAGGTTAAGTAAAACATGATAAGTTAAGCCTTTTGAGAGGAATAAAGTTTAGATAACAATAACATAAGTGAAATGCTTTTAAATAGTCAATTTTGTTCTGTATGCCCATTTTCTTGAGACAGTCTCACTGTGCAGCCTAGGCTAGGCTTAACTCACTGCTGAACCTAGTCTGGTCTTGAACTTGAAATCTACTTACCTTGCTATCCAAAGTGCCAAGGTACAGGGCTGCACTAAGCATGCCTACATGATTTGAATACATGATATAACAGAATTTACTTGAAGTGCCTTATAACTCTGTTCTTTTGTGTCCAGATGTCTCCAATTGTACCACTATGTGGTGTAGTATCAGTGACCTGGAAACATTTTCCATCCAGATGTTTTAATTGCATGCAGAAACAATCATTAGCCATTAACACTGATGACTGAAAAAAAAGGACCAGCTTTTCTGAGTGAAGGTCAATTTTAAATTGTTTTTATCCCTGCTCATTTTTGTCTCATTTCATTTTATTCTGTAGTATTTTATGACAAGAAAATGAAACAAAAGAAAGGGGAAGTTTACACACATTTTATTTTAAGTTACAGTTTATAGGAGCATCAAACACGAGTGTTTTATTTAATTCTTTGGGTTGATACCTTTCTGGTTTCCTGAAATATAATACACATTAATCCCTGTTTGCAGACACCTTGAAATATTTATTGAATAATACAATACAGATTCTAAAACATAATCTTCTTTTATGAATACTGGCACAAGTTCACCCAGCTCTGTGGAAGATTTAAGAAGAATGGCAGGGCAAGATCAGACACTGTTTACATCTCACCTCCAGCAAGATATAACTTTACTCTTGGCTGACCTTTAAGCAAAAGCAATGGTTATGTAACCACGTAAGCTAAAAACTAAACAGGAAAAGACAAGCGAGGGGTCACAGAGCTGGGGGTGACCTACAAACTTACTCTATTTGTTAAACTTAGATTTTTATCATGTTGCTCAAAGAAACACTGAAGTTCCCCAAATGGAAAAATGTGACTGATATTTTATCTTTGCCATCTGAATGTATACATAAATATTTCAGCATTTAAGCAGAGTTATCTGGAGTCTACAATAAAATGCATGGCAGTATCTTGCAATATTAACTGTATTCACTATTGACAAAGTGAAATTTTTGAAAGAACTGCATTCTGTCATTGAATAAATATTAGTTGTAATGAACGCCCATGAATATTGTTCTTGAAATATATCATCTGAAGTTGTTCTGAGAGCAAATAGATTTATCTCTGGAAAAAAGTTAGAAATAAGATTTATAATTTTAACACATAAATAAAACTAGTAATAGCTGCATTGATTTTTTTTCTACTTAAAAACTCTTTCTGAGAAAGAAAAAATAAATTAAATATTAGCATATGGAAATACTTTCAGATATTAAAAGATATTGATTTTTAGTAATACAAAAATGGATTAACAAATTAAAAGATTGCTGTATGTGTGTCCTTTACACTGGGTTTTCCCCCAAAGAATTGAGAAGTCATTTAGCATATTTTCATTTCCATATTTAGTAAAGCTATTAATATGACTATATGCATTTTAAATTTCATTTAAACAATGGAACTATAACATAAATTTCCCTGGAAAAAATATATAAAAAGTTGAGTATGAGGGACACTGACACTGTGCTGAGTGTTCCCAATAAGACACAGATTGTTTCAATCCCATAGAAAACATGAAGAGATCTCATGAACAATTAAAATGCTATACACAAGAAGCAATACAGGCTATTGTACCTGAGTACCCAGAAGCAAGAAAACCCATGGTTTGGCAAAGAGGTCTTTGGACAGGACATCTTTTTGAGCAGAATGTGACAGTGAGCCAAAAGAGCCCACTGGACAAACGAAGATGCTCGCCATGACTTGAACATTGGGTTTGAGAAAGTGAAAGGTGAAGCTGAAGGAGACCAAAGTTGTGCAACAGCCCTGAAACAGTGCTGAGGACTTCAAAACAGAAAGGATAAAGAGTAACAGCCAGAAGGGTTCGGAATGGGTTCACGATTGTCACAAGACTAACAAGATCGCATTGACATTCCGGGATGACCAATGTGGTTGCACTTAGAGAGCAAATGCAAAGGCTAAAAGAGGAGATTCTGGAGAAGGAGTCAGTCTTTCTGTGCTATTATTCTAAGTGAGAAACTACAGCGACACTGAGGAAGTAAGTAGGCAAGAAGAATTGGGAGCAGTTCAGGAGGTAACTGATTGAAGGAGCTCTGTGAAGGAAAACACGGTGGTCCTGGAATTCACTGATATATGAACTTGCAGAGTACCAATTGTAGGAAGATAAAATGGCAAATATAACTTTATATATATTCCCTATATATCATAAAACCTGGATATTTTTAAATTAATGCCCCCTCCCCATGATTCATGTTTACATGATGAAGCCAAAGGGTGCTGTCACTGTCCTGATTTAGACTCTGTGACTTATTCCTTCAAGACAGGGTCTCTCAGTGAACCAGTGACTCTTTCTTTTTCTACACACTACTGGGGTTACATGTACAAGAGTGGCCTTCCCCATCTTTTTTCAGGGATGTCAGGATCTGGATTCAGACCTTCATGATTTCAAAAACTGCCATAATGTTGTGGCTTACTCATTCCTTTTGATTCTAGATAAGCAAGTATATGCACAGAAAATATGAGTAGATATCATGGAGTTTGGTATACAGCTGGAAAATATTTTGTAATTCTTTCTAAACATATGCAACTGAGTGAGCACCACTCTCTGACTGTTACGACTTAGGACTTTGTTTCCTATTGATCCTGTAAACACAAAGACAGGAAGCAGCTGAGAAGGAAAGAGTTTATTTCAGCTTGCATGTTCTAGTAACAATTCTTCATTGAGGGAATTCATGGCAGGAACTTGGAAGGAGGAACTGAAGGAGAGACCAGAAAGTAATGCTACTTACTGGCTTACATCATCAGGTATGTTCAGATTGCTTTCTTATATAACTCACTTGCCTGAACATGGTCCTATCTATAGTAGGATGGATCCTCTCCTACATTAACCATCAATCAAAACAGCTCTCTCCATACATTTACACGTGTCAATCTGATGGATGAAAATTTCTCAACTTAGGTTCCATTTTCTTAGGGGATTCTAGTTTGTATCAAGTTAACAATAAAAATTTAAACAGCATATGAATCTTAAGGAAATGATGTTGTAATCAAAGATATGTGATTGTGGTTATTTGAATGAGAGTGCACGTCGTAATCTGATGTATCTGAATGTGGGTTCCCAGTTGGTAGAATAGTTTGGGAAGCATTAGGAGGTGTGGCCTTGTTGGAAGCGGTGTGGTTTTTGGAGTGTGCTGTGAAGTTTAAACAGTCCACTCAAGGCTCAGTCTCTTTTGCTGCCTCCAACTTTAGGATCAGGAAGGAAGGTCTCAGCTAAGGCTCTAGCACCATGCCTGTCTGCCTGTTGCCATGTTGTCCACCATGATTTCAAGGAATGAAACCCTCCGGAACCATGAGCCCCCAAATTAAATGCTGTCTTTTATAGGTTGCCTTGGTCATGATATCTCTTACCAGCAATAGAAAAGGAAATAAGCCAGTGATGGAGCCAGAAATTTTTTCCTGAGAGGAACTGCAAAAATTAGCAAAGATTCAATTTTTTTAACAGAAAGGAACATTAAAATTAGACTGATGATAAATAGATGCAATAGGGCTAATTCCAGACAAGGCTTTTTAGCACTAAGATTCAGCCAGCTACTTTGTAGTGTTTCTTGTTTATTTTTTGTTATTTTGTTGTTTTTTAAATCAGAATGCATAATAAGATTATGCAGTTTTTTACAATATTGCAAGGTGATTTGTCTTAAGAACCAGCTTTGACTATTTCCTGTGGAGGAAAGATCCATAAATTACAGTTCCAGTTATTTGTCAGTTATATAGTTTAAAAAGTCTTTGGCAGACAGGATTAAAGTATGAGAATTGATCCTGAACTCCAGCTGAGGGGCCTGTGAAATTATAAAGATAATATGTTCAGTACAACATTTCCTGCTGCCCAATTTAAAGGTTCTGGGTAGGAGGTCAGTGAAAAGAGAAGGCAGTTGGATGGCACTATTTGAAATATTTTAAATAAATGTTTTGTAAGAGACTAAAGTATTATGTTAAGGAATGGTTTTCTTCCTAAGCAGAATCATTATATAACCATTTGATTTATGAGTGAGAGCATTCTTAGAGTCTTGGGGCTTTCAGTCCATCTAGTTTTCAGAAGAACATTCTTTTCTGTGGTATAATGACTATTGCCATTCCTATTAATTTCAATGATCAGTAGAAAGAATCTATTAATTTTATTCCTCCAATTTCTTCAAATAATATAGAAGCCAATGGGTGGAGAAACATACTTAAGGATTTCTGCATGAGCTCGTTATCATCTTGGGTTTTATTTGCTACTCATAATCTTGAACAACATATAGATTTCAAGAGCCATAAGTATAGCTGCACTGTATGAATCAAAGCAACAAGATGTCTCTTAGTTTTACAAGTCAGATATCCAGAATTAAAAGATTAATAAAATTGAAAAACCACAGTCAGTTTGATGCTTTGTTCCATAGCGTTTCAGATACTCAGAGCTCATACTGAGTAGCAGAATAAACACAATCTCATACTTATGAAAAGATGAGATAAACAAAAACATGAAGGAAAGGAAGATGGAACCAAAAATAAAGACGACGCAGGATGAATAAGAAAGTGTCATCGGCTAAAGATGGTCTCAAAATGTTCTCTAAACTTGCAACATTGGTAAACTTATAGTTCATTAAAAAGTTGATGATGTCTATGAAAAAATACTGAAATCCAAGTATAGAAATCCATTGTACTTGGGCTGCAGAGTTGGCTCAGCAGTTAAGAGCACTGACTGCTCTTCCAGAGGTCCTGAGTTCAAATTCCAGTAACCACATGGTGGCTCATAACAATCTGTAATGGGGATCCAATGCCCTCTCCTGGTATGTCTGAAGACAGCAAGAATGTACTCACATACATGAAATAAATATATATATATTTAAGAAATCTGTCAAGTTGATTCATAACCTGTGAGGAAGAAGAGGGTGTTTTTAAAAAGGAATGAGTGGGGAATGCATATCATTGGAGGCAGAATAAGAAGTTCTCCACTGTGTCTAAAGATGACCTCATTCTTACAACAATGACTACATAATAAGGGGAATTTTGGAAATAGAAAAAAACTAAATTTGAAACTACTAGTATTATTTATAGCTTACAAAATGAAGAGTGCTAAACCTACTCCTTTGTGCTTAATATTGAAAAATAACAGTATAGGGCATAAATATCTTTTAAAAATTTAATTAAAATATTATGACACCATTTCTCTCTTCCCTCTCTTCATTCCTATGCCTCCCATAAAAGTCTGATCTCCTGCATTTACAGCCTCCTCATCTTTAACCATTGTTGATATATAAAGATTTAAATGAATAGATATAGGTGCCAATCTGGGACTCCTTGATGTCTGAGCTCAAAGTTCCAACCAGAATTTCAGATCAGTACATTGGTTAACTTCCTCAGCAAAGCTTCTTCTCAAAGAATGTGATAATTAGCACAGAGACTCACAACTGTACAATGTATAAAGAGTGATTTTTGGAGCACAGAGTTCTAAGTGGAATGTCTTTATCATGTCTCTCCCCTCAAAGCTTGAGTATCTATGGAGAAAAAGGGGCAGAAAAATTGTAAGAGCCAGAGGCGGTAGATGACTTTAAGAAAACAGAATCTTCTGGGCACAACAGGGCTTTTGTACATAAAAATTCACAGAAACTATGATAGCATGCACAAAATCCACACACGTTCAAGCTCTGAGAACAGAAGCTCTAAGCACAAAGTTCATCCACTGGCCTTGAAGCTATTGCAGGTGAGTGTTTCCAGGAGAGTATGTTAGTTACTGTTTTCTCTCTCTCTCTCTCTCTCTCTCTCTCTCTCTCTCTCTCTCTCTCTCTGTATGTATGTATGTATGTATGTATGTATGTATGTATGCATGCATGTATGTATGTATGTATGAATGTATGTATTTAATGGTGGGCTCATGGTTCTAGAAGGTTAGTTCATCACCATCATGGTGGAGACCATAGTAGCAGGTAGACAGGAATGGTGTTGGAGGAATAGCTAAGAGATGCATACTGATCTACTGATCCTCAAGTTATATGCAAAGAGAATGAGACTAAGCCTGGCATGGAGATTTTAACCCTAAAACCCCAGCTCCAGTGACACATGTCCTGCAACAAGGCACACCTCCAAACTCTCCCGAAACAGTTCCTTCAGCTGGGAACCGAGCATTCAAATAGATGAGCCCATGAGAATCATTTTTTTTATTCAACTGACTTTTCTTTAGTGGAGTAACACTAGATATATCAACCATACTTTAGGTAAGGCATCATGTTCAGGATTAGTTGGACAATCTAAAATACAATCTAAAATATAAAACAGACTCTGTATTTTAGCATTTTTATTTTATTTTATTAAGAACTAGGAAAAAATCTTGATGTTAGGTGAGTAGTGGGCAATATCTGACAGGTGTTAAGGGAGAGAAAGAAATAAGATTAAAATACATCATATGAAATTTTCAGAAAGTGAAAACTTTTTAGAAGAGAAAAGCAAGCATAAATGCAGCATGTTGACTCTGTTCCACGTGGCCTGGGTGTGTATGTTTCCAGGACTGCCCACTTGGTGTTAGATAAGCAATTCCGGGCCTCATCCCTGGGGAATAGTAATTTTTCCTCTCTCAACAGGTGCTGATGGCTTGTAGCTCTTCCCTTGGCATGGGTTTCTGTGACATTCCCTGCATCTGACTAGAGTGTCAACTGCTGGAATTGTTCAAACCTTTTGTTTGGCTGGTTTTGTTTGTTTGTTTGTTTTTTGTTTTTTGTTTTGTTTTGTTTTGTTTTGTTTTGTTTTTTTCCAAGACAGGGTTTCTCTGTATAGCCCTGGCTGTCCTCGAACTCACTTTGTAGACCAGGCTGGCCTCGAACTCAGAAATCTGCCTGCCTCTGCCTCCCAAGTGCTGGGATTGAAGGCGCGTGCCACCACTGCCTGGCTGTTCAAACCTTTTTTTTTTTAGGTATTTTCCTCATTTACATTTCCAATGCTATCCCAAAAGTCCCCCATACCCTCCCCCCCCCACTCCCCTACCCACCCACTCCCACTTTTTGGCCCTGGCATTCCCCTGTACTGGGGCATATAAAGTTTGCATGTCCAATGGGCCTCTCTTTCCAGTGATGGCCGACTAGGCCATCTTTTGATACATATGCAGCTAGAGTCAAGAGCTCCGGGGTACTGGTTAGTTCATAATGTTCCACTTATAGGGTTGCAGATCCCTTTAGCTCCTTGGGTACTTTCTCTAGTTCCTCCTTTTTAAAGAAGTCATGCTGTTAGAATTCCTTGAAGGTGACTTCCTTGTCATAGCTAGAAGTTACTATCTTCTACTATCTTGCAGCAGATTCCCTGGTCTCCTGTCTCTTACAATCTATTTGTCCAATCTATTGTAATTTGGGGACAGGGGTTGTATTTTAACTGTATCAAATGGGGCTGGATACCTCGAGGTCAGTTGTTCTTTGTACTTTAACTAGTTGTAGCTTTCCATAACAGTCTTTTGCTGCAAAAGAAAGCTTCTTTGTGCATAGCTATCTGTGTGTATAGCAATAGTATTTAGCATGCAGTTAGGAATCATACTGGATTAGGAACGATGAGGTAATAGGTTCTTGTTTAAAATGCATGACTTCACTAGCCACATGTAGTTTGCTATGTTTCTGGCACCAACCATGATTTCTCTTATGTTGAGCAATTCAACTTAGACAGCTGTTGGTTACCTCAAGCTAAAAATGCCACCATTGCACCTTTAGAGATATCTTGGCCAGGCTGATTGTTGCTGTAGTTCCTAGGTGTCACAGCTCCATAGGGCTACTGATTTATTCTTCCCTTGGCAGTTTATGTATCACTTTCTGTTGCTAAGAAAATCTTTGAGGATGAGGCCTTCATGTAACTTCCATGTCAGATCCTGAATACTACCTCCAGCCTGTGTGATGATCACATCGGCAGGGCCTTACCTTTAACTCCTGGGAGGTAATCACCGCAATAGCAATAGCTTCTATTATTTGGGAGACATGGACTCCCCTGGCCTCTTTTATATGAAAATATAAAATGATACGATTACATAAGGCTTTTCAACCCTTATTGTTATTCATCCTTATTCTGTATCTTTACTTCTTCTTGCTCTTTGACTAAAGCACCCTCCCTGTTTGCCCACGTTCTCTTTAGAACACCTTTATCCTGCTGTTCTCCACTCTACTTTCCCCCTCAATGTTCGCTTTTCATTTTCTTTGTTTTTGCATTTGCTCCAGGTTATATAGTCACATCTGAAGTTGCTTCATGACTTAACACACAAGCAGATGGTTAAATGTCTCTGAAATCCAACTATGCCTTCATACATTTGCCTGAGTTTTAGGCAACCTTCAAACAATATACTTTTGCTGAAGAAAGTCCTGGATGACCAATTCAGAAAGTTTATTTTTGTGAAGAAAAATTGACTATAAACAGATTTTTTTCTTACATCACCTGAAATACTCTTTGTATATATTATACAGTCTTAGTTAGGGTTTCTATTGTAGTGACATGACCAAACAGCAAGTTGGATAGTGTGATGGTTTGTAAATCCTTGGACCAGGGAGTGGCACCATCTGAAGGTGTGGCCTTGTTGGAATAGGTCTGGCCTTGGTGGAATAGGTGTGACCTGGTTGGAATGGGTGTGTCACTGTGGGTGTGGGTATAAGATCCTCACCCTAGTTGCCTGGAAGTCAGTCTTCCACTAGCAGCCCTTGGATGAAGACATAGAACTCTCAGCTCCTCCTATGCCATGCCTGCCTGGATACTGCCATGCTCCCACCTTTATGATAATGGACTGAACCTCTGAAACTGCAAGCCAGCCCCAATTAAATGTTGTTTTTTATAAGACTTGCCTTGGTCATGGTACCTGTTCACAGCAGTAAAACCCTGACTAATACAGGTAGGAAAAGGTTTTTCATATTACACTTTCACATTGCTGTCCATCACCAAAGGAAGTCAGGACAGAAACTCAAACAGGGCAGGATCCTAGAGGCAGGACCTAATACAGAGGCCACAGACAGATGCTCCTTTCTGATTTGCTTCCTATGGCTTGTTCAACCTACTTTGTTATAGAATTCTGGACCACCAGCCCAGGGGTGGCACAACCCATGATGGGTGGGACCCTCTACCATCAATCACTAATTAAGAAAATGCCATGAAGCCACTATTACTCTGATACCTAAACCACAGAAAGATCCAACAAAGATAGAGAACTTCAGACCAATTTCTCTTATGAATATCGATGCAAAAATCCTCAATAAAATTCTCGCTAACCGAATCCAAGAACACATTAAAGCAATCATCCATCCTGACCAAGTAGGTTTTATTCCAGGAATGCAGGGATGGTTTAATATACGAAAATCCATCAATGTAATCCACTATATAAACAAACTCAAAGACAAAAACCACATGATCATCTCGTTGGATGCAGAAAAAGCATTTGACAAGATCCAACACCCATTCATGATAAAAGTTCTGGAAAGATCAGGAATTCAAGGCCCATACCTAAACATGATAAAAGCAATCTACAGCAAACCAGTAGCCAACATCAAAGTAAATGGAGAGAAGCTGGAAGCAATCCCACTAAAATCAGGGACTAGACAAGGCTGCCCACTTTCTCCCTACCTTTTCAACATAGTACTTGAAGTATTAGCCAGAGCAATTCGACAACAAAAGGAGATCAAGGGGATACAAATTGGAAAGGAGGAAGTCAAAATATCACTTTTTGCAGATGATATGATAGTATATATAAGTGACCCTAAAAATTCCACCAGAGAACTCCTAAACCTGATAAACAGCTTCGGTGAAGTAGCTGGATATAAAATTAACTCAAACAAGTCAATGGCCTTTCTCTACACAAAGAATAAACAGGCTGAGAAAGAAATTAGGGAAACAACACCCTTCTCAATAGTCACAAATAATATAAAATATCTCGGCGTGACTCTAACTAAGGAAGTGAAAGATCTGTATGATAAAAACTTCAAGTCTCTGAAGAAAGAAATTAAAGAAGATCTCAGAAGATGGAAAGATCTCCCATGCTCATGGATTGGCAGGATCAATATTGTAAAAATGGCTATCTTGCCAAAAGCAATCTACAGATTCAATGCAATCCCCATCAAAATTCCAACTCAATTCTTCAACGAATTAGAAGGAGCAATTTGCAAATTTGTCTGGAATAACAAAAAACCTAGGATAGCAAAAACTCTTCTCAAGGATAAAAGAACCTCTGGTGGAATCACCATGCCTGACCTAAAGCTTTACTACAGAGCAATTGTGGTAAAAACTGCATGGTACTGGTATAGAGACAGACAAGTAGACCAATGGAATAGAATTGAAGACCCAGAAATGAACCCACACACCTATGGTCACTTGATCTTCGACAAGGGAGCTAAAACCATCCAGTGGAAGAAAGACAGCATTTTCAACAAATGGTGCTGGCACAACTGGTTGTTATCATGTAGAAGAATGCGAATCGATCCATACTTATCTCCTTGTACTAAGGTCAAATCTAAATGGATCAAAGAACTTCACATAAAACCAGAGACACTGAAACTTATAGAGGAGAAAGTGGGGAAAAGCCTTGAAGATATGGGCACAGGGGAAAAATTCCTGAACAGAACAGCAATGGCTTGTGCTGTAAGATCGAGAATTGACAAATGGGACCTAATGAAACTCCAAAGTTTCTGCAAGGCAAAAGACACCATCAATAAGACAAAGAGACCACCAACAGATTGGGAAAGGATCTTTACCTATCCTAAATCAGATAGGGGACTAATATCCAACATATATAAAGAACTCAAGAAGGTGGACTCCAGAAAATCAAATAACCCCATTAAAAAATGGGGCTCAGAACTGAACAAAGAATTCTCACCTGAGGAATACCGAATGGCAGAGAAGCACCTGAAAAAATGTTCAACATCCTTAATCATCAGGGAAATGCAAATCAAAACAACCCTGAGATTCCACCTCACACCAGTCAGAATGTCTAAGATCAAAAATTCAGGTGACAGCAGATGCTGGCGAGGATGTGGAGAAAGAGGAACACTCCTCCATTGTTGGTGGGATTGCAGGCTTGTACAACCACTCTGGAAATCCGTCTGGCGGTTCCCCAGAAAATTGGACATAGTACTACCGGAGGATCCAGCAATACCTCTCCTGGGCATATATCCAGAAGATGCCCCAACTGGTAAGAAGGACACATGCTCCACTATGTTCATAGCAGCCTTATTTATAATAGCCAGAAGCTGGAAAGAACCCAGATGCCCCTCAACAGAGGAATGGATACAGAAAATGTGGTACATCTACACAATGGAGTACTACTCAGCTATTAAAAAGAATGAATTTATGAAATTCCTAGCCAAATGGATGGACCTGGAGGGCATCATCCTGAGTGAGGTAACACATTCACAAAGGAACTCACACAATATGTACTCACTGATAAGTGGATATTAGCCCAAAACCTAGGATACCCAAGATATAAGATACAATTTCCTAAACACATGAAACTCAAGAAAAATGAAGACTGAAGTGTGGACACTATGCCCCTCCTTAGAAGTGGGAACAAAACACCCTTGGAAGGAGTTACAGAGACAAAGTTTGGAGCTGAGATGAAAGGATGGACCATGTAGAGACTGCCTTATCCAGGGATCCACCTCATAATCAGCATCCAAACGCTGACACCATTGCATACACTAGCAAGATTTTATCGAAAGGACCCAGATGTAGCTGTCTCTTGTGAGACTATGCCGGGGCCTAGCAAACACAGAAGTGGATGCCCACAGTCAGCTAATGGATGGAACACAGGGCTCCCAATGGAGGAGCTAGAGAAAGTACCCAAGGAGCTAAAGGGATCTGCAACCCTATAGGTGGATCAACATTATGAACTAACCAGTACCCCGGAGCTCTTGACTCTAGCTGCATATGTATCAAAAGATGGCCTAGTCGGCCATCACTGGAAAGAGAGGCCCATTGGACACACAAACTTTATATGCCCCAGAACAGGGGAACGCCAGGGCCAAAAAGGGGGAGTGGGCGGGTAGGGGAGTGGGGGTGGGTGGGTATGGGGGACTTTTGGTATAGCATTGGAAATGTAAATGAGCTAAATACCTAATAAAAAATGGAAAGAAAAAAAAAAAGAAAAAAAAAAAAAGAAAATGCCTTATAGCACATTTATGAAGGCATTTTCTTTGTGAAGGTTCCCTCCCTTCAGATACCTCTAGTTTGTATGTCTAATTGACGTAAAACTAGCCAGCACATATCCAAAACAATTTTTAAAATGTTTTGAAGAAGTATTTCAAATATTTGAAATTTTTGTATAGTGGTATCAAATGATAATTTATCTTGATGTGTCTAAAAATACTTATATGAATAGAGCCTAATTGAAATACATGTTAACTGTGTTTGACTATATCTACAATTATTTATTTGAATTTCACGAATAAGAAACCCTGTCTAGTAATTTTAGGCATGTTTTATATAACTTTAAATTAACACTTATGAAGCAAATAATATTTGTCTACATTTAAGCATAAATTGATGTTAGTGAGATGGGATTGTAAATTTGTCAAAAGAGATAGGAGAGAACTAAAAGAAAATTTTGAGTAGGGTAAAATACTAAATGTAGAAACTGTATTACATAAGATGAGGTTCTTTAAAGAAGGTGGCTTGATAATATTAGGCATAGAATTGATTTACAAATATACATCCACATATACATATATAATTTCTGTGTGTGATTTGTGGAAACTATGCTTGGTACTTGGTACAAATTTTTTGGTAATTTGTGGAGTGTCCTGTACACCATAAGGTATTCAAACCAGAGCCCTCAATGGCTACTGTACAATTTAGAGGAGTGTCATCTCATTTGATGACAATTAAGAAAGTGTTTTTAATTATTTAAAATGATAATTAATATTTAAAAAATTCACAACTAATTATTAGATTGGATAACCTTTGATTTGTCCAATTGGGTGTCTGTCCTGGTTATAACAAAGGAGAGCAGAAAAAAAAAATGGTTCACTATTCAGGATTTTTAAAAGTTCAAAGATAACAAATTAGGATTCTGAGAAATGAAAAGCAATGCAAAAATTGGAAAGTATTATTTTAGCTTGGATAGCAAGTTTGTCCATAAGAAGATCATCAGTGGGCCAAATGAATGTCATTAGTTTCCATTTTCAAAAAAATAATAGTGGATGCTGAAAGCAGGCTCATACCTCAACTACTTCTCCTAAGAGTCAGTCCCCTCCAGTCTCATCTCCAGGTCGCTAGCAGGACACCTGCTACAGTCTCCCTTTCCTATCGGACCCCAACCCCCAATGGATCATGATGATCATCACTCCCAACTTTTATTCTCCCAACTCATGCCTATATCCTAGCTTCAAACGACAGTAAGCATTCATCACTTGAAACATATCAGCTCAGCAAATGTGGGCAAACAAGTAAATTAACAGAAAATCTCACCACCCTCTCCTGCCCTCCAAATTCAATCCTCAGTCTCAGTGCCAGCACTCAACAGAAGACCAGCTGCAGCTTTCCTTCCCCTATGCACACATTTCTTGTGGACCCCACAGGTGGATCCCCACCTAACCTTGTCCCACTCAACACTGTGTCCCAGTACCCAACATGTGCTGATGCCCCACAGGCCATACCTGCCAGAAGACCAGGTAACCTGGCCCAGACCTTCTCCACTCTCTCTGCTTTTTTGAGGTCCAATCCCCCAGTTTCATCCTCAGCACTAGAACATAACACCAGCTGCAGCCGTCTTTCCCCCTGCTTATATGTCCTGTGAATCCCATGGTACATTCCCAATTAACCTTCTTCCCACACTCAGTAACTTTATCCCATCCCCCAATTCCAGTGGACAATTACTCCTAACCCACAGGCCAGCTTGACAGAGACAAGGTTGGCTATCCAAAAACCTCTTCTCTCTCTCTTCTCCCAGATCCAATACCCGAGTCTCAGCCCCAACTCTATAGCAGAACGTCCGTGGTAGCCTTCCTTGCTGCCTGATTCCATCACCTATGGATCCCACAGATCTTTCCCTAAACGTTCTCATTGCTTTGTCTCAGACCCCAACCACAGCATATAACTTCTTGCTAACCCCAGGGCTACTCCTTCCAGGGCAACAAGTAGGCCACAGGAAGACCCACACCTCTTCTATTGCTTTTGCCACCCAACCCTCCTCGTCTCCATCCTAGCTCTGTAGCAGGAAAACCACTACAATAGGTGTAACCGATATTTACAGAATATTTCACTCAAACACACACACACACACACACACACACACACACACACACACCTTCTTTTTTGCAACCCGTGGAATTTCCTTCAAAACTTACCAAATACATGAACATAAAGCAAGTCTTAACAGATCTAACCAAGTTCAAATAACTTCCTGCATCCGACCCGACTACCATGTATTAAAGCTAGATATCAATAACAAAGTTTACAAACCCATGAAAACTAAACAACTCTCTATGGAATGAAAAATGGGTAAAGACAGAAATAAGGAAAGAAATTAATAAGTGTAGAATTCAATAAAAATTAATACCCAGCATACTAACATTTTTGGGACATAATGAAAGCAGCGTTAAAAGGAAAGTCCATAGCACTAAGTACCAACATTAAAAAAATTGAAGTGATTTAAGACTAGCAAGTAAGCTGTGCCCTTAAAAGCTCTAGAACAAATAGAAGTAAGCACATCCAAAAGGTGTAGATGGCAAGAAAAATCCTGCTAGGGGCTGAAATCATTAAAGCAGAAACACAAAGAACAATACAAGGAATCAATGTGACAACGAGTTGGTTCTTTGAGAAAATCAACAAAATAGACAAACCCTTATACAGTCACACTAAAAGATGGAGATAGAATATCCAAATTAACAAAATCAGAAATGTTAAGAGGAATATAACAGACACCAAGAAAATCCCGAGAATCATAAGGACACACTTTAAACACTGATATTCAACCAAACTGGAAAATATAAGAGAAATGTATAATTTTCTCAGTAGGTACCACTTACAAGTTAAATCAAGATAAGATAATCACTTAAAATAGACCTGTAACCTGTAGTAAAATACAAATAGTCCAAGAAAGTCCCCCAATGGAAACAAAGTCCAGTCAGATGGTTTCAGCACAGAATTCTACCAGCTTTCAGTTTAATATTTTTATTTGACTCCCAGCTATGCAAATGAGTAGGTCTCTGATTCTTGTGCCTTCTCTTGAGGCTGTCTCCTTCCTTTGGTTTGTCTTGTCTAACTTCAATGTCATGGATTTTGTTTCATCTGATTGTATTTTATTTTGTTATGATTTGTTATCTCCTGTTCTTTTCCTATGAAAGAGGAGAGGGTGATAGAGAAACTTGAGGGAGTAGAGGAAGGAAAAACTATAGTCAGGATATATTTTATGAGAAAAGATTCTTTTTTTAATTTTTAAAAAATGTAATAATTTTTCCTGGGCATCTCTACCATGGTGTATGACCATTTTCTAGAGTTTACATAGCAATGTACTAAGCATATTTTTCTCAAACATTAAGTAGGAGAAATTGTTCTTTTATTTATATTATAAGTTTTCCATGGAAGCTAAAATTGTAGACCAAGGTATTCATAGAGCTGGTGTCTTCAGAGGTCTCATCTTTGAATTGCCGCGGCTGCCTTCTGGTGTCTCCAAGGAGCATTTCCTCCTCCCTGGTGTCTTATTATAAGGACACCCATCATATATTTTTTAGATGTATTAATATTGCTTTAATGTATATGTTACTCCTGGAAAAATAGTGACAATACTGGCACTTCCAAGATTCTGGTGTCATTCTTTTTTTATTTTATTTTATTTTATTTTATTTTATTTTATTTTATTTTTAGGTATTTTCTTCATTTACATTTCCAATCATATTTGATTGGAACACATTAGAATGACTTCATTTCAACTCTCTTACCATTTAATAGTCATAATATCCAAATAGAGTTACATCATGAAGTATGCAGGGTTATGATGACAACATATAATTTTTAACACAGATTTTATGACTATAATTTTGCTCACAACCTTAATATAATTCTAAATATAAACAAAAAGGACAATTTCACATGTTAACATAAATACTTTATAAAAATATCAAGAATAGCATTTTAAACTTGTAATCCACAATTTAATATTTTCATTGACACATTATCTTAAAATGTTGGAGGAATATTAATTTGTTTTTGTGTTACAGTTGATATGAACGACAGCCATACAGAAAATCACTCTTGTCTTCCACCCATCAGCATTGGGTGTATTATGAGCAGCCTATTGTTTATTGCTAGGAGCTGTGAAATGAAAGGGGAAAAATGTACAGACTCTAGGGAGTTAGTATTTAATTACAGTAACTGTATGGATGCTTAAGAATGAAAAATAAATAACAGGATTGCATGTCTTAAATTCCAAATAGAAGATTATCTGCCTTCCTGGATTTGAGGTCATACCAGCCTACTCTGTGTTGGCTTCTAAATGATTCCAGGAGAAAACTAACATTGTTTATATGCAGATAATTAGAAGAGAATTTCAGAATGAATAACAGTGACGCACTTATTAGAGACCTCTGGTTTCACAAGGAGTGTTCTTCCATTGTTTCTTACTGAGAAACGAGTAGAATATCCTCTTTTATTATTTAAAACTTTTGTTATTTTGGACTTATTCAATTCAGGATTTGTTATAAGAAAGTAACTGGGATGACATAAAAACATGAATTAGTAAATACTATTAATTTGTTGTTATTTATTTATCTATTTCTGTTGCTCTGGAGTAGTACTATACATCAGAGGAGACCTTTAACTCTCTATGTAGCTACAGCTGACTGTGAACTCCTGATCCTCTCAAGTGCTGGAATTATAGGCAACTGTTGCCATACCAGGTAGTAGATATATTTTTACCACCTAAGATAAATAATGGCTGATTATCTGACTGTCTAAATCAGCCCTATTGTCATTTTACCTGCATGGAGATTTATCAGATTCCTAATTCATTTCAAAAACAGAATGTGGGAGAGAAGACAGCTCCAGCTGCTTTATGTACTGAGCTGTAAACTGACTTCTGTAACAGAGCAGAATAAAGAATGCAGAAAAGATTTATTTAAGTGGTTAAAATATTGAAGTGGTTGATTTTATTGGAAGAACTTACCATTGAAGTTAATTATATTTCTGTTAGCATTATAAATGTTGATGACAAGATAACTTTAGTATACATGAAATCTACCCATAAAAGGTTTATGGAATCAGTACAGTCCATACATAAAGGCAAAGTGTCTAGATATGAAGCCATTGGCCGATAAACTACATGTGTTTTGGCACACTCAGTTTCCCTTATAAAGACATATTGTGAATTTGGGTGCCATGGTTGAGTTGTATGTCTCCTATTTTGCAACTTAATAAACAATGTGATTGAACTAAGAAGTAAGTCCTTTGGGGAGGAGATGTCAAAAGAGCAGCTTTCATAAATGGTGTCCTAGGGCTTCCATTGCTAGGAAGAGACACCATGACCAAAGCAACTCTTATAAAGTCAGACATTTAATTGGGGCTAGCTTATGGTTTCAGAAGTTTAGTCCATTATCATAGCAGGAAGCATGGTAACATGCAGGCAGAGGAGACGAAAGATCTGCATCTTGTCCAAAGGCAACCTAGAGAGTGGCATTTGCAGGCAGCTATGAGGAAGTCCTCTTCTGCACTGGATGGAGCCTGTGCATTGGAAGAGACCTCTAAAACCTACCCCCAGAGTGACATACTTCTTCCAGCAAGACCACAGTTTCTAACAGTGCCAATCCCAACAGGCCAAGCATATTTAAACCATCACAAATGGGATCAGTGATTTTTACCAAAAGCTTGAAGAGAATACTCTAGTACCCTCTACCTTTTATTCTGCTCTAACAGCTGATATCATAGCAACAATGCATCTATGAAGCAAAGTAATCCTCACCAGCCACTATATTTGTTGGTGTTAGATGCTCAATATGCCAGCAACTTGATCACTAATTCCCCATACTCTACAACTGTAAGAAGTAAATGTCTATTATTTACACATTATTCAGTCTTGGATTTTTTCATAACAGTATAAATGGAATAAGACAAGGAATAATGATAACTGCCTTATAAAATAACCAGGAGAGTTTGGTTAAGGAACACATGAGCAAAATGCTTAGTACAAAATTAGCAATAAATGTTAGCTATTATTGGTAGCCAATGAGTTAGAAAATATTTAACATTCTCTGAGAAATGATTTTCTAACTTATCAGCATACTGGAATAATATAGAGATTTTTTTTCATATTCTAATATATAGCCTTATCCCTGGAGATGATGATTACATTCACCTCAGAAAGTCCAGATATTTGTGAGTTTTAAAGGATCTGAAGGGAATTCCAATATGCATACAGAGCTGAAAACATCTGATTCATGCATCACATAGAGATGTGTATCATCATGTCACCGAATCTACATCTAGGACAGTCCTATGATTTCCACATATGTGCTATGGGTAACACTTTTTCATACAGAAAGACACACTTAATATTACAGACACACATCCTTTAGAAGAGACTGATTCACAGTACACCTATCATCATGTTTAAATATCTTCTTTAAGAGATTAATTTCATATCTATGATTAAAAGATATGAAAAGTTTACCTTTAACTACCTTATTTTATTTCTTATAAACTCAGGATTTTCAATTTTTGTAATAAGAACGTCTTGAGTAATAACTGACTTTCTTAAATATAACATAGTAACAACCCTCTATCACTTTTAGTAATTATTACTTCTATTAATAAATATATTGATAGGTAGTCTACAATCTCAAATGACAAAGACACACTAGATGACAAACAGGTACAGAATCTCTGTTTGGGCTTGAGTTGTTTATTTTAAACTAGATATTGGTAGAAGAAATACAGCTTTATAAAACCCAAAACATCCAGAATTTATTCATGAAGTTAAGAGATAAAATTTAAGTTTAGCTTTATCCTCTACAGATTCCTTATTTAGGTAGAGAAGAAATCAGTGTCAGAGCTCCTGGAATTGGTGCCCCGTATCTTTCCCACAGCAGAAGCTCAGGACTCAGGTGTACTGCTGTGACGCACAGTCATAGGGATTTAGAATCACTCATGGTGGCTACTTGGTAGAAGAAACCATAGAATTCTAAGCAGTGATATGTCTGGGATGGAGGCAGAGAGTCACTGGCAGCACATGAAATTCAAATACTGTAAATATGTTAGTTCGTGAGTGCTGAGACATGGAGAAGCAAGTAGGGGTCTAAGTAGGGGTCTATCAGGAGGATTTGCTGACCTGAAGGGATATTGCTTTTTTCTTCTTTCTTGTCTTTCTTTTCTTTTCTTTTTTAAAAAGAAGACTTACTCTAGAACATGTTTCCAGAAAACCAGAAAATGATCAACATTCATAGCTACAGATTAATAAGGAGTCAGAGTGTTTCAACTTTGTGTTCACTTGTAACTTTTCTTTGGAAGACATGGTGTTACAACCAGAAAAGTGTGGTAAAGACAAATTATCGCAATATTTATTAAGCAACCTTGACTTTCTTTGTGACCATGAAAGGATCTCTCCAATTCTAAGACAACTGTGACCATACGCTTAAACCAAATTTGCAGCTGGAGTTCAGAGTCAAGACACTGAGAAAATTTTGACAAATTGAAAGGATCTTCCAGACTTTAGTTATCTTGATTCTTCAGTCTTCATATATAATTCGTTTTAGGCTTAGATTCATCCCAAATTTAGACTGAGGGTTGTGTGCCCTCACTTCCATTTGAATGACTGGATTACAATGAAATTCCAGACCAGCAACAGGCTATTTGCTCCTGGAATTTAGCAGACAACACTAGAAAAGATATGCCAATATGAAGTAGGCATAGAAAATGTTTACTTTTTCTTCATAGTTATAATTATTTGATCTGTGAATATAGCTAAGGGAGAGACCTAAGAGAAGCAATGGGGCAATGAAAATTATGGGAAAACTTAGGGGAAGGTTTAAAAGAATCGACACGAAGTATGAATCGGGATATAATTCATGTTGTTCAAACAATACAAAGAAGAGCTGAAATTTATAGTAGTTCTGTGGTTTGGATCAACTCTAAGATACATATCTTAGAGCTTGAATCTTGATTATAGTAAGTTTATTGAGTCCCATTTTCAGGTAGCATCGCTGTTTCTGAGCAATTCATATGTTACTGAATTTAACTGTAAAACCACTATAGGAAGCAGAAAGAGGTAACATCAATATCTCTGTTCTGGGAATTGACATAATCAAAATTAGAGACTAGGCTGCAGTGTAGCATGTTCTATCTCTATGCCCTGAGGAACATCTATTGCTGATATATGTTTTTCATTACATCTAACTAGGAGCAGACTTTCAGAAGCAGCTGAAAGTAGCTACTAATTATTTTCAAAAGTAGTAAAAATTACTTCCATGTACACTTGCTAAACTTTCTTTATTAATCACATAAAGAAAAGTGAAACTCACATTGTACAAGTCAATTGGTCCAGCTGCAGTGGATACATTTTGAAGCTAGCTCATCTCTTTAAAATATTTAATATGTAAGTTAAGTTTTTAGGTTAGCATACAAAGAATTTTCACATCCTAGTACATTGTTCATATTGTTCCCCCTCTTTCAGCACCTTGGCCTGTGCCCAACCCCTGTCTAGTTAATCTCTTCTAGGCCTTCTTTCTGCTTTGTTAACAGCATTGTGCTGTCTATGTCCCCTCCCCTGAAAATTGTTTCTCTTTATCACTGTCTTTTTTCTAGTTCCATGACCTACACATATACATAAGTGTAAATCTAGGCTGTACATATATGAGAAGAATGGATTTGTTTTTCTAAATCTGCTTAATTTTGAATAAGTTAATAATTTTCATTTTACCCACTTCTCTGGAAATATAATGAGCACAGTTTTCTTTATGGTTGCATAAAAATCACATTTGATATATGTACTATATTTTCCTTTTGTAAATGGGCAATAATGCAGGTTACATTTCCTGGCTATTCACATGTGCACACATTTCTATGAGATGTTGAGTTGGAGACTTTTGAGTAGAGTCTTATAACTGGGTTATATAGTATTTTTACTTTTAATGTTTCAGGAATTTCCAAACTGATATTTTTATGGTAGCTAAACAACTTTACAATCTCACTAGGGATGTATAAGGATTCTTCTCTTCTCATTAGCATTCATTGTTATTTGTGTAGTTCTTAATGAAGCCATTCTGTGAGGCCTTCTTCAGGTATTTATTGGCAATTTTCATTTATACTTCGGAGGCCTATTAATCAGTTAATTAACCTATTATTGATTGGATAATTGGGGGCTGGGGGCTTAGATTGTAGAGATTTTCACGTCCCCCTTATTAATGTCCTGTCAGATAAGTCCTTGTCAGGATTTTTTCCATTCTTTAGGTTGTATTTTCAGTGTGCTGATTGTTTCTTGTACTGTGGAGTAATCTTTTAATTTTGTGTAATGCTATTTGTCAACTTGTAGCATTAATTCTTATTTGTTTATTGTCTTTTGCAAAAAATCCCTGTGTGTCCTCTATCTTGAAGAGCTTTACTGTATTTTCTCTATTACTTTCAGCATCTGAGGTCTTATATGAAGGCCTTTCACACAACTGACTTGACTTTTATGCTGGGTGAAATGTACAGATCTAGTTGTGTTCTTCTACATGTAGAAACCAGGCTCTCTGGTACCACTGGCCAAAGAGGCCATCTTTCCTCTGGTATCTGCATTTGTGTGGGTTTATATTTAGATTCTCCATTCTATTCCATTGATGACCACCATGCAGTTTTATTATTATGGCCCTGCAATATAATTTGGGGTAAATGTTTATGATGCCTATAACATTGCTCTTCTTTTGTAAATATCAACTTAGCTTTGGGGGCCCAATGTCATTTTATCTGAATTTTAGGATTATTTTCCACTGAGGAAATATTTTGCCAACTTATAGTCCCCAATGCTCAAAAATCTAGGATTAATGGATAAATTTCCAGAAACATATGACCCACCAACTATATAGAAACAATTTGTGGTGGGAAAGATTTCTCAGGGGAGTTCCTGTAGAAAATCCAGGTTCTCTTTCCAGCAACTTGTACATATTAGCTTACAACCATCTGTAATTTGTTTCATGGGAATAAGTCACCCACTTCTGTCCTCCATAGGCACAGCATGCATATGATGCACATATAAATAAGCAGGCATGCATCCGAATATACACATACATACATCACACACACACACACACAATTTTTTTTAAAGTAATTGAAGTAGTAACACAAATTTTCTCAACAAAGATGAGTCCAGGACTGGTAATATTTATTAATGTATTCTACTAAATCCTTAAAAGTTAGAACCAATGTTTCTCAAACTGTCCCATAAAGTAGACAGAGACTAAATTGTACCAAATACACTCTACAGTACAGAAATACCTTGACAACAAAACTAGATCAAGACATGGCAAATAAACTATTTATAATAGGCAGAAGCTATAAAGAACCCAGATGTCCCTTAACAGAGGAATGGATACAGATAATGTAGTACAATTACACAATGGAGTACTACTCAGCTATTAAAAACAATGAATTCATGAAATTCTTAGGCAAATGGATGTATCTGGAGGATAGCATCCTGAGTGAGGTAACCCAATCACAAAAGAAGTCATTAGATATGCACTCACTGATAAGTGGATATTAGCCCAGAGACATAGAACACCCAAGATACAATTTGCAAAACACAAGAAAATCAAGAAGAAAGAAGACCAATGCATAGCTACTTCATTCCTCCCTAGAATAGGGAATAAAATACCCATGGAAGGAGTTACAGAGACAAAATTTGGAGCTAAGACGAAAGGATGGACCATTCAGAAACCGCCCCACCCGGGGGTCTATCCCATAATCAGCCACCAAATGCAGACACTATGGCATACGCCAGCAAGATTTTGCGGAAAGGATCCTGATATAGCTGTCTCATGTGAGGCTATGCCAGTGCCTGGCAAATACAGAAGTAGATGCTCACTGTCATCTATAGGATGTAACACAGGGCCCCCAATGGAGGAGCTAGAGAAAGTAGCCAAAGAGCTGAAGGTGTCTGCAACCCTATAGGTGGAACAACAATGTGAACTTATCAATACCCCCAGAGCTTGTGTCTCTAGCTACATATGTAGCAGAAGATGGCCTAGTCAGCCATCATTGGGAAGAGAGGCCCCTTGGTCTTGCAAACTTTATATGCCTCAGTACAGGGGAACACCAGGACCAAGAAGTGAAAGTGGGTGGGTAGGGGAGTAGGGGGAGGGTATGGGGGATATTTGGGGTAGCATTGGAAATGTAAATGAAGAAAATATCTAACAAATTTTTTTAAAGGCATGGCAAATAAAAAAAAACTGTAGAGCAATTGTTCTGATAAAAATAGATGTAAAACTTCTGAATAAACTTCTGGCAAACCAAACATGGTATAATAGAGAAAAGATAGTTTCTCTATCCAATAGAGAATACTGAGAATACTGGATGTCCATATGGAGAAGAGTAAAATCAGACTCCTGTACATTACCCTTCAAATAAATCTAAGCCCTCAATCTGAAACCTGAACCACTCTTGCCAGAATAAGACACATACTCTACACAATGAAGGTAATGGATTTCAAGAATATGACCGTAATTGTTCTGGAATCAAGGCCAGCAATTGGCAGATGGGACTTCTTAAAATTATTTTTTTAAAAAAAAGCTTCTGTAAGACAAAGAAATAATCAATTGAGTTAGAAATAAACTCACAGAATGTGAGAGAATCTTTTTCAGCCATGCACAGTACAGAGGAGTGATATAGAGAATATCACAAAACAAACAAACAAACAAAAAACCCAAACAACACAGAGTCAACAATAAAAAGAACCAATTAAAAATTGGCAGAGGAATCTACACAAAGAATTCTTGATAGAAGAAATAGAAATTGCTAAAAAAATAAAAATCTCAAAAAGTGTTTTTATCCTTCTTAGCAATTAGAGGAATAAAAATGAAAAGAAGTTTTTTTTTTTTCTCCTGGTTTCTCATTCTTGATCAGTTTTGATGAACACACATTCTAAAGGTTAATAGAGTTTCCTTTACCAATATCTAATTTTTTATTAGATATTTTCATTATTTACATTTCAAATTCTATCCTCTTTCCTCATTTTCCCTCCTAAAATCCTCCTATCCCATCCACCCTCCCCCTGCTCACTAACCTAACCACTCCCACTTACCTGTCCTGGCATTCCCCTACACCGGGACATAGAGCCTTCACAAGGCCAAGTCTGGATACTTCAGTCCTTCTTAGAAGGGGGATCAAAATACCCATGGGAGGAGATACAGAAACAAAGTTTGGAGCAGAGACTGAAGGAAAGGCCAGTGACTGTCCCACCTGGGGATCCATTCCATATACAGCTCCCAAAACTATACACTATTGTGGATGCCAACAAGTGCTTGCTGACAGGAGCCTGATATCCCTGTCTCCTGAGAGGCATTGCCAGTGCCTGACAATTACAGAAGTGGATGGTCACAGTCATCCATTGGACTGAGCATGGGGTAGGTCAATTGAGAAAGGAAAATATAACCAAAGTTGTAAGCCCAAGGATTCATATTATTTTATATTTAACTAAAATGTCTTTCATATTATTTTATATTTAACTAAAATGTCAAGTGTCACATACTTAATCAAAGAATTACAAGCAAATAATGATTGCTAGAAGTATTAGCCTCTTCCAAGTATGAATTCCGTTATTAGCTGTCCAGTGGAAAGTGGTCAGCCTTAAAATAATTTACAAACAAGCAACAAAAATGGACTCAGTAGATTGTATATAAATATATATAGTATAAAATATTATAAATGTATGTATGTATATACATTTGTGCATATACATACATATGTATATACAATGTAATGGTGATTATGATGATGACAATTATGATTAAAAAGGCTATCAACTGGAGAGTTGATGTGGATATGGGATGTGTTCCAGAGAGGATGCCTTGGAACGAATGAAAGGGGAAAAGGGAAGGAAAAATGATGAAATAATATTAAGAGATATTTACAGTATGTTCCACCCAATCACCAAATATGCATTCCACTCAGCCGTACAAGGACTTCTCTAAAACAGACCACATCTGAGACATAAAATAAATCCTTACAAATTCAAAAAGATTTGGATAATTCCATGTATCCTATCTGATCATAATGCAATAAAGCTTAAAATTGACAGCAAACAAATCTCTAGTTAATACACAAACTCATGGAAATTAAACAACTCATTACTGAATGTTGAATAGGTCAAAGAATAAATCAGGAAATAAATAAAAAGTATCCTGGAACTAAATGAGAATCAAAACATCACAACAGCTCCTTTGAGACACATTGAAAACACTAGTAATGCAATTTTGTTGAATTTAAAGACATTATGAATCTTAATTTATTCAAAGTATACACTCTCTTAAACTAAACCATGACATAATGATTAAGAATATTCTCAAGCTGAGTGTAGTGATATATATGTTTATTTGAAACACTTGAGAGACAGTGGCAGGCAGGCAGATCTCTTAGTTCAGACCCAGCTTAGGGTACAGAGTCAGTTACAGGGCATCGAGGGCTACAAGGAAAAACCCTGTCTCAACAAACAAACAAAAAAACAAACAAAATATATTACCTCTGTTCTTAGACACACTTTAAATGAAGTATTGTTTCAATCTTTCTGGATACCATTTGGTCACAGTCAATTATTGTGCTTTCCTTAAAGAATTCTAAGTCTGAAAATACCATAAACATTAAATCATACTTATTAAGGGCTCAATGAAATGCTGGATATACAGTAGCATCTAAGTATGACCGTTAGTCTTAATTGTCAATTTGCTAACCTAGCATCATCTGGGAGATAGGCTTCTGAGCAAGCTTGTGGGGATTTTCCTTTTAAAATGTTAATTTAGGTGTGAAGTCCACTGTGGGAGGCACAATTCCCTAGGTAGGATCCTGGGCTGTATAAGTGGAGAAAGGGAACTGAGGGCAGTTGCAGGTTATTCATTCTGTTTCCTGACTATGGATACAATGTGACTAGCTTCCTCAAACTCCTGCTAACAGTACTTTCCCAACTTTATGTGCCACGGTATTTTATGTCAAAATAAACTCTCTGCTTTAAGTTGCTTTTGTTAGGATATTATAGCAACAGAAAAGTAGCCAAGACACTAAGATAAAAAGTACTATGCTCATTTTATACATCTTGTCAGTGATTTTATAGAATAGTTTATGTGCTCGTTTCATTATTAGAGAGAAATGAGTATCCAAAGATTAATAATTTTTGACAAGGATAGTATAGTACACCAGCTGCCAGATTTTTTAATAATGTTCAATCTAAGTATAATTCAAGCTTAAATACCAATATAATGTGCTCTAACAGACTTCAATCACAAAAATCAAATCTTATTTATACAGTTCGAAACAAGGTAAGAGGCCAAGCATAGGAGAAAAGCCAAGTGTTAAGACATGGATTAAAAGTAAGTCTAGAAACTTAAACAGGAAGGATTTTTGTAGGGCTTTCTGAAGACTGCACAGGAGTTCAATAATGATACCAGACACACTTATATTTAAAGCTTAGACTTTAGCTATAACAGTCTCCCAGGAAGCTTATTTAACTTACCTGACTAGCCAGGCTATGATCCATCACATGGCTAGAGCTATACCTTTCTTTACTGCGGTCTGTGTGTATTCTCTCGGTATCTGCCCTTGCATCTCCTCCTTCTGCTTTCTTTTTTCTGTGTCACTCTCTCTACCAGGAAATTCTGGCTCCTACTTCCTGCTCCAGCTACTAGCAATCAGCTCTATATTACAACCAATCAGTAGCTAGAAAACCTGGTGATGAGCCAGATGAATGACCAAAATCCTGCCAGTACTTAGTTCTCTCCCAATGCAGAAACACACCTTCACACAGTGTGAAGAAGAAAGGATGTTAGAAAAGGAAATGGAACCATATCTAATAACATCAACATTTTTAACATGTATGGGCAAGTGGCCTACAAAGGGGAGTGGCTGCATTTGCTAGGGTGTCAGCCAGATGAGTTGCCCACCTGTCTTAACAGCCAGCATCTAATGGTTTCCATACAGAGAATCAGGTCTGGAAATGATATTTTAACTGTGTTAGAGATAGAAGAAGGAATCCAGGTTACAAGACAAATACCCTAAGTGTGGGAAGCCACAGGTGCCGTTGCAGGGTGGTGCTGGCTACCACTGGCCACCACGGCATACATAGGCAGTAAAGTTTTTTTTGCCAAGATGAGGTTTTGAGAATTAACCAATCAGATGAGAGACAAGTTAACCAATCAGATGAGAGAGAGAAGTTAACCAATCAGATGAGAGAGAAGTTAACCAATCAGATGTAGGCATGCAAATGAGGTGGTAAGCATAACCCAAGCACAACCAATCTGTTGTGAGATACACCTCTCCTAGGTCTATATAAGCAGCACCAGTTCTGGGCTTGGGGTCTCTTTGCCTCTGCAATCAAGCTCTCCCAATAAACGTGTGCAGAAGGATCCTGTTGCAGCGTCGTTCTTGCTGGTGAGTCGGGCGTGCGCAAGACCTAAGTAAGCCTAAATTCAGGAACCACTCTGTAACTACAACATTTCCCTTCTTCTGAAAGGAATTTCAGAGCAGTCTAGAATGAGAGTCAGTGGCCTTGGCAGCAAAAGTCTCCAATTAAAGGGAAGAACTCTAATTGTACTAGTCAGAGTTCTCTAGAGGAATAGACCCAATAAAATGAATCTATGTATCTATTTACAGGCTATGGTTTGGCTAGTCCCAAAGGGTGTCTCCTGGTGGGAAGCAAAAGAATTGGGTAGTTGTTCAGTCCAAGAGGCTGAACATCTCAGATGATCTCCAGTGCGCATTGGAATCCCAAAGAAGTCAGTTATAATACTAGTGAAAAAACTCCTCAGAAACTGTATAGATGAACTTGTCAGCAAGTGTGAGTGTACACAGAGTGTACACCCAGATTTAGAATAGGTCTTCTCACCTCAAATGATCCAATCAAGAAAACCCTTCACAGGTGTGCCCAACTACTTGGGTTTCAGTTGATTCCAGTAGTAGACTAATTAATAACCAAGATCAGCCACTATACTATGCAACATGCAGTGTAAGACATGAAGAGAGAAATAGAAAGCGAAGATCAAGAGTGGCTTTTGTGAGTGTAAACTCAGTGACATTCACTCAGAATTTTTTTCTTTTTTTTTAACATATGTCTATACTGAACAATGAGATTGTTTAATTGTCTGTGTCCTGATGCCTAGTATTCATTCTTTGTTGTTAGTAGTTTACTATTTATTGGTTCAGAATTTCATTAAATTAAGTTTAACAATGGCATGTGCTAAATCTGAGGACTCAAATTAGCATCAGTGAGCACAGACTAATATCACAGATAGCTAGAACAGCAGACACTCAATGTTGCTTATCTGTTTTTATGTGAATATAAGTAAAGTTTTTCTTTTGAGACTGAGTTTTATTAAACAACCCTGTCTGGTACGGGGATCCCATTCCCTCTGCCTTAACCTCCTGACTGTTCCAACTGCAGGTGCACAGGCCTATGTCTCACATAAAGAAAACCCTTAGCCACCTGACAGATTGAAGAATTTTGTGTTTATTACTTGACATTGATAAAATCTCAGTGAGAAACATGTTTATTATATTTAGTGACTAGAATAGAAAGACTAATCCATTGGTAAAGATATAGCTACTGAGATGGTAGATGCCTCAAGTAGGGAAAATTATCTATTGAAGTAGGCAGAGTTGACACCACATTCCTGCACATGATGTTTGACACTCACGGTGAAATGATTATGTGTCCATGAGTAAATCCATGCCGACAACCAGCCTTTCACTGATGAAGTGGAGAGTGTTATTTTACAGTGTGTTTCAAACTTAGATTAGGCTTTCAGACAGTTTATATTACTAAAATCCAGGGATATCTCTGAATGAGATTCAATAAAGAGATTGCTAGTCAAGTATATTTAACAGGTTTGCTCTTTTAAAAAGACAGATATACAAAAATACAGTATAATGAGATACAGCCTATCTAGATGAAGTCTGATTCATTATTTAAGAAAATGTTTTTGTCCTTGTTCAGACACAGCAAAGAGTAATGATGGGAAGGCTTTACATGTCAATGAAACAATAAGACATGTGGGGATTGTAATACAGTATTGCCTAATAGTTAACTCTTTATGCTCTTGGTACTGCATAAACTGCATTTTGACTTTATGAGTCACCTGTACATCATGACCACATAAACAATAGGGAAAAAAAAGCAAACAAGATTCAGCCTTTCTAGACAGACATCTATCAGTGAAGTTTCTCACGGTATCAGAAAAGAGCTGAGTTGGACCATCTGAAATTTTGCATACAAGGATAGATTCAGAAGCAGGACCAAGGACCTGAGGGTGTAGAGTTCGGATAACAGTATTGAAGCCAGGGGGAGTCAGCGAAGATGGTGACTGTCCTGTGCACCACTGGGACACAATCTTTCTGCAGTACTGTCTTCCAAGCCTTTTGGCTCACAATTTAAAGAACAAAGGCTTGATGTCAGGATAAACTCAAAGAAGCATTCTCTTCAAAGTTTTAAAAAGTGAAACATATTGTTCAGTATTTTTCTTATACTGTTTTTTTACATGAGTAAAAATAATATGTACTGTCAAACCACTGGAAAATGAAGAGTTAAGTGTAGGCTAAGAAGTCATAAGAATGTCTAAATAGCATTTTATTTTCTATTTGTGTTTTAAAATATATTCTCTCTCTGTCTCTGTCTCTGTCTCTGTCTCTGTCTCTGTCTCTGTCTCTCTGTCTCTCTCTCTCTCTCTCTCTCTCTCTCTCTCTCTCTCTGTGTGTGTGTGTGTGTGTGTGTGTGTGTGTGTGTGCCAGAGGCCAATGCCTCATGTCTTTATTATTTTCCTCATTTTGTGAAGCCAGTTATTTCACTGAACCTGAAGCTTCCTGTTGCAGCTATGTTAGCTGCCCATTGCACCCCTGATTCCTCCTGTTTCTACTGCCCTAGCCATGGGGTTATAGATACCTGTCATCACACCTGGCTTTTACATGGGAACTAGGGATGATCCACACTTAAGCACTTTAACACTGAGCAATGAACCTCTCTTAACCCCCAAACTTTCTCCCCCTTGCTTGCTTCCTCACTTCCTTCCTTCCTTCCTTCCTTCCTTCCTTCCTTCCTTCCTTCCTTCCTTCCTTCCTTCCTTTATTCCTTCCTTCTTTTCTTCTTTGACCATCTTGGACATAGAATAAATTCCAGAAAACTGTTTGCTAGGCAAATGCTCTGACACTGAGCTACAACCCTAGTTCTATTTATTTATTTACTTAATTACTTACTTATTTATTTTTACTTTGAGACAGGGTTTCACTATGGTACCTATATTGGCCCTTGAATCAAGAAACAGCAAAGGCCAGGTGCAACCTATCCTATCCTTTCTAGTAGCTAATATTATAGATATGCACCCCCATGCCAAACTCTTCATTTAATTTACACTTACTCAACTTCCCAACCCCCATACTAATGTTACAAACTGGAGAATACTATGTGTAACAGGCAGAGGATGCTATCTAGAAACACAACAGTGACACGATGCATATATATGGTGTAAAGCAATTAGATTGGCTCTTCCGTGATACGGGCTGAATAGTTCCTCGGTGGTCATATGCTAGCTAGAGTGGCAGAGAGCTAGCTTCCCAGGCACTAAGCTGGCTGCCTAAACTCTTCCAGTCTGGCCTGAAGCCTAGAGTGATTCCTGGAGAGTTTTTCACAGTCATAGAAGTTGGAGTCTGATACAATTGAGGATAGCATTGATAACATCTATGGAGATGCACTCACCAGCAAGAAACAAAGGCAGGCAGGCAAGATTGTTTTTCCTTAGACCTCATTATGTGTAGGCCACCAACTGTAGTGGTCTCTCTCACTCTGAAGGAAGGCCTTCTCCCATCATATAATCTTAAGAAATACCCTCCCAGACCCTCCCAGAGACTTAGATAAGTGACACCTGCTCTCTATAACCAGAGACTCACATGAGGTGACACCTGCTCTCTATAACCACACTGCCTCTTACCTGGGGCTTTTCTAAGCTTGGATTCTATGCCCGACAGTGGACATCAAATGTTAGTGCAGTTTTAAAAGTGACAATTTTCCCCAGCTAGCTCTCAAATAAATGAACAGAGACTACATGATTTATTTAATCAAGCTTTATGGCACAATATCTGAAGAGTTATTAATCTATTGTATTCCTCTGAGCTAATCTGGCTACCTTGCTGACAAAATCTCCAAGATACTTGCATTTTAGTATTAACTTGGCTCTCTGGGCTCCAGGTTTGTTCTCATGGTGTCTCTAATGTTCTATTCCCTCCTCCCACCTCTCTCTCACTCGCCCCCCCCCCACCTTTCTCCCTCTCTCTCCCTCTCTCTCCCTCTCTCTCTATCTAGTCCTCTACTGGTTGGGATCTGAAATTCTTTCTGCCCCACTTTAGTTTCCAAATAAAAGACAGAGAAACATGGTGTCAACACTATGTTGGACAGCTTCTAATCTAACTTACATCCCAGTCATGGGCCCCATGTTAGTCACCAAGTGAGTCTTGCTGTGCTCGCTTGGATCCATGTGTGTCTTCAGGGTGGTTTTCTGTAGGCTACTTGCTCATGGCCCACCCTCACATCAACCTCCTCCTTCCCTACCTTTGCCTCTCCCTCATGGTCCCTACCTGAGACTTCTCTCACTGCATCTCAAGTCTCTACTTCTTCTCTCTCCTGGCCAGTCACAGGCTATAGCCTTTTGTTATCCAATTAGTGACTGTTGAGCAGCCTTTGTACAGCACATTGGTCAATACAATGCCCATGTCCACACAGCAACCTGATCTTGGGGCAGAGTTCTCAGCATTTGAATACATAGTGCATAACACCAACCCTAACAGCTCTCATCTCTGAACAAAAGTAGAGACTTCTCTGTTCCTAGTAACAGTCAAACTGAGACAGTTTCTATTCAAGTGTATTTTCAAGATAATTACTTAGTAAGAACAGGAAAGCTGATCTGGCATGAACTAGTTTTAGGTGCACATTCAACAAGGTAAAACTGTACCTTCAAGTGAACATTTAGAGAGAATGCTTTATTTACCTTCCATATCTATACATATGACCAAAATTATTTATGTTATGAAAAGGCACAGATGGATTAGAGAAAATTAATATCTGACCTAAGCTATCAATCAAAATGCAGATCCATCACAGCTATGCTCCTTGGCAGCATTCTCTTGAACCCCATGAAGGGAAGTCCTAAACTCTAATTCAGACCTCGAGTACTCTCATTCATGTTAGCTTGCTTCCAGTCTTGACTGTGTGTCCATTTATAACCTTTAATTTTCCTCCACATTGAATAAAGTCATTTTGCCTTCTACAAACCCATGTGAGCCGTGATTTCAGTTCTTTGGACAAGAGGCCAACAATATGAAAACACCTGACCCTCATCCTGACCACGAGGAATAATCACATTGAACACTATTTGGTTTAATACTCTGCTTGTACTGTATAGATAAGTGTATATTTTGTTTGTCTGTCTGTCTGTTTGTTTGTTTAAACTTCTGTGTCAAAAGTGAAGTCCATTGCAGCCAAGGAGGGAACTTGTAAGGTCAGGAGTTGCCCTCAACATGTAATGTTCTTTGTTTTGTGGCTCATTTTGATTTCATGCTTATAATACTCTGTGGGTATTGTATTTCCATGGGACCGCAAGCTGATGCTCACACTAAAAGCAAGTGTGTGTGTGTTATATCCACCACCAAGTAAATAGCAGACAGCCCTATGAGACCCATGTCTCTTACTAAAACTATAACCTGCTTTAAAGCATAAAGAAGACAATGTCATCCTAAACAACAAGAATGACCAAGGAACCTTATCTATTTCTCATTAAACTGTCTTCCTACTCTAGCAACCAGAGTTCCTCTGTGTGTGCATGTGTGTATGTGTGTGCACATGCATGTGCACATACATGTACAGGCATGTATGTGTGGTTCTGGGGTTTGACCAAAAGGCCTGTGTATACTAAGGAAGCACTTTACCATTGAGATCTACTCTTAGTCTAGAGCTACTTTTCTTTTCTGTCCTTCCATATTTCAGATGAAGGTTGTAAATATTAGTACAATGCGTGTATATGAACAAGCCAAATAAGAGCATCTTGAACCTTCCATGTTGGCTCTGGGAGGGAACTTAGTGGACGTACCTGTGCCCACCCCTTATTCTATGAATAGATTATTAGAGCTAAAGAAATAGTCACATTATTGTGTGGTATTTCTCATGGTCCACCTGAAAAATCAATAAAATACTAATATTGGTTCTTAAATGTAGAATTTCCATAGAAAGCTATACTATAGCAACAGCAGTATTTGGTTTTTAGAAACTACTCACATCTGCTATGGGATTCTTATAAATTAGGAGAATCAACAAACAATTTCATCTTCTAAGTTTTACTGCTGTTTCTACTGCTTTATAGGAAATATACATTTATAAATACACACATATATATTTATAAATTATAGATATATTTATAAATAAATATATATTTATATGTACAAATTATGGAATATTTCTGATGAATGTAGATACTGGATTAGGAATCTTATCTCTTTTTTTTAAATGGCACAGTACATTATAAAAATTAATAATAATAACGAGACATAGCAGTGATAAACACCACTAAGTCCCACACTTAGGGAGTAGAGATAGAAAGATGAGGAGTTTAAGGTTATTAATAGTGTATTTACTGTCTAGATAGTGCTCAGCTAGCCTGGGCTATTTAATAGATGGTAAAATCAAAGCTTAGAATGAATAAATAATGTTGCCAACATCTTAAAGCCCATTATAGAGACATTAGGTTTTAAAATAGAATCTGGAGGTGTTGGATCACAAAGCCTAGTTTCTTGAATGAGAACCTAAACCCACCAGGTGTCTTAATTAGGGAATTTATTCCTGTCAAGAAAAGACAACATTTAATTGGGGCTGGCTTATAGTTTCAGAAATTTAGTCCATTATTATCATGGCAGGACATGGTGTATGCAAGCAGACATGGTGCTGGAGAAGGAGCTGAGAGTTCTACGTCTTGACCCACTGGCAGCAGGAGAAGACTGTGTGTCACAATGGGCATAGCTTGAGCATATAAGACCTCAAAGCCCACCTTCACACATTTCTTCCACGAAGTCCACACCTCCCAATAGTGCCACTTCTTATGACCAAGCATTCAAACTCTTGAGTCTATGGGTGGCCATTCCTAGTAAACCAGCATAAAGTGTCCAGATCACAACCACAAGTAATAAGAGGGGCCCAAGGTTATACAGCAAACAACAGGAAGTCAAGGATGTTGGTGTATTTCTACCTCAACCCAAATGACTCTTAAAAGGCTTTAGCGCCATAATTTTAATTAACAAGGTAAGCAAATTAACAAGGTAAGTGCCAGGTATAGTTAATCCAGAAGCTAATGGGCTATATCAGCATGTGTGGTTCAGAGATTAGCAAACTCTCAGCTTTCCTTTCACATCTTTATTTACCCTCCAAGATGACTAGAAATTTCCTGTTCTACATTAGTGTCTTCTCAGTTTATCAGACTATGTTACAGAGCCCAAAGTATTAATGTCTATCAGCAGTTTTAATCTTCTTTGCCCAAATCTCGCTGGCAAATATGAGTATATCTTTTATTCATGGTGTTAAATACAACCCTTTGCCTGGATATGCATGGTGTTTAAAATATTCTAAATAATATAAAACAATATATTTAAAGAATCTGTCATTTGGATCTCAAATTATTCTATTACAGAGTGAACTATAGCACTATACACTTGAATGTCTACTATCAACAAAAGTGGGAAAATCAATATATGTTAGATATAAATTTAATTTAGTAATTATTAGAAGATAGTATATTCTTATATCATATCTATTAGTAAATATATTTTACTGTTATAGTTTTAGATCAAATATTTACTTTTAGTATATACACACACATATATAGATATAGGTATAGATATAGCTATAGATATATATGTCAAAGTATTTATTAGTATAACCTCTTAATTTCTTATGTGTCCTGGCAGACATGAATGTATTACTTAGCCCTGAGGTAAAGAGCTATAGATAATTCCATTGTAAGACATATATACAGAATGGTTTGCAAGTGATTTTTCAAATGTTTCACTTTTCATGATATTATCATCTTCAAATATCCCTGTGCAAAACATACAAAGCCCACCCTCGGTACAGAATTTAAAGGGAGTGTTGTTTAGAAAGCTTGCTTTGGACTTCCATGATAACTCAGTTGGCAACACTTACTAACCCTTATATTCTACTTTTGTCTGTTACAGAAACCATTTTTTCTTGTTCATAGTGTATAAAGCAAATGACAAGAAGAACAATTCTCCTAATTCATTTGTTGTTACTGGTAAAATGGGGCAAAATGAACTCGGTGCCTCTTCTTGCAGACTTTTCCTCACAATCAAAAATTTCCTCACTTTCCATATATAAATATATATATATATATATATATATATATACACACACACACATGCACACACACACACACACACATCTCACCTGCTTAATCTTAATGACATGCAAATGTACATGAAATGCTACAATAAATGAATGCAATAAATTCTAAGACAAGTGATTCATTCTTCCCAGTCATTCTGAAATAAATGTGCAGCACATTCTCAACAATGTGTTTCTTGTACAATGAATTTAAAAAAAAAATAGATGTAACAATGATATGCGAACTGTTGTGTTCAAGTGTGAGTGTGACAAGCAAAAAGAACAAGAAAAACCGGACTCTCTAAAAAGGAAAAATCAGGACCAAAATAATTAAATAAGTAAATAAATAAGTAAATAAATAAATAAATGCATAAATAAATAGCCTGCAAGCAGCCCTTTCTCTCACAACTTTGCAAACTGAGCTTTGAGCTTTGAGCTTTGAAATGCTAGACAATAAGGCAGCAGCCATGAATGAGTGCCTTCCCGTGTCTCCTAAACTCAGGCATGAAGCATACTTTTGAATAATCAAGATAATTTCCATGCTAATTCTGAGTATTTAGAGCAGTTGTTCTCGACCTTGGCAGCACTTTAGAATCGTCTGAAAAGCTTTTACATTTTTTTCTTAGCATCACCTCAGATCAATTAAAATCCTATACTGGGCGGGCCCAGGTATTGCTACTGTTTTAAAAGCTCACCAAGGGACTCTAACATCCTCAGAGGGGGGGAGAGCACTGAACCTGGGTAAATGCTATTATGCACTGTGCTAAGAATAAGCATTTAAATTGGTAAGTGAGAAACTTTTTTTTTTTTTCAGGAAAGAGTCACCTCACAAAATTCATACTGTATTCTATCTATTCTTCTGATATGACCCAAACCAAAATCAAATCTGAGCATGTTCAGAGCTGGTAGGGTGGTGAGTCATTGTAGGCCTGGATTTGTGCTTACCAACTTGGCATGGTGGCCATTGGTGCAGGTACACTCCAGGGAGCCAGAGCACATTGCCTGGCATGTCCTCTTCTCTCAGCTCCCTCCAATCCCCTCCCTGTTTGAAACAGTTTAAATCGAGTTCTCTCTCTTTTTTTTTAAATGTAATATTCATGTGCTACATTGAAGCTCCCTAGACTGAAAATTTTTATTTCTTTGCCAAAGGAAGCAGGAATAGTTTGCAGGCGAAAATATTAAAATAAAAATTGCCTACATTTTTAAATCCTTCTTTTATTTGGTTTTCTTACTAGACCAAAGTGAAATGTGACCTGCGGCTTTGAGGTCTCTCCCAGAATTAATAATCTCCAGGTGTATTCAGAACCATTAATTGCCTCTGAAAGGAGCAACAGGAGGTTTCCCCAGAATCCTGTCAAGTGAAGGAGGGACACTGAGCCCGTGTTTGCTGCTTCACTGAGTTCCTGTGGCCGAGGTATTCATGTTGTGCTTAAACTATGAAGCTTGAAAGGAATAACTTGGGCAGAGAACTTGGTTGTGCTAGCATGAGTGCACCGAAGGCCTTGTAAAGAGGGCTTTTTGAATTCCATGTATGTTAAGCAGTTTCTGAAGGGCTGTTTCCACTTTAGGTTTTTGCACAATAAAACCCAAATTGCACTTTTGACTACTGAGCTGAGTCTTTCTAACTTGCTTTCTTTAAGAAAGAAAGAAAGAAAGAAAGAAAGAAAGAAAGAGAGAGAGAGAGAGAGAGAGAGAGAGAGAGAGAAAGAAAGAAAGAAAGAAAGAAAGAAAGAAAGAAAGAAAGAAAGAAAGAAAGAAAGAAAGAAAAAGACAGAAAGAGCCCCTCATGATGATGACACGGCTCTGTCACACACTGACACAGTCTATTTCTTCAGCTTCTATGTCATTAAAAGAGGTGACTTACTTATGATTAATAATGATGAAATATGCATGAAGAAATAAATTATACAAATTCACTCTGTATGTGGAGGGAGCGATACAAATTACCAGGCCCTGATTATCCCTCCACCTTGCCCAAACAAGGGACAGAAGAGGACTGCTATATCTGGTTTTCCTCTGAGATCCCAACTTAGGAAGTAGACTATGAGAAAGTTTGAAAGGTGTTGTGACAGGCTCAAATTCTTTTAAATTGTGGATTTGTAAAACTCTGCCTCTCCCACCAGCCCATCCCCAGCTTTCGCTCTTGCCTTCACATCGCATTATGTAAGGCAGCCGGGAATACCTGAGTCAATGCCATCTGACAGGATGTGTCAAATGCTTTTGTCTCCGCTGACAGGAGTACTAGACACTCTCCTAGAGCATTTCCTCAATATCCATAACTGAACATGTGGGCTGTGTGCCGAGCAGAAGGGAAGGATGCCTGACGTCTCGTCCGTGCAGACACGGCAGGTGTGAACTGGGCTCTGACGGTCCTAAGAAATCTGGCTCAGAGGTAGGTCATCGCCACCACGTGCTTATTAATTCGTCATCACTACGTTGTATCTGCTTCCTCTGATTGTGGTCTGTATCTTTGCTGTTAGGGAAAGAAATGAAGACATGAGGAAACCCAAATAAGTCTCCTAGTTTTCACATCCAATAAAGTAATGGATTTGGTTTTGAGGAGTTAAAAAAAAATCACATCTATGGAACTCAAAGGAACTGTAAGTCCGTTAAAGCTGAAATTCCATGGAATGATTCCTGAAGTTTCTGGAAGGCTATACACGTCTCTTAACAATTTTTTTTTCACTTCCTCTGACTAAAACCATGGCCTTTCTACCTATTAAAGAAGAAACAAAACAACAACGTCAAACCATGTTGTCTTATTTTCAGAAGAATTGGCTCAAAATGATTCTAGAAAGTCCTCCCTTGACAATGATAATGACCTCAGAAATACGGAGAAAAAGAACCAAGCAATACCACACTCTCCAACAGGAGAACGCCTTCAACCCATGCTTAGAGGACACTGGTGAGCCCTTCCAACCAAATCGCTGTGTAACTAGGCCCGGAGGTCTCCGAGGTTTTCCTTTACACCCAAAGGTTTTGGCACATTAATCTTTTCATAGACGTTACACATACACTCAACAGATGTTCTTACAAATAAATTATGTGACAGAGTGAGAAACATGACACTTTTAGGAGATAAATATTAAACAGTCATAACAAAATGTGGAGCTGACAGTCCTTGTACTTATTTGGTGTTATAGTGAAAAGTCCTAATTGTTTGGATTAATTTTTGCCAGATGGAATATGCAAAAATGTAGAAAAATCACTGTACATGAAGCCAATTGGTAAATGTGTTTTTGTTTTTTTTTTTTTTTTTTTTGTGGTTCTATAGATGGTGGGCTGTAATTCCACAAGAATATAAACCCTTGGGAAAATAAAAAGAGAAGAATTGAGTTCAGTTTATTGGGATCTATCCAATCTGTAGCATATCATAATTTTTCAGCAAATTCCATGAAGCTACATTTTTTTTAAAAAAAAATTCAACTCAAAGGGGAAATGTATGTATTTATTTTTTCCACTGCTGATGGTTCATTTGAGAATTAGATTTATCATGAGATAACACTCAACCTTTTATTGGTCATCTCAAAGTGAAACACAAACGTGTTATAAACAAATCTCCATTATTGAATTAATAAGTGTCTCACTCTTTACTCTTCTATTTAGGAGCCTTAACATCTATCTGTTGGCACTTCATCCACTAATAAGAAGGTGGTTACTTCATGATTTTATAAATTCAATACGATCTAAATTTCTGGGTTTTGTGTATTAGTTATTTTATTACTCAATTAATTTTTAAAAATATAGTTTAGTTCACATAAAATTCATGTAATTGTGAGATGACCCAGTGAGGATATGAATTCAGGTCCCCAGAAATTACATAAGCAGCCAGGAATAATTGTATGCATACCTATAACCCTAACTTTATGGAGGGCAGAGACAGGAGGGTCACAGGTGCTTACAGGCTGCCAGTCTAGCTCCAGTTTAAGTGAGAGACCCTGTATTAAGGAAATAAAGCCAGTAAAGCCAGTGGTGATAGAGCTGTCCATAGGGATATTCATGCTTACACACACACACACACACACAAACACACACACACACACACACACACACACACACATATATATATATCACATGTACACACACATATTCACCGTGCACACTCACAAACACACATCACCACTCACAATCACATTCCCACAAAATAAATAAACCGAAACCAAAAATAAGTTTAGGTCATTGAAATTGAATTTGGATAGAAATATAGATGGCTATAAAAAAGGAAGGTTGATATTTGGTAATGGTTATTAAAACAATATTTTCTTAGGAGTTACTTTGTAGGCATATTGCACATCAAAAAATTTAGCATTTTCAAGTCCAGTTCTTGAATTGTTAAATCTTGAATGAACTGGATATTTACATTTTAAATTGGCATTGTATTATAAACCCTACAAATGGAAAAAAAAAAAAAAAACCAACACCCTAAAATTGCTGGCCTTAGAGTTGAGGCTTGGATTCAACTTTTCCATTTGAATAGTAAGTGAAAGTAGTGAATGGGGATTTTGGATTATGCAATTTCCTATTCTGCCTATTGAGCCTTGTATCAGTAGATTAATATTTTTGCCTTAGAGGCAGACTCTTCTGAAACCTGTTTCCTCCTATAAACCTGGTTGGTTTGTTTTCCTTTCCATGGCCATGAGAAGAATAGGGTCTTGGTTTGTAGACAAAATAAAGATTTAACAAAACCCAAATCAAAGATAAGGTAAGTAAGCTGACCTTCTACCAGCAGCAGCGAGGCCTGAGGCCTGAGGCAAGCCAAGGAGAGATGTGCAGACAAATCCTAGGTCTCTCAGGTTTGTTTTCCCTTCTGCTTTGAAACTCTTCTTTTCTTGTCCTATGTAAAATGAGTATTTTTTTTTCGCCAAGAAGATCACAACAAACTGTTGGACTTTTCTCCAGTTATGTAGCCCCAAATAAAACTACAATATCAATAATTTAGAAATTCTGGTGGAGCCTGTAGCTCAGTGAGATACCTCCTTAGTCTACAAACACACACACACACACACACACACACACACACACACACACACACACTCCAGTCATACAAATGATGTTCTGTAATAGGTTAGACTTTACATTTGAATCTGCTAAAGAAAGACTTAGTAAATTAAAGAATTAGAACTGAATATTTAACTTCTGGATATATGAGCAGTGCTCCTGACGTCATTGTTTCTTGTTGTTTCTATGTATTTTGATTCATCATGATTGAGTGATGCCAGAAGATTTCATGATTTTGTGGGACTAGCATGTACTTGAGAAAATCAAGTAATCAAACACAATCTGAAAGTCAGTGTCCTGAAAGCATTGAGCTAAGTAGAATTATATTCTGCCTGAAGAAAGTGCTGCTAAGTAAGATGGCATTAGGAACTTCTCTAGAAAGAAGAAAACTGTCTGAGACTCCATAGGTTGGTCTCTCCCAGAGCTGCCTGGGCTTTGTGCTGTTGTTTCTTTGTTCCTGCTTATTTCTTATTTCTTTCTTGTTGAACACAAATGAGTTCCTGGCATCCACTGTCACTGTGTTCTTTCCCTTTTGTATTTGTTAGTGCGTGTGGTATTTTTAGATTGGACATCAAATACGAATGGCATAGAATCCTGATACCAGATTGTGTGTGTGTGTGTGTGTGTGTGTGTGTGTGTGTGTGTGTGTGTGTGTTTTGGATTCCAGATCTGAAATATAATGAGACTTTATTATTTTGACCTGTTTCGGAGCTGAATGCAGTTAAAGGCCTATTCTGATTTATACAAGGGTCTCCTGGCTTAAGGTTTCCCTCACTCAGCTCTCATGGTCCAGAGTTCAAGGATTTCCAAAGTAAAGCCTAAGTTCTACTGGAGACCTTCTCTCATAGTGCCTCACCTCTAATCTTTGTCTCCTTTACATATCCAGCTGTTAAATCCACAAATTACTTTGCACTACATTTCTATTGAGTTGCTTGGTTTTTGACCCACACAATTTACTAAATCTCTTGAGAAAAACTGATAAATGTACCAATATCAATCCTCTTACTTGCTCAGTCTGATCTGGCCCTCTGATGGCTCCACCCCATTGTAAGAATACCAAAACTCATGGGTTCATTTTATCTTATTTGTAGAAAAGATCATTTTCTCACACATTTCATCTGTGTCCTGAATCAGCAAAGTCTAGGGGAACATTTGCCTGAATAGTATTAACTTACTTGATTGTACACTGGCATCCCAGCTTCACTAATCTTGGTGTCATTTACAGCTCTCGGGTGTCCTTGAATGTATGTCTTCAGTACTGTGCTAGGCTTTTCATAACTAAAGTCATAGCTTACTGAAGAATAAATTCTCCTATACCCAAGCAGTAGAAGTGTTCTGAGATTTCCACATTTTTTTTAAATTGTGTACTTCAACGTGTAAAAAAATCACATCAAAACATGACAACACATTCTGCTATTGTCTCCAAGTTTCTTTGAATAGGAACTCTGTGGTTTACAAGCACGTACATAGCAAATGGCACCAGATTAAGATCATTCACAGGGCTGTAGTCAATATTACCCTGGACTTTAGAATGAACTTTACATTGGCTCAGCCTCACAATGAACAAACTGATATGGACTTTTGTCAGGAAGCCCCTCCTCTCTTGCATAGACAACTACCTGCATGGTCCTATTATGTGGCAGCTAACTATCACATGAGTTATCTTACAAAGACCAAAGTGAAAATGGAAATAGTTCCTATATAGTGGTTTAAATAAAAATGGTCCCCATAGATAGTGACACTATTAGTAGGTGTGGCCTTGTTAAAATACGTGTGGTTTTGTTGAAGGAAAAGTGTTATTGGGAGTAAGCTTTGAAGTTTCAAATACTCAAGCTAGTCCCAGTTTCTCTCTCTCTTCCTGGTAATGGCCAATCCAGATAGAGAACTCTCAGCTTCTCTAGCACCATGGCTGCCTGCATATCACCATGCTTCCCTCCCTAATTATGATGGACTAAACTTCTGAAACTGTAAGCCAGCCTCAATTAAATGGTTTCTTTTATAAGAGTTGTCATGGCCATGATGTCTCTTCACAGCAATAGAAATGCTAAGACACCCTACCTCCTAAAACTAAACAGTCCCCTTTCTCAATATGCTACAAATCATAGAGCATAGTATATTAAATGAGATATTAAATGAGAAAGCACAAAGAGGAGGAACAAACAGTGGGAAACAGAATCATTTTGAGTAAAATCTGTCTTGGAAACTGGCTCCATACTAATGAAATGAAGTTCTCCACAAAGATACCAACATTTGTTTGCAATACTGGAGAACTGGGTCAGCAGTTTAGCAGCCAGACTGCTATTGTCGAGAAGTGAGTTTAGTTCCTAGTACCCATGTTGGATTGTTCACAACTGCCTGAAACTCCAGGCCCAGAGGATTTATCATCCTCAGCTGGTTTCCATAAACACTAAACTCTCGCCTCCGCAGATACATATACCCATGCCCATACTTAAAAATAAAAAATTAAAAATTAAATAAGAACTCTAGGTTTGACCCATAAGTGTAGGAAAAAGGTCACCATCTTCCAGCTGCTTGAATTGAAGCTGCTAACCCCAGTTTAGTACTGGGAACTCTGGGATACCATGGAAGGTCCAAACCTGATAATGCACATATAAGTAGTAGAATATCAAAATGAAGGCATTGAGCATGCTTCCAATTAAATCATAGAAAACAACTCCCTAGATTTAGATATCATAATGTCTATTTAGCTATAAGAGGCCTAAATAACTTCAAATAGACAAAACCAGAAAAGAAATTCCCTATGAGCCATTAAAGCTAAGAAAAAGTAAAAACAAGGAATAAAGAAAGGATATTAAAAGCTTCAAGAATAAAGACTAAGTTGCTTATAAAAACCAACACATCAGAATAACTTGACAAGTTTTAAAGTCACAAGGGCCTAGAGAGATGCATTCAATTCCGAAAGCTCATAATTGACAACCCAGGTTACTATATTTAGAAAAACTATCTGTTAAAATTGAAAGAGAAATAAAAGCTTTCCATGATAAAAATAAGAATTTATGCCCACTAATACCTTCTACAAAGGGCACTGGTAGGAATACTTCATTCTGAAGATAAGGATGAGCATATGCAAGGGATTATAGGCAGTAAATTAATACTCTCAAAGTTAATCAAATAGTTCTAAAAAACAACATAAAACAACAAAATGACAGGTATTAACATACATTCTTCAGTAATACCTTAATATCAACAGTCGCAGTCCACCAAAGAAAAGACACGTACAAAGATAAGATTATAAAACAGAATCCATCTTCTTTTCTCACTCCAAGAACTATACCTCAGCATCAATGATTAACAGGACTTCAGTGTAGTTGGATGGTGTGATGGTTTGTATATGCTTGGCCTAGGGAGTGGCACCATTAGGAAGTGTGGCCTTGTTGGATTAGGTGTGGCACTGTGGGTGTGGACTCTAAGACCCTCATCCTAGCTGCTTGGAAGCCATCCTTCTGCTTTCCTTTGGACCTAAAGGTAGATCTCTCAGCTCCTCTCCCAGCACGCCTACTTGGATACTGCCAAGTGCCCACCTTGATAATAATGTAATGAACCTCTGAACCTCTAAGCCAACCCCAATTAAATGTTGCCCTTTATACGAGTTCCCGTGGTCATGCTGTTACCTCTTTCTGAGTTGTTCATGAGTAGGATCTCAACACCTTAAACATTGCAGCTTGTTGCATTTGTTCTTGGTTACCCACCACAATTCGATTGTAAAGCCCCACTGTTGAAAATAAATCAGTCTGCTCCTGACCTGAAAGCTCCATCTCTATGTCTAGCTTTATTAGTGATATAAGGTACTATCCATCATCGAAAAGGTGAAAAGAAATCAGGCTTTCCTAGCTCTGAACCCTTCAAGCTACAATAATGACCTGCCCATCCCATTGGTTTATGGGAGTAACCAATCACTTTCTGATCAGGTTTAAGGTTCACCCCACAAAACAAAACTCATGCCAGTTACCTTTAACTCTGCTCCAAACACATGACTGAGTAATCATAGGCCCCAGGAAAGGACTTATAATTATTCTGCTGCTTGGACTATTAAACTGCCTCATCTACTCTTATCATTACATGCATAGATTAGAATATTGCTCAACAATTATCAGAAGCTTCTTTTGTCAGTAGATGCTAATTAATATAGAGACCCACAACAGGCCAGTGTGTAGAGAAAAACAGTGTTTAACATATGACTCTAATGGAATGTCACACACCTTGCCACCAAGACTCTGGGATTGTTGTGAAGAAAGGGTGAAAAGACAATAGAGACAGAAACAGTTGATTTATGAACTGAAGTATTATTTTCTGGACATGTGAAGCAGTTGCACACATGAATTGACAGCATCTGGAGTGGCATGCACAATACTTGTGCAACATTAAGCCAGTCCCAGATCCCAGCATAAATAAGGAAGGGCTCATGGAGAACCATTTCTACTCGGGACTACTGGCAATCGATGGCTACTGGAGTCAGGATAATTAGCTTTTTGCTGAGATATGGTCCTATATCCCAGTAGGTGGTCTTACATCCACACATATTTGCAAATACTAAATGGACTCAGTGGATGGAGGGCGGGGAGAAAGAGAGTGGGATGGAGAGAGAAAGAGAGAAAGATTGAGAGCAAGAAAGAGAGAGACATGGAGAGAGAGAGAGAGACAGTGTTAGTGCATTACTGACAACGATGTAAAGAATAGGAACATTTGATACTATTGATAGAAGTGTACTACACAGTTCCTAAGGAAGCCATTGTAAAGGTTTTATAATATTTTTAAAGAAAACATAACTAGCATATGATATGACACAAGTGGGTATGTATCTGAAGGAATCTGTTACATATGCATCTGGAGCCATAGATTCCCTCCAGTCATACTACTTGGTTGGTGGTGGTTGATTCTCTGGGAGAACTGGGTGGTCAGGTCAGCCTGTGTTGTTCTTCCAATGGGGTTGCAATCTCTCTCTGCTCTCCAGTCCTTCTGCCAGCTCCTCTTAAGAAAAATAAAGTCATGCTATCTGTAAAAAAGTAATTTACCTAGAGGTCATCATAGTAAATGACAGAAATCTGACTGCAAATGACAAATATGGCACATATTATCTCATATTGGTTATATAGATGGCAAAAAAACCCCTGATGGGACAAGGGGGACTATTTGAGGGACAGTTGTGGACAGAGATGAGGATAAAGGCCAAGAGATGATACTAGGAGATGAATGCATTGAAAGCATGTAATAGAGAAACACAGAAATGTCACAATGAAACCTATCATTTTGTACAGTGAGTGTACCTTAATGAAGAACAGAATGGATTATCTTTTCACAATCCCTGCCAGTACACTTAATGCGGACGATCTTCAAAAGTATGGTTTGCAAGAGAAATGCCCCTTATGGGTTCATGAGCTTGGTCCTCAGCTGAGGGTGCTCTGTCAGGAGGTCATGGAAGCTTTGAAACCTGTCATTTACCTGAGAGAAGTAGATACCTGTCACCTGGCTTATAGATTCATTTGGAGTCAAACAAACAGCCTCATGTTACTGTCATTATGTCTTCCCACTCTGATGGACCAGACCCCCAAATATTGAACAAAAGTAAACGCTTCCTTCCTTAAAAGACTGTGTTTGTTGCATTGATAAATTATTACAAGATCATTAACCAGTCTGCTTCTGTGGGGTTGGTTCTGATGTTATTCCTGCCTCATACATCTTATTCATTCAAGGCTCCTGGCTGCTGGAGCCCTGTCCATTTGGATATGCTGTTCTGAGACAGAGGAACGTAAGAATAGGCATTGCATGCAGAGGCTTGCAAGTGCTTACTTGAGTACGGCATGCACCACATCTGCTTCAACTCCATTGGCAAAACAAGTATTACAACCAATTAAGATGAAAATGGAATATAGGCAGTGAATCTGCTCATAGAGTGGGACAAGTTTTATCATAATTATGAAAAAGTATTTTTGAGAGGCAGGAAATAGATGTTTGGGGGAAAGTAACAAAATCTATTAACAGACACTAGATATATTCCCAGCAGTCATATAATAATCAGACTTTTTTGAAACTGAAGTTCATCTGTGAGGTGGTAGAACCCTATCTGAAGTGCTAGAATTAGTAACATAGAAAATAAGCACATGAACGACCACTTCTGCTTTAAATCATTTATACCTTTTTGTTGTTAGCAACTTTTTAAAATTAATCATTCCATTCATTTACATCTCAAATGATTTCCCCCTTCCAGGTTACCCCTCCACAACCCCCCATCCCACATCTGCCCTCTCCCCCACCCCTTCTCCTTTATGAGGATGCTCCCCCACCCACCCACCCACTCCTGCCTCACTGCTCCAGCATCCCCCTATGCTTAGGCATCAAATTTCCACAGGACCAAGGACCTCCCTTCAAATTGATGTCAAACAAAGCCATCTTCTGTTACCTTGTGAGCGCCTGACTCGCCAGCAAGAACGACAATGCAATAGGATCCTTCTGCACACGTTCATTGGGAAAGCTTTGACTGCATAGGCGAAAGACCCTGAGCCCAGAAATGGTGCTGCTTATATAGGCCTAGGAGTGACGTGTCCATACCTGATTGGTTATGCTACCAGTACCTCATTAATATGTGTCAGGCCAGGCAGTGACTCGGCAAAAAAACTCTTATGCACATGCGCACATTGGTTGTTTACCCATAATCATGGGCTGTGGCCAGTGGTAGCCAGCACCATCTTGTAATGGTGTTTGTGGCTTCCCACACTACCTAGGTACCTGGAGCCCTGAATCACTCCCTGTCCACTCCATGGTTGCTGAGCTAATCCTTGGGAGCACTGGGTGGTTCAGCCAGCTGACATTTATATTTTTTTTCTCATTTTTGATCTTGTTTCAATAGTTCAAATAATGCAATGATTACAGTTATGGTTAATTCTCACTGTCAACTTGACTGGATTCAGAATAACTCAGGAAATACACTTCTGGGTAAGTTGGTAAAAGTGTTTCCAGGAAGATTTAACTGAGGCAGAAAGACATACACTGAATGTGTGCAGGTTATTCAGAAGATGTGGTTCCTGGACAGAACATAAAGGAGAAACCTAACTAAGCTCTTCTATTGCTTGCCACCTCTCATAATTGCAGATGTAGTATAAGTAGCTTTCCTTCGTCTTCTGCTGTTCTCACTTCACCAGGATCAGAAACCGTAAACCAAAATAAAGTTTGAATACCTTAATTTGCCTTTCTTAGATTTTTGCAACAATGATAATAAAAGTAACTAATACAATGGCTAAATTATCAAGTTTATCTCTTACTCCATTTTCAAAGCAGATCTGTTCTACACTAAAGACCAGAACATGAATCTGATCCAACAGCCACTAATCAAATGAAATTCTAAGACCTGTATATAAGTACACCACAATCTACAGTGTTTGGAAAAGTATATAGAACTATTGCTGTGTCAGTTGTGAGGAAACTATAATCAAATCTCCTATGTTTTTTATATACTATTTTTAATAACTCAGTATTACTAACAAATAAGATTGATCTTACAATTAATAACCTTTAAGCCTAAAATGTGCAATGTATCTATCTCTGGGAGAATATAACAAAATTTGTATGGTAACATTTTTCCCAGAAATTTTATTTTTAGCATCCAAATTGGATTGCTCTTTCTCTTCATTCTGCCCTGAAACAATGTGATAGTCACATTTTAAGACCATATATATTAATATACACTTGCAAGATTATAGTGGCAATGTGCTTACGTCTGAAAAGAAAACATACTATTTCTAAAACCTTCACAAATCACAAAATCATATTTGCCCCTATATCCTTAGTTTCGTTTCACTAAATCAACAGACAAGGCTGGAGCCTATAGAGCCCATAGCTGTCCTCACCAATGTGGTAGGGTGGAAGGGCTGAAGCCTTCTGCACATATACAGTGTTTACCAAGGAAATGGGCAGAGCTGATTCATGGTGTATATAAATTTGAACATTCATATATTGTGTTTCCTTATAAAAAAGGGATGGTTTGAGTACATTTCAAATCCAAAACAAATGCTTAATTTTCTATTACAACTGCTCCTATTAAATCAAAACTAATTCACTGCTACACAAGTGTTTAGTGTTGGTTTAAAGAAATAAAGAGCTGTTATACAAGCAGGGTATTATAATTAATCTTTCCCTTAACAAAAGTTAAATTAATAACCATAATTAAAATCATCATATTTTGTCTATGTTACTATACAGAAATGGCCACACATATCCTTTTACTGGCTTCAATGAGATGACTTAAAGGAATCCCTCTATAGCATTAGCCTTCCAAATCCACTTTTATGTGCTTAAAAACTTGAAAAACATCACAATAGAAAGCACTTTTAAAATACATATTACAATGCTCTCAAAATATTGAAAGTCACCATGGAGGCCATTCCCTTCAAGTTCCAGTGCATAAATTATGCACAGTTTTTAAATATCAGAGGAAGGAGTGTCAGTAGATAGCTTCCCAAATACGAGATACTTCTGTAACTAATTATTTTATTTTTTGCATGGGTAGCTATGAATGTTTATGGATTTACTAGGCATTCGTATTCTATTGGCAATAATAGATATATAAAATTCAATATTACCACATTCAGATAAGGTACTAGAGTAATAAGAGGATAATCAACAAGTGTAAATCATTTTTTGAAACAATGTCTGCAATATTCATTTTTTCTTTTTTGTGAACATCAAGAAAATGGAGTTGGAGTTTTCCTACAAGCATCAATACACATCAATATAATTACATTTCTTTCAATTATGATGTTTTCTTTCATCATTATACTTTTTTGAGAATCTCATTCATATAAAAAATATTCCTTTTGTGATTGTCAGATGGCTGAACGGGGAAACACACTTGCTTACAAGATTCATAATCTGAGTTAGACCTTTGTTACACACATGATGGAAGAGTAGAACCAACTCCATTGAATGTTTATTTGGAATAGGCAAATTGTTTGGCTTTGGCATGGTCAAGGGAGCAAACACACAGACAGATACACAGACACACACACATACACATCACCAAACAAATAAGTAAATAAGTGTAATTTTTAATTTATGAAAATATTTTTCATTCCCTAGTGGGTTTTATTCAATATTATGTTTTAACACATCTTGTATTGTAGTTACTCTGTCTATAGCATGTATTTCATATATACCAACCTGTTTAATTCTTGTGTGATTCCTATAAGGTAACTACATACCTTCTCACTTATAACACATGAAACTGGGCACTGAAACACCATAAGTTGGGTGATTATCCCAGTAACGCAGATATAACCAGTATAAAGAGTGGAATACCCAGAGTGAGACTCATCTACCAGACTCAAGATCCCTTGTTTTAATTATTTACCTTCTAACTGTGCCCTCAACTAAGATATATACCTGATGGCTGATAATGATATTTCATATTCATTGATGATCCAACAATTTTAGCAACATTTTTTCTTGAATCTTGAAACCACGGTGTAGAGTAAGTTTTATATAAATGCTCATCTTCAATTTCAAGAGCTAGTCTTCAATTTCTGGCCACTGCTGGGTAGCCAGAGTGCCTGCTGTTTCCTATACAGAACTACTGACTATCGAGCCTGCCTCACTAGTGCAGTTATTATATGTTAGTTCAGCACAAATGAAAAGTGAAACTGGCTAGCCTGTATTCAACACAGCACTGTCAGAACTACAACTGCAAAAGATACACTGTGCTTTTACCCAGAGCTAAAAAAAAAAAAAAAAAAAACCTTGATTATCCTATAAATAGGAAAGTGTAGTAGTATTTTCATTTTATAGAAGGAAAAATTGAGACAAGGTGAAATCTTATTACAGGAAGGTTACTCAGTAAATTGATAGGAAGGTTTCCATCGACCTATAAAGCACTCAGAATGAGAAGCAAAATAACCCTTGGTCCCTGACAGAGGGCTCTGTGAATACCCACAGCTACCAAGCAGGGGCTGATTTTATTTCATAAGTATTATGACTAGGAGTTAAAAGTAGAAAATTCATTGTATGATTTCTGGGTACCTTGAATTCTCTCCCTGCCCAAGTTATCTGATATTTCTAATTTGCTTTCTATTGCAAACAGTGATGCTTATGGCTAATGTTGAGAAGGAGAGTGTGGGAAGGGGAATGTAAAATGATAATGCTTTAACTATTATTAATAATTCACACTTGGGTTAATCCCAAAAGTTAGTGTCTAAAGGGAGAGAACTGAGCCAGCTGGACATCAGCAGGAAGCCAAGGGGAAGTTCCCTCAAAAGAGGTAAAATCCAGGCACTGGCCAGAAGGCAGCTCCCAAGGATCTGAAGGGAAACTTCTCTGTATGGCACCATTAAAGTGTAAGCAGTCGAAATCAAACCCAACTTTTATTCTTTGGGAAACAAGAGTCATAATAATTTTAACTACATAAACTACTATGCTTAATATTGTATTTAGTGCAGGAAGTGCAAGTTCAGTCACACAAAACAAAAATGTTAAATGTTTAAGTTGGGTGCAGGCAAAGCGCAGGCTTCTAAGAAAGTAAAGACTGCTGAGCACCACTACAAGGGGAAGAGAACAAAGCAAGGGGACACTGGTCACTAAAATACTATGTGGCTCCAAAGGGTTTCTATGGCTAAAACAAAATGAGCACCCCAGAGCAAGCTCAGGCTCCTGAGAGACAAAGCTAAGGGATAAAGACTAGGTATGGGTTGGGATTGTCTGTGAGGACTTTTCTTTTTAGTAATTATTTAAGGCAATAAATAAAACAATAAAAATGTGGTACGGACTCTTGCATCTGGAATTCATCATGCAGGAGACAGTTTGCTCTAGTAGAGCAGTGTCCCAGGAATACCATCCATTCAGGGAAACACTGCACATATGACCATTTCGACCACCACATTGCAAATCGTAGATAGCAGGGCAACGTGCTTGACTAAGTTGAAGGACACAAGAGTCACTGAATATAGAGAAAGGGAGAACTGGAACCCAGACCCAATGATCCAAGAAAACCAGCTCAGACACTCCTTCTCACATGGCTCCTAACACTTGCTTTATTTGAGCCATGGAATTACCAAAGTATAAACATGTTCCTTGCAGAGATGTCTAGTCAGTTAGGACAATGGCATGAATTTTCCTGTTATTCCTGTAATAACAACATGTTCGAGATGTTGAAAAGTATGTGAGGAATGGAGGACACACCTCAGAGATTCTTGGTTTAGATTCAGTCTCTTCAGAAATTGTTAAAGAGATGATAAGCCTAGGAGTTTGATGTTTATCTTTTATACCTTGGGCTCCACTGACTAGGTTCTGACCTCTCAGACAAGCAGAATGCACACATGATGTTATTTTAAAGGCTTCTAGATACAGTATTTCAAGATAATGGTTATTTAGGCAATTTACTTGGTATTTGGTAACTAGTCAGTACCATTGAATATCATGATTATAACTGATATAGGCCTATAATAAATAATCCACCAGTTTATTACACAGTTTAACATCTAGAACCACATGCAGATAAGAGATATTTGAGTTAACCATACAGTTTAAACAGACCTCATGAAATTTATTTCAAATGACACTATTAGTTGCATATTCGTCTTGAAATTTTTATTACCTTATAAATTATTTGTTAATATTCTGAGAGCCATAAATATTTGCAAGAAAATTTTCTAAGAATTTATAGTTATGTTAAGACTTAAGCGATTTATGATGAACACCCACAATTTACCGCAGTACTTCCAGTATAGAGCAGTGAGCAATCCAAGGCCTCTCTCTCTGCCTTTCTCATAGAATCAGACTTAAGGCTAACTGCTGACAAGCAGGTAAGTCAAAGTTCAATGGCAAAAACTCAAGGTTCAGAAGGTAGACCAGAAAGCAAGTGGGATGCAGAATGCCTACCAAGGTTCAAAGTGTTTATAGGAACTAAAGTAATCCAGTCATCACAAATTCTAAAGCCTGTAATTTTCATTGGACTGTGTGCTCATATTAAGACTATTGCACTTTCACTTGACTGAATCTACACTTTTTTTCCCTAGATGTAATACATATAACTGAGAATTAACCATCATACATTGCCAGAATTGTTTTCTTTAAAAAGAGAAAGCAGCCACTTCCCACTTTGTGGCTGTGTTTTTTAAGGGCAGGGCCACATTTCATAACTGCTGCCTGGCAAGTATAATTTATTGACTGCATCAATAACTATTTGCCAAATAGCAATAATTGTATCTTGCTGAAAATGATGCTCATATCACTGTCAAGTTCTTCCACAATGGAATGATTTACTCCTGCTCTTCACTGAGTAAAACAACTCGCACATTATCCTTAGGCAGCTACTTTATATGCTGTATTTATTCCACAAAAGCAAAATTGTGAAGGAAACAATTTAACAGAACCCAATGTCCCTCTCTTCATCTCTGCTTTCCTCACTGTAGTGTTCTCAGTGCAGTGGTTATATTGTCAAGATTCTACTAGATTGCAATTCATTTTCCTCCTGTTACCCAAGAGCCTAAAAGCAAATTCCCAACAATACATTAAGTGGCATAAAACAATTCTTGAAAGAAAGAATTAGATTAGATATGAAGCAATACAGGAAAAGTTGAAGATAGGGAATTGCGCGTATCAAGTTGTGTGTGGAGAAATGTCATTTGTGAGATCTCAGAGGAACCTGTTGTGACTGTTTGATACACTCTATGTAGGATTTGTCAGCTTGCAGAGTAATTCCTGGATCCAAAGAAACAAGGGTTCACTTATCTTGCAAACTGTTCCCAAGATGGGCCAATTTGTCTGCCAATGTTTATCCTTCTTTCAAGGTAACTACAGGAGTGGATTTTTTTTCCCCAAATAAAAGCTTAGCTCCTGCATTCTGTATATTTAACTGTTTTCTTGGCTACAAATAAACTTTCTCCTTTTCCCGAGCGTTTCCACAAAGTTGCTTAAATATCAAAGAAAGTTCTATTTGAAGTTTCATTGCCTAGAGGGGAAAAATAGATCAAGATAATTGAGTACTAAAACCTACCCAAAATTCCCAACTCCCTTCCCCCACCATTTGCTATATCCTCTTTCTCCACTGTGCTAGAAAGTAACATGTTGGTTTCTCATTGTTTTCTGCCTGTCTTATAATGGTTTCTTTAAAAAAAAGAGAAAGAGAGAGAGAGAGAGAGAAAGAGAGAGAGAGAGAGAGAGTATAATTAGCTGAGTATATCAGTCACAACAGGTTCCTCAGAGATCTTACAAATGGATGTCTTCACATACAATTTGATAGGCACAATTCCCAGTCCCCAACTTTCCCCTGTATTGCTTCATAAAGCAGAAAAGTAAAGGAAGAAATACTAGAAATATCTAAGAAAGTGGTGTTTTGAAACATCAAAATCTTTACTAAAGCCATTTTCCCAGGCAGGAGCCCATTTTCTGTTTATGAGCTTGTTTTCTTCATCAAGTTGGCCCAGGCTCTGTGGAGGGGACACTGGAGCTACCGTAACTCCTCAGCGTCCTGTCTTTCCCAACTTCCCAGTCATCATGTTGCCTAAAGAAATTGCAACTGTCAAGACAGCATTTTTCTTTTGGGTGTTTCCTCTTGGTTTTCCTTCTGTCTCATCAGAGCCTATTCTTTAGAGAAAGGGGGTGGGGACAGCCAATTACGGATCTCATAGAGTGCTGTGCCATTTACTTGGGAGCAAACCCCTTTCCAAAGTCTTTGCACTCTAATAGAATGGAATTTGACAATTACAGCTCTCAGAGTTCTGAAACACTCCTTGCTCTAGCGGTTTCCAAATATTTTCATTATGTGATAGAAAATGGCTTTCTGCTCAGTACACCAGATAAATCTGACCATGAAGCTACTTCCAGGGTAACCGAAAGGTGTTGGTCTATGCTTTTATTGCACTATTTATAGAATGATGGCTAAACTTCACATTACCTTATAACCCAGGAATGAATTATGTAGTCTTATATATAAGGTCTGGCCATGTAAGAAATAAAACTGTGCTACATTTGAATAATTTGGTTTTACAGTTTTCCTTACCTAAAAAAGGGAAAATGGGGTCGGTGTGGTGCCTCAGTGGGTCATGGCACTTGGCATTCAGCCTGACTATCTGAGTTTGATTTCTGGAATACATGTGGTGCAAGAAGAGAACCAACTCCCTCCAGTTATTATCTGACCTTCAGTTAAGGGCTGTGGCATCTGGACACACACACACACACACACACACACACATACACAGAGAGAGAGAGAGACAGAGACAGAGACAGAGAGACAGAGAGAGACAGAGACAGAGAGACAGAGAGAGACAGAGACAGAGAGACAGAGACAGAGACAGAGACAGATATTCATATAATAAATCAGTAATATTTAAAAAGAAAGACTACTATTATGCAGTGATTCTCTCCCCAACTGCAAACAATTATCCCTGCTCTATACAATCTAATTTTACAAATTAGATCTGAGCTATGAATGTCCAGTTCTGTAGACCTTTAAGAAGGAGATAGAACTTGATAACCTGTGTTCTGCTACTGTTGGTAAACTACTTAATCAAGTTGGTGGGCAAGATACCTGCTCAAATAAACCCCTCAAGTGATGATGTGTGATGATTTGTTTAGGCTGACATCTTCACTGTCTTTATGAGATGGAAAATGTCAGAATAATAATATTATCAAAGTTTATAACAGTAAGGTCAACCCAGAGAATTTTAGGAGAACTATGTTATCCAGGGCTGATACTAGTCTAATGAAAGAATATAGAAAAGTCAGGAATCTAACTGAGTCCAAAACCTGTCCTGGTCACTTGTAATTTTGTGGTCCAGACAAGTTATCTTTCTGAGTCTAGTCATCCTTACAGACTTGTTTTAATAGTGAAGCAAGATTGTGCTTACAAGAATACTCAGTAGAGCACACTTATACACTCAGTAGCTGCTGTCTTCTAGAGTCTTCAAGTGGGATAGGGATGGGGTTTGAATAATTTTTAAAAATGGTATTGGAAACTGAGAGTAAAACTGAGACATGGTAATCACAGGGAATATACAGAGTACCTCCAAAGAGATAAAGAGCAGAATTATTTTACAGCAATCATGCTCCGGATCAATTTCTTCTCCACACTTTTGAAAGTGGCCATCTTTCAGAATTCTGCTATGTGTGGGAAAGGCAGCACCTTCTTTGAACTTCATTCCTCCCAATTGACAAAAAAAAGAAAATCCATTATTTTTGTCACTGACTGCTGATTTATATCACATTATTCCATAGTGCAAATTTTCCAGGGTGGTCAATAGAAAGGACAAATTAAAAAAAAATCAAACCTAGATTCTCTTCCAAAGAACCTGTCATAACACCTTATTCTACCTATTATTAAAACGTATAACTCCAATACAAATTGACTTTGGAAAGTTACTCACAAGGTAGTAACATCTATAATAGATTTTTTGTTGATTTTTATAATTTGATTATTACTGCTAACAAAATAACTCAATCAGATGCATGAAAAGTATTTAAGATATTTAATTATTCTAAATTATTTTATGTATTTAAATATATAGATCAATTTTGACTTATAGTCACACTTTTTTTTAATTAGATATTTTCATTATTTACATTTCCAATGTTATCCTCTTTCCCGGTTTCCCCTGTGAAAACCCACTATCCCCTCTGAAATCCCCCTATCCCCTTCCCCTGCTCCCCAACCAACCCACTCCTACTTCCTTCCCTGGCTTTCCCCTACATAGGGGAAAAGAACCTTCTGGGGCATAGAACCTTCACAGGGCCAAGGGTCTCTCCTCTCATTGATGACCAACTAGGCCATCTTCTGCTACATATGCAGCTGGAGCCATGAGTCCCACCATGTGTTTTATTTGGTTGGTGGTTTAGTCCCCGGGAGCTCTGGGGGTAATGGTTATTCATATTGTTCTTCCTATGAGGCTGCAAACCCCTTCAGCTCCTTGAATCCTTTCTCTAGCTCCTTCATTGGGGACCCTGTGCTTCCACACTTTTAATCTTCATGAGTATATCCAGTAGTAAAGGAACTTTCTGCTA